>NC_138771.1:242928558-243231666 GCF_965119305.1 Pelophylax lessonae | reverse complement strand
AAGAAGAAGAGAGAAGAAGAAGAAGAAGAAGAAGAAGAAGAAGAAGAAGAAAGAAGAAGAAGAAGAAAGAAGAAGAAGAAGAAGAAGAAAGAAGAAGAAGAAAGAAGAAGAAGAAAGAAGAAGAAGAAGAAGAAGAAAGAAAGAAGAAGAAGAAAGAAGAAGAAGAAAGAAGAAGAAGAAAGAAGAAGAAGAAAGAAGAAGAAGAAAGAAGAAAGAAAGAAAGAAAAAGAAAGAAAGAAGAAGAAGAAGAAGAAGAAGAAGAAGAGAGAGAGAGAGAGAAGAAGAAGAGAGAGAGAGAAGAAGAAGAAGAGAGAGAGAAGAAGAAGAGAGAGAGAAGAGAAGAAAAGAAGAAGAGAGAGAGAGAAGAAGAAGAAGAGAGAGAGAAGAAGAAGAAGAGAGAAGAAGAAGAAGAGAGAGAGAAGAAGAAGAGAGAGAGAAGAAGAAGAGAGAGAGAAGAAGAAGAGAGAGAGAAGAGAGAGAGAAGAAGAGAGAAGAAGAGAGAGAAGAAGAGAGGAGAAAGAGAAAGAGAAAGAGAAAGAGAAAGAGAGAGAGAGAGAGAGAGATCGATCGATCCTCCTCTGTGCTTCCCCAAATAAGATGACACTGCACAGGTGAATTGAGATTAAAGCCATTCTGGAAATTTGTTTCATGACATATTCTAAGGCATCCACACAAAAGAGAAGAGCAGAAGGGTAACTGCTGTAATTACTTAGCTCGGTTTTGGAATACAGGATTCTCTTGGCTGTTCACTGCCCTAGTTCAGTTGGATGCAGTTTAACATATTAAAATTGCAGTAAGAGCTGGTTGCATGGCTGGGCCTGCCAAAGTAAAGAAAGCCTTAAGAACCATCTCAAACTTTCTACAATGAATTTGTAGAATCCTTGAATGAGGGAACATTGGTACAGCGATATGGTTGGTTTAAGACTGAGACTGCAGGATAAAGTACATGGACAGACAACTTTTTGTGAACTCTTTTTCCACTGGAAAGAATTCAGCAAAGACTTTAGGAGGAGTGGAAATCCTTTTCTGTAGTGATCCAATTATCATAAATGGCTCATTCTATTGGTTCATGAATGAGAAAAAAAGAGTTTTTTTGCAGGTCTCTTTGTGCCCACAGGGCCTGGCGAAATAGAATCAGAAACTACAATGCTGAGGTTGTTGCAGAGTTTATCCACTTAAGCAAGCATGTTGGGTGAAGCTCTCACTTAGGGGGGGAAGGAAATGTGGGGGGAAAAAATAACTTCAACTTCCTTTAACACTGTTTCTATATACTCTCTACAATCCTGTCTCTGTCTGGTCTAGGGCAGGCATACAAGGATCTGCTTAGAGACCAAGGAGCTGGAGAAGGGATGTGATGTTTTGTAACCCTGGACAAAGATGCATTAATACCATTATTTGTCCAAAGAATTGTGGCATATATACAGAAACTTCTGCTTTTTTCAGGTAGGCTGCTTGTTGCATGGCGGAGTATAGAGCAAGAATTGAATGCAAAGGCTGGTGTTAAAATCTGTTCCTTCCCCAGTGCAAGGTAAATATTAGCACTCTAAGGCTGGCCATACACTATACAATTTTCTTGTTCAACTTTCCTTTAGATTTACCAAAACCATGTAATATAGGGTCAAACCTAAACACTTTCAATTTGTATGCAGTCAGGCAGGCCCTTGCACTACATAGTTTAAGGTAAATCTAAAGGAAATTGAATAAGAAAATTGTATAGTGTATGGCCAGCCTTAGTGTTGTATGGGTCTTCAGCAGAATGAATGTCCGTCTGAGTTTAGCCATTGCTCCTTTTTACCTGGTTTTCACTATAGCTATGGATGAGGGTATTCACCTGGTAGGCTGCGGAAATTTAGAGTAAGTGTGTCCCAGAAGGAGTATGTATCAACCCGGGTATATATCATCCTGTAACTAATCCTCATGGGGAAAAGGGTGGAAGGAAGCATCTGAGTGCCTTATAAGGGCTCTAGGCATATATGGCAGTAAAGTGTGTGACCTGTGGTGTGATATCATATCTGTTTGCTTATCTGAGACAGAGGTCTAAGTGGCTCAGTTTTAGTGTCAACTTTGAAAAGTTTACACTGTAAATTGAATTACAGTCCAAACATACCCCTGGCTTTTACAGTATATGTCAGATACAGGATGACCCTCTCTTACCTGTCCACAACATTGCACTGTATACAAAGCCCAGGCTTCACCTGTCAGGTTGGGCATACCCCCCAAAGTCTGGGACCTAAAAAGATGGGCGTTGGCTCTGGACCTGTATAGCACCTTTTGGCGGCCTAACTGTTGCAGTAGGTGCCAAGGTGAGCTCCCGTGCAGGATCCAATGCCCGAAGCCTATAACCCAGGGTCTATGAGTACTTTGCCTGTGTTTTTTACTGTATGATTAGGATACTAGGGTATGTAAACCCTAACAATAATCTTGTCCTATTTGGTCCCTTTGTGTCAGTAAAGCACTTGACTACCAAGCCTATTCTGACGCATATATATATATATATATATATGTAAAAAATCTGCATTTTGTTTTTTTTTACTAGATAATTACTTCGAACCCCCAAACAGTATACATTTTCTGAAAGCAAAGGCCCTAGAGAAAAAATGTTGGTTGTTTTGGAATTTTTCAGAATCACACAGCAGTTTTTTTTTTATAGTGCAAATTTTTTTGGAACAATTACACTTTAATGAATTTTAAGTACACAAACACAATATACTACCCTATTGTTTAATAAAAGTATAAAAAAGATTATGTTCTGCCAAATAAATAAATACCTTAAATGTCATGCTTTAAAATTGCACATGCCCATGGAATGGCTAGAAACTATGGTACCGAGTTTGGTTTGATCAGATGCTTTCACAAACCAGTAACGGCTTGTAAACAACAAACAAACCGGAAATGACAAAATCCTCATCGCTTTCGGTTTCAAAGACCATATGAGGAACTTTCTTTTCTCCCTCATCTATGTGGCCAAACATAGAAATGGGAAAGTGGGGGGGGGGTGGCTATTTAGCTGCTCTGATCGCTTTTACATTATTCAACATTGCCAACTGAAAAAGGAAGAGATACCAGGGTCATGGGACTGTTGCTGCAGTCATGACTCCAGTACAGTAATGGCAAACCTTGGCACCCCAGATGTTTTGGAACTGCATTTCCCATGATGCTCATGCACTCTGTAGTGTAGCATCATGGGGAATTTAGTTCCAAAACATCTGGGGTGCCAAGGTTTTCCATCACTGCTCTAGTAGAACTACTTAAACCAGAGGATGTATGGATATGTCCACCTAGGGCAATCAGTTAATTACACAATTGAAAACATTTTGTAACATTTGTTGAAGTGCATAACTGTTTATTTTGCCAAAAATCTTATGACCTGATAATTTTCTGTGATCTCTGCCTGTGCTGACCCTTCTTAGCTATCATTGAGGACTACAGAACCATTCCCTCCTATGTTATTGACAATATCTGAGTCCTGTAGTCCTATCATATTTCTCTTGTCCTGATACGGTTGAGTAAATGAGCTTTGTCATCCTAGAACTGAAAGTGTGATACTGACAGAATCACCACATGAAAAAGGAAAAGGATGCAGCTATCACATCGAAGGTCTGATATGCTGCAATATATAAAATTTCTGTTTTAGTGTTTAGATTGATTAAAGGTTTTTTTTTTTTTTTTTTTTTTTTTCTTTAATTTGATTTGCGTGCATCTTTATAGCCTTGTCCCAGGTCACTCCAAGGAAACCTATCCAGATTATACTGATCGGATGCACAAGGAAAGGCCTTCCTATTATAGCTGAAATTGGAAACCTGGAAAGGTTCTGGCCTCTGTAGCAGTGCTGTATCTTGGCCTAGGCCAACAAGGCCCAGGCCTAGGGCAGCACTTTGTAAGGGGGCAGCAAAAAAGCTGATGGGACTGCACTGATATGCTGCCCTGATGGGCACTGATATGTTGCACTGATGGGCACTAATAGACTACACTGATGGCCACTGATAAGCTGCACTGATAGGGCTGCACTGATAGGCACTGATATGATGCACTGAGAGGCTGCACTGTTTACAGATGACAGGGCGGGTCATAACCAAGAAAGGGTGTGGCCTTTACAGGAAGGGGTGGGTCATATTTAAATTAGGGGTGCCCAAGTTTAGTCAGGCCTAAGGCAGCACAAAACCTAAATACACCACTGCTCTGTAGTATATAGATGACCTGATAAAAGCCAGCAAAGAGGGGTTATAAATCTCTATATAGGCCCAGATTTGCACTATTTGCATGTTAGAAAATACTGTAAGTGTAAGAGTGACTGGTGGTATGGGAAACAGCCCCAGTTATGTAGAACTACTTTTTTTTGTATAAAATACACCTATTAGTCATTTTTTAACAACCTTGAAGTGTGAAACAGGCATGGTAGTTTAATGATTTGTTTTAACAGAAGGTATTCAAGATACAGATGAAAATATACACATTATCAAAAGCCAAACTGAATAAAACTGCGATGACCAAAAAAACAAGGATATAAAACTTTAAAAGTTCCCCTAAATGTACAATAATAGACCTTTCCTACCAGAAGCTCTCAAACAGACTTTATCAGGGTAAATTGTAGCTAATCTGTATGTTTTTATCCATAATGCCCAATTTTTGATGCTGTGGATAGCTCAAAAGGACTATTGCATCTATTTTGTTCAATAAAACCCTTCTGAGGTCTTGCTTCCACTTTAGAATCGAAAAAGGTTGTAGAAGGGTCATTTCACGTTAGGATTTTAGAGAACAAGTAAATTACCTACAGTACATTGGTTTGTATCAAGAGTTATAAAAAGGGTAGCTGTTTTAGCAAACCAGATTATTAAAAGATGGGCAGTGATGAATATGTAGATCTAATATAAAATTTCTGAGTTATACCACATTTTTGGTGGATCTGTTCAAACATACAGTAAAAGAGCATAGGTAGTTCAGCAGGTCACATACACTCTATATGCCTGCTGTTGTTCAGTTAGCAGGGTCCTAACTGTTCTAGCTCGGACACTTCTAGTCCGGTCATTTACTACACATTAAAAACAATATCGGTCAGCAAATTCTGTAATCTGCATTAGCATTTGGCCAGAAAGCTCCTGAGAGTTTATCACAGAAAAATGAAATTTAAATCTTAGTTGCTAAAAGCTATAATATACATGCCATTCAACATCAAGTACTTTTATAGAGTATTTTTATTTCTAAGACCACAAAGAAACAAAATTAAAATGGTTTTCCTGGAAAAAAAAAGTAAATTAAAGTTGAGCAATGAAATCACATAAAATTAATGAGTAAAGAACAGTTACCAATAATGACGGGTCTCGTTTCTCGTCAAATGGCGGGAGTCCCGAGATTACTTCTAGTAATACCTATGAATATTTGCAATTATTAGTGTTAAACACATTTGATTTATTTCACAGTTCATTCATTAAAGTCTTTTCTGAACTAACAAAGTATATATGTGCTTTTCCCATGAAATGCAAAGTAACAGGTTCTGTTTAATGCCTACGCTTGCAGCATCACTATTTAATGTCTGTTTTTAAAGTATACCTAAAGGCACCATTTTTTTTTAAAAAACATTTTGGACAGAATAGAGAATGGTGAAAATAACTCAGGCTTTTTTTTTTTTTTAATGCCATTTGTGTCTCGTTATGGAAATTTTCTTTAACTTCCTGTACTGTAAAACACAAAAGGAAGTGAATAACCTTAAGGGGGGAACAAAGACAGCAATTAAAAGCTAACAGTGGTAATATTTCCTCACCACTCGATCCAAATCTTAAAAAAAGCCTTTAAATTATACTACACTATTCAAAAAAATTAAAGGAACACTCTTTAATCAGAGTATAGTATCAAGTCAATTAAACTTCTGGGATATTGATTTGGTCAGTTAGGTAGCAGAGGGGGTTGTCAATCAGTTTCAGCTGCTTTGGTGTTAATGAAATTAACAGGTGCACTAGATGGGCAACAATGCGACCACCTCCAAAATCGGAATGGTCTTACAGGTAGGAGGTCACTGACATTTTTTTCCTTACTCATCTTTTCTTACTGTTTTTCACTAGTTTTGCATTTGGCTAGGGTCAGTGGCTCTACTGGTAGCATGAGGCGATACCTGGAGCCTATAGAGGTTGCACAGGCAGTCCAACTCCTCCAGGATGGCACATCAATACGTGCCATTGCCAGAAGGTTTGCTGCATCTCAAGAGCATGGAGGAGATTCCAGGAGACAGGCAGTTACTGTAGGAGAGCTGGACAGGGCCATAGAATGTCCCTAACCCTTCAGCAGGACTGATATCTGCTCCTTTGTACAGGGAGGAACAGGATGAGCACTGCCAGAGCCCTACAAAATTACCTACAGCGGGCCACTGGTGTGAAGGTCGCTTCATAAGGGTGGCCTCAGGGCCCGACATCCTCTAGTGGACCCTGTGCTCATGCCTGGCACCATAAAGCTTGATTTGAAACTGCCATTAAACACCAGAATTGGCAGGTCCGCCACTGGCACCCTGTGCTTTTCAGATGAAAGCAGGTTCACCCTGAGCACATGTGACAGACCTGAAAGGGTCTGGAGAAGCTGTGGAGAATGTTATGCTGTCTGTAACATCGTTCAGAATGACCAGTTTGGTGGTGGGTCAGTGATAGTCTGGGGAGGCCTCTCCATGGAGGGACGCACAGACCTCTACAGGCTAGAAAATGGCACCCTGACTGCCATATTGGGATGAAATCCTTGAACCCATTGTCAGACCCTGTTCTGGTGCAGTGGGTCCTGGGTTCCTCCTGGTGTACGGCAATGCCCGGCCTCATGTGGAAGAGTATGCAGCCAGTTCCTGGAGGATGAAGGAATTGCTACCATTGAATGGCCCCCACACTCTCCTTATCTAAATCCAATGGAACACCTCTGGGACATTGTTCATATTCACAGATTAGATTGTTAACCATTGTGTTATTCAGTTGTGCTCAAAAGTTTGCATACCCTTGGAGAATTGTATGTACCATTTTCAAAGAAAACATGAGTGAACAGGCAAAACACATACCTTTTATTTTGTAGGGCTCTTTCACATGGGTGAGCGGATCGGGTTCGTCTGACCTGGTCGGATCCTCGAGTCTCCTCTATGGAGTGGCGTGTGTCAACAGAAATGTGTCCGTTGACACCCTCTGACATCCGATCCTGTTTGCTAAAAACAGACAGATGGGGATACATTCCCCAGAACGGATTGGGTGGCAGTCAAGTGTCAACGGAAAGGTAGCCCATTTACATCCGACTGCCCATAGAGGACAGCGTACTGTGTCTTTGTCTGCTCTGCATATGCGGAGCGAACACAGATCAGCCATCCGCTTGCTTAGCGGCGATCAGTGGGCATATTCGTCACTGACCAGGTGGTTTCCAACTGAGCCCGCTCCATGTGTAAGGGGCCTTATGGGATTCCTATTCAACTGTACATCATAACAGAATGGCACAATCATAAAACAAATAAAATGACCCGTTCAAAAGTCTGTACACCATTAATTCTTAATACTGTGTATTGCTCCCTTTAGAATAAATTACACTATGCAGTCTTTTGTAATAGTGGTCTGAGGCCCATAATTCTTGCAGGTGGTATAGCTGCCCATTTGTCTTGGCAAAAAAAGCCTCCAGGTCATACACAGTATTTGGTCTTCTTGCATGAACTGCACGTTTGAGATCTCCCCAGAGTGGCTCAATGATATTAAGGTCAGGAGACTTTGATGGCCACTCCAGAACCTTCACTTTTTTCTGCTGCAACCACTAGAGGGTCAACTTGGCCTTGTGCTTAGGGTCATTGTCGTGCTGGAAAATTCAAGAGCATCCCATGCCCAGGTTTCGTGCAGAAGATAGGCATACTGTCTGCCTGTATTTTCTGATAACATTCTGCATTCATCTTGCCATGAGTTTTCACAAGATTCCACATGCCTTTAAAGCTCACACACCTCCAAAACATCAGTGAGCCACCACCATGCTTCACAGTGGGGAAGGTATTCTTGTAGCTGTTGAGCTCTCTCCAAACATAGCGCTTATTGTTGTGACTAGCTCTCTTTTGGTCTCTTCACTCCAGATTACAGTGTGCCAGAAGCTGTGGGGCATGTCAAGGTGTTGTCGGGCACTTTTTTTGTGGCACTGGTGCAGTAAAGGCTTCTTTCTGGCAACTCGATCATGCAGCCTATTTTTGTTCAAGTATCATCGTATTGTGCTCCTTGAAACAACCACACTTTTTTCAGAGCAGCCTGTATTTCTCCTAATGTTACCTGTCAGTTTTTCTTTGTATCCCGAACAATTTTTCTGGCAGTTGTGGCTGCAATCTTTCTTGGTCTACCGGAGCTTGGCTCGGTATCAAGAGATCCCCGAATTGTCCTCTTTTATTAAGTGATTGAACAATACTGACTGGCATATTTCAAGCTTTGGCTATCTTTTTATACCCTTTTCCATCTTTATAAAAGTTCCATTACCTTGTTACGCAGGTTCTTTTCTGTCCCCCAACGGCTCTGAATCTCGTCTGCTCAGTGCATCCACGTGAGCTAACAAACTCATTGACTATTTATACACAGACACTAATTGCAATTTAGAAAGCCACATATATAAGAAATAAACCTTTAATTGCCATTTTAACCTGTGTGTCACCTTATGTGTCTGTACCGAGGGCAAACATTCCAGGGTATGTAAACTTTTAATCAGGGCCATTTGGCTGATTTCTGTTATTATGATTTGAAAGGGAGTCAAACAAACAACTATGATAATAAATAGCTTCATATAATCACTATTCCTAAATAAAGACAGTTTTTTGGTATGATCAGTCATATTTTCAAATATTAATACTACAATTTCACTATTCCTGCCAAGGTATGCAAACTTTTACACAACTGTATTAAAATCACAAGCAATTAGAAATGTCTGTACATTATAGAACTAACATTGTGGACACTTGACAAACAGTGTTGTTATCATCCATCCAAGTAAAATTATTGTGTGTGTGGCTAGATCAAACTGTTGAAAAAATATTATTCACAGCCCAGCAATTAAAGAAAACCTGCTGTGCATTTTAGGGAGTAGGAAACAGCAGGGGAAGTTATATCACACACAACAGTTTATACATCCCACATCACAGCCCCTTGCTGCTACTTAAAGTGATACTAAACAGAGACGTGTTAATTGCTAGAATGTATTTACATAAATCATATTTTAAAGCCATATTATTTTTTTTAATCCTCTTAGTGCCTTATTCCTGCAGAGCTATTGTGTGGCCACGTGAACTTTCTCTGTTCTTTGGCATCTGCAGGGAAAGATCTTTGGGAGGGGATTCTATTACTCTGCTGATGTATGCTTTCTGCAGTGTGAGCCTGTGTCTGGACAGTCCTGATTAGTACTGTGCCAGTAACATGACATAAAAAAGGTTTCAGAAGAAGCATTGAAATTAGAATATACAGTAAAACCTTGGATTGCGAGCATAATTCGTTCCGGAAGCATGCTTGTAATCCAAAGCACTCTTATATCAAAGCGAATTTCCCCACAAGAAATAATGGAAACTCAGATGATTCGTTCCACAACCATTTATTAATAAATCCTTCAGTTTATAGTCCATATAAAAAGATTATAGCAATGTGATAGGTTGTGTAACCATAAAATATCCATCCACAAATAGCCGCTTCCACAAGGGGATTAGAAGCAAAATCCAGCAGGATATACAGAGTATCAAAGAGAAGAGAGGCGCCTCTAAGTGTAGCAATATGGTTCCATTTAATGAAGGTACAACATTTAGCAACTCACATGGTTGATGTATAAAACAGGCACATCTAAGTATGCAGGCATCCGGGGTAAAGCTGTCCACATGGACTATCTTCTGCACCGCCAGCTGCCAGTCTGTAATCCTGACCGGGAAGACCAACCTGCATTAAAGCGATCTGAAAGCAAGGGGCAGCATGGAAGGGATGACGTAGATGGTGGTGCGGAGGATGGTCTATGTGGACAGCTTTACCCCGGATGCCTGCATCCTTAGATGTGTCTGTTCCAATCATCAACCATGTGAGTTGCTAAATGTTGTACCTTCATTAAATGTAACCATATTGCTACACTTAGAGGCGCCTCTCTTCTCTTTTATACTCAGCTGTGACTTGAGGCTACTTGTATATCAAGACAACGCTTGTATATCAGGTCAAAATGTATTTGAAAATTTTGCTTGTCTTGCAAAGCGCTCTTAAACCAAGTTACTCTCAAACCAAGGTTTTACTGTACAGTAATTTTACAGCTCCCATTAAATCTTTATTGAACATCAAAAATGTATTTATGTGCATTAAGGATATGTGTGTGAGCCACTCAGGCTGTATGGTAATGAAGTCCTGTGCCCACCGCTGTGCCGCTCCCACGACACCTAGTCACTCTCTATTTATGTGCATTATTATAGTGAAGGCGGAGTCAAAGTTAATTGACACTAGCTTTCATTTTGTTCAGACAGCATCTGCATCCAGGGCTCTTTTTTTTTTTTTACTTCACAGGTATTAACAATTACATTAGAGATACATTTTATACTGAAAATATAAAGAGTGTCACTGCACAGCTATGAAAATTAATGTACTGTATGTGAAAACGATCTACTAAGCATCTGAACACAAAAGGATCAATCACAAATATAAAACAAAAAAGTACGCTTAGCGCTGCACTTGGTTGCTTATAGATTTAATACAGATTTATTTTATTGAGGGAGGAGGAGTCATTTACCACTGTGTATATGCCCACATGTGTGACTCAGTCATGTGGGCTACACAGATAGGAAAAATTAGGAAATGAATAGCTTAGAAGGGAACTGAAATTGAGCATGTTCTGTAGAGGACATCAGCTTGTCTACACAATTTCAACCTGAAGTGGAGACCAACCAGGTATTTTTCATCCTCCTACAAAACAAATGCTTTACTGGCTTTGTGAGAATGAACACTCTGTTATACAGCATGTATTAAGAGCTTTTCATAGTCAGTTTAATGACACTTTAAGTTGCCATATTTCCTAGGTTAATTACAGGGATCATCCTAATTGTAAGAGCTCTTCGATGCTATGGGCAGAACAAGCTGACAAAATATAGGAGCAGTCCTATCTATGTATAGTTCAGATAAAATGCTAAAGCAGGAGGGGGAGCAGCAATATGCTGCCCTCTTCCCCAACTAATGTCTGCAGAGCAGACCTCAGCACTGTTATTTTGAATTTTGTAGTAAAATATCTAACTCTTACGGTATCTCTAGATTTCAATGACACACAGAGATGAAGCAAATCCTCCTGTATAAGTTCTACCTGATTATCTGCAGCTCTCTCTCCTCTGTATTCAAAGTCCAGAATTTACACACAGGTCAGAGAGGAGAGCTAAGTGTAATCCGAGACCTGGGTGGAAAGAAAAAAAGACACACCCCCGCTATACAGTCTCATAGGAAAACATGCACAGCTAAAGCTGGCAAGATTTTTCGTGTGCTGTAGGAAGGCGCGTTCACCTTCCCAGATTGTCTGGTGTAGGCAATGGCTGTCAGAAGGGACTTAAGCAGATAGCAGAGGAATGGCAGAGTAGACAGAAACCACACTAGGTGCTTTGGATGGAGGCAAATACATGCTATAAAATGTATATCCTTTGCTTATTTTCCATTTAATAGGTTGACAACGACTTTAAATGTCTATAATCAGTAAGTGATACCATCTAATTCCTATACTGTTACTTACCACACCGAAACTAAAAATATCGGACTTTATAGTAACTTCTCCCCTCAGGGCTTCAGGGGCCATGTAAGCTGTAGTACCGACAATTCTTTCTGTCATCATAGTACTGCCATGTTGCCCAGTGGCTCTTGCAAGCCCAAAATCTGATATTTTGGGGATAAAATAGGCATCTAGAAGAATATTTGCACTAGGTAAAAAGAAGAAGAAAAAAAATAAAATAATAATAATTCATGATGTAGGCATTTCCAACAAATGTCTTTCAGTGAAAGAAGTAATGTAATTGCAATGTATGTCAGTTGTATAAACAGTAGAGTACCTGATGACCATTCCCTATAGCATATCATACCCTCCTGGGGCCTATTAAACATGAACACAGTATCATTAAGGAAGAATTTAAGTAGGCAGAATAAAAATGTATTAAGATCATGCTCCGAAGAGGAAATGTTGAGAGAAAATTTACCAGCTACTGATATCCCTAAAACGTTTGGAATACGGTAACATTCTGCAATACTTTAGTAAGTTCAATGTATCTCAGACAAATGATGGCAATCGGTTTGACATATAATTTATGATGGGCAACAGATGTACCGAGGTTGTCTTAGGTTAGGAATTACATTATGAGTAATCTGTGCAAACATTTTCACTCATGACACATGTATGCATAATGCATAGCTTATTTTTTTCAACATAATTATGTAGCCCCTTTGGAAAAACCCTTTAAGCTTAAGGTTACCTAAAACAAAAAAAAATACAAAAATGCAATGTGGAGGCAGGGATTGTATTTTTGGAGGGTAGATTTATATTGGTTGAGGTCTTGGAGACTTAGTCTTACGCTACAGATGCTCAAGAGCGCAGCTACGTTTGAAACTAGTGTGTCGAGGAAGGAGGACAGCGAAGTGTTGTAGACAGAAGTGGATAGGTTGGGGCAGGAAAGGGGTGAGATTTTGTCATAGCAGAATAGAAAAGATATGGGACAAAGGTTTGTATGAATAATTGTTAGGTGGTTGAACAGGGAGAGTGTGGAAGACAGGAATAGTGTGAAACTAATAAGATCGTGGTCAGAGTAAGGAAAGGGTTTGTTGGAGAGGTTGCAGGAAGTGCATAGGTAGGAGAAAATAATATCAAGGGTGTTGCCGTCAGAGCGAGTAAAAGCATGTATCCACTGCTTCTGGTCCAAAAAAAAAAAAGAAGAGGTTAGATTGAAGTTTAGGTAGGGAATGGTAGGGTAGCCAGGCAGAGAAGTCATCAAGGAAGATTGATACCAGTCCAGGAGGCCGGTAGATCAAAGCAATTCTCAAAGAAACTGGAGAAAATAGATAAATACAATGTTTATTTGTAGTAGGAGAGGGATAGAGAGGGAGGAGAGAGAAGAACCTGAAAAGGTGCTTTGTGGGGATATAAAGATTTAAACTCCACCTCCCTTCTGCCCACTGGGTCTGGGAGAGGGAAGCAGGAGAAGCAGAGATGGATTCACAAAGCCAGGTTTTAGTAAGAGCAAGTAGATAAAAGGAGTTAGTAATGAAAAGGTAATGGACAAAAGTGAGTGTTACAGCGGGCATTCCAAAGGGTGCAAGAGAGGGGAAGGCTGGTTTTGGGAAGAAGAGGAATAGAAACTAAAATTGTGTTGATTCTGCCTGCAGGAGTTGATGAGTGCAGTAATAAGGAGGGCAAACATTAGGGTGATATATACATATAAAGTTGTGGGGTGGAGAAGAGGGGTGAAGGAAAGACTTTAACCACTTAAGCCCCGGAAGATTTTACCCCCTTCCTGACCAGACCCCTTTTTTCAACTTGGCACTTTGTGACTTTAACTGACAATTGTGCGGTCATGCAATGTGGTACCCAAACGAAATTTACGTCCTTTTTTTCCCACAAACAGAGCTCTCTTTTGGTGGTATTTGATCACCTCTGCGCTTTTTATTTTTTGCGATATTAATAAAAAAATATATTTAGCTACGTCTTTGACAAAAAAAAAAAGTTATAGCGTCTACAAACTATGGTGTAAATACTGAAATTTACGCAGCTTTAATTTCTGACTGCCCATCTCATTTCATGAAGTGCTAAAATGGCAGGGCAGTACAAAACCCCCCAAACTACCACTTTTTGGAAAGTAGACATCCTAAGGAATGTTCTGAGAGGCATGTTGAGCTCATTGAATATTTCATTTTTTTGTCACAGGTGTTTGAAAAATGACTAAAAAAAAATGTTTTTTTTTTTTTTTTTTTTTTTTACACAAAGTTGTCATTGAAATTATATATTGCTCACACATGCCATGGGTATATGTGTAATTACACCCCACAATATATTCTGCTGCTTCTCCTGATTACAGGGATACCACATATGTGAGACTTTTTGGGAGCCCGAAAACAAATCACCACCATCAGAATTTCAAAGGGCGTACATTTTTCATTGCATTTTCTCACTACCTCTAACGGTTTAGGAGGCCCTGAAATGTCAAGATACCACAAAACCCCCCCAAATGACCCCATTTTGGAAAGTAGACACCCCAAGCTGTTTGCTGAGAGGCATGGTGAGTCCATGGAATAATTTTATATTTTACCACAAGTTTTGGGAAATTACTATTTTTTTTTTTTACACAACGTTGTCACTAAAAGATAAAATTCTCACACATGACATGGGTATATGTGGAATGACACCCCAAAATACATTCTGCCACTTCTCCTGAGTATGGGGATGCCCCATGTGTGAGACTTTTTGGGAGCCTAGCTGTGTACAGGACCGCGAAAACCAATCAACACTCTCAGGTTTTCTAATGGTGTAAATTGTGCATGTCACCTCTGCACTACCTGTCACAGTTTCGGAGGCCCTAAAATTCCAAGATAGCACAAACACCCCCCAAATGACCCCATTTTGGAAAGTAGACACCCCAAGCTATTTGCTGAGAGGCATAGTGAGTCCATGGAATATTTTATATTTTGCCACAAGTTCCGGGAAATATATTATTATTATTTTTTTTTTGTTTTTTTACACAAAGTTGTCAGTAAATGATATATTGCTCACACATGCCATGGGTATATGTGAAATGACACCCCAAAATACATTCTGCTGCTTCTCCTGAGTACAGGGATACCCCATGTGTGAGACTTTTTTGCAGTCTAGCCGAGTACAGGACCCCGAAACCAGTCCCCACTTTCAGGCTTTCCAAGGGCGTAAATTGTTGATTTCACTCCTGACTACCTATCACAGTTTCGGAGGCCATGAAATGCCAAGACAGCACAACCCCCCCCAAATGACCCCTTTTCGGAAAGTAGACACCCTAAGCTATTTGCAGAGAGGCATGTTGAGTGTTTTGCAGATCTCACTTTTTGTCACAAAGTTTTGGAAATTGAAAAAAAGAGGAAGAAAAATGCATTTTCCTGTTTTTTTCTTCATTTTACGAAAAAAAATGAGATGCAAAATACTCACCATGCCTCTCAGCAAATAGATTGGAGTGTCTACTTTGCAAAATGGGGTCATTTGGGGGGGTTTTGTGCCATCTTGGCTTTTTATGGACTTCAAAAGTGTGATAGGTAGTAAGGAGTGAGATCAACAATTTACGCCCTTAGAAAGCCAGAAGGTGCGGATTGTTTTCCGGGTCCTGTACGCGGCTAGACTGCCAAAAAGTCTCACACATGGGGTATCCCTGTACTCAGGAGAAGCAGCAGAATGTATTTTGGGGTGTCATTTCACATATACCCATGGCATGTGTGAGCATTATATCATTTACTGACAACTTTGTCCCGAAACTTGTGGCAAAATATAAACTATTCCATGGACTCACCATGCTTCTCAGCCAATAGCTTGGAGTGTCTACTTTGCAAAATGGGGTCATTTGGGGGGGTTTTGTGCTATCTTGAAAGTTCAGGGCCTCTGAAACTGTGACAGGTAGTCAGGGGTAAAATCAGCAATTTACGCCATTAGAAAACCTGAAGATGTGGACTGGTTGTCGGGGTTGCGTACACAGCTAGGCTCCCAAAAAGTCTCACATATGTGGTATCCCTGTACTCAGGAGAAGCAAAAGAATGTATTTTGGGGTGTCATTTCACATATTCCCATGGCACGTGTGAGCAATATATCATTTAGTGACAACTTTCTGTAAAAAAACAACAAAAAAAAATAATAATAATTTTCCAGAAACTTGTGGCAAAATATAAAATACTCCATGGACTCACCATGCCTCTCAGAAAATAGCTTTGGGTGTCTACTTTTCAAAAAGGGGTCATTTGGGGGGTGTTTGAACTGTCCCGGCATTTTATGTTCAATCTTATGCACACATCACCCACTCTTCTAACCACTTGAAAACCAAGCCTTTTCTGTGCCTTTTTGTTTACATGAAAAAATATTTTTTTTTCTACTAGAAAATTACTTTGAACCCCCAAACATTATATATTTCTTTAAAGCAGAGGCCCTATAGAATAAAATGGTGGATGTTGCAAATTTTTTTGTCACACGGTATTTGCGCACAGATTTTCCAAACGCAATTTTTGCGAAAAAAATACATTTTTTTTAACTTATTGCACAAATACACTATATAATTCCAATTTTTTTGGTAGAATTTAAAAGATGATCTTATGCCGAGTACATAGATACCAAACATGACATGCTTTAAAAATTGCGCAGTGGCAACAAAGTACGTACATTTTTAAAAACCTTTAAAAGTCTCTACAGGTTACCACTTTAGACTTACAGAGGAGGTCTACTGCAAAAATTACTGCACTCAACCTGGCGTTCGCGGCGATACCTCACATGCATGCTGCAATTGCGGTTTACATATGACACTAGAACAAGGCTTGGGTGCGCCATTGCGCGCAAGCACGGGGGGAGGGGGGGGGGCTTGATTTTTTTTTTTAATTTTGCTTTTTTTATGTTATTTTGACACCTTTCCTTTAATTTTTTTTAAATAATTTTTATTGTTATCACAGTGAATTTAAATATCCCCTATGATAGCAATCTGTAGTGACAGGTACTCTTTTTAAAAAAAATTGGGGTCTTTTAGACTCTAGATCTCTCCTCTGACCTTAACGCATCTGACCACACCAAAATTGGTGTGATAAAATACTTTCCCAATTTCCCAATGGCCCTGTTTATTTCTGGCGAAACAGAAGTCATGAAATGCTCGTAGCTTCCGGTATCTTAGGCCATAGAGATGATTGGAGCCATTCTCATCTCCAATTAGCTCTATGGTTAGATAATTGAACCACCGGCTGCACTCTCGGGTTAACCGGTGGGACAGGAGAGCCCAAGAAAAACCATGGAAGGCTGCGGAAGGCGGCGGTGGGGGGGTCATGTAAAAGCAGTCTAGCGGCCAATTACCTGCTAGGATTGCGTTTACATGTAAGCCGACGGTGGCTGTAAAAAAACGATACCAAGATGATGCCTATATCTGCAGGCATCATCCTGGTATAACCACTCAAAGTCCAGCAACGTACCAGTACATTGCTGGTCCTTGTTTGGCATATAGGTTTTTTTTTTTTTTTCATGCAGCCTGTGGACTGAACGGAAAAAAAAGAAAACCTATCAGAAATCAGCACAGGAATAATGCGTAGTATTACTCATCATTAACCGCCCAAACAACCACCCACTGAATTTAATGATGGGTATACACGACACTATCCACGTATACCAAAATAGGATTTTAACTGCAGTGCTGAAATCAGAAAATCCCCACAGCTGCTATCAGCAAAGGTATCCATATATGCTGAGCGCAAACACTGTTTGTGTCAGAATATATAAAATCAATGCGTGGTAGCCGACGAGTACCTGCAAGAGAAACAGGTCACAAAAGAATGAAAAAACAAACAAACAAAGGACATTAAGGCTCCGTTCACATGTAGGCGTTTTGGGGCGTTTTTGGGGCGTTTTCCTGCTCTAGGATCAGCTCTCAAAACGCCCAACAAGACAAATCCTATTCATTTCAATGGCCCCCTGTTCACATCTGAGCGTTTTGAAGCTGTATACAAAACGCCCAACGCTCAAAAAAGTACATGAGCTTCTTTTTGGGCAGATTACAGGCGTTTTCCATTGATCTCTATTCAATCTAAAAACGCCTGCACAAAAATCGCGGTAAAAATCGCGGTAAAATCGCGGTAAAAAACGCTACGCTCAGGTGTGAATGTAGCCTAAAAGTACAGTAGGAAGAGTAGAAGGACATATAAAATGACTGACACAACAACAGTTTTTGGATGCTTTTATTTTTCTTTCTAACTGTTTCTTGAGGTCTTGATTTCAGACTGCGATCTTCCAGCTTGGGTCTCTCAAAATGTCGATGGACATCCAACATCCTTCGAGACCCTGTGTTTGTGTGCCCTACACTGTGTCGTGCTGTACCCTACACTAATACTCCACTAGTGTATGGTAGCGCTCAAAACATTCCCTGATGCAGAGACCAGGTTGGTCAGGACATTTGGGACAATAATAGCGGGTGTCATGCCTAAATCCACGCCTGCTACAGACACAACATCTTCTTTGGGGCCATCTTTGGGTAGGGGTACTCGGGAGGACATGTGAAAAATGCCTCTCATGCAGCCGGCTCACTGCATCTGGAAGAGGAAGTTGGGCAGGCATGCCTCCTGGGTACAGGTAGGCAAGGATGATCTCTTCCTGGAATTCCCGGAAGGATCCAGTTCGTCCTGACGCCCTGTATAGAACAAAGGCGTTCAGCATCGCCAATTGGAATAAATAAACAGACACTTTTTTGTACCAGCGTCTGGCTTTACGGGCAACTAAATACGGCGCCAAAAGCTGGTCGTTAAGGTCCACCCCTCCCATATTAAGGTTATATTCGTGGACACAGAGGGGTTTCTCCATAACGCCAGTTGCCGTAGGGATTTGGACTGTCGTGTCTGCTTGAAGGGAGGACAGAACATAAACATCCCGTGTATCCTTCCACTTCACCGCAAGCAATTTGTCAGTTTTCAAGCAGGCTCTCGCCCCCCGACTAAGACGGGAATCTACAAGCCGTTGGGGGAAGCCCCGGCGATTAGGTCGCACGGTGCCACATGCGCCAATTTGTAATTCGAGCAGGTGACTAAATAGTGGCACGCTTGTGTAAAAGTTGTCCACGTACAAATGGTACCCCTTTCCGGATAAGGGTGACACCAAGTCCCAAACAATCTTACCGCTGCTCCCTATGTAGTCTGGACAGTTGGGGGGCTCCACACAGCTATCTTTTCCCTCATAGACCCGGAAACTAACTGTATAGCCTGTGGCCCTGTCACACAATTTATACAGTTTGACCCCGTACTTGGCACGCTTGCTGGGGAGGTACTGTTTCATAGCAAGGCGGCCAGTAAATTTAATCAGGGACTCATCAACGTAGACAACTTGTTCGGGGGTAAACAAGGCTGCAAACCGCTGATTGAAGTGGTCTATGAGGGGCCGAATTTTGTGGAGCCGATCATATGCAGGGTCTCCCTGAGGACGACAGATTTCATTGTCGCTGAAATGCATAAATCGCAGAATTTGCTCATATCTCGCCCTGGACATGGAGGCAGAGTACATGCGCATATGGTGAAGTGGTTTAGTTATGCCCATGTTGAGGGAAAGGTCCAGAAAGATTTCAAATTCGGAAAACGTTATAGGATTCCAGCCGAATGGTCTGGCAAGGGGTGAATTTGGGTTGGCGGCGATGAATTGTTGTGGATATAAATTTGATTGATCCACAATAGATCTGAAAAGATCTTCCGTGAAGAACAGCTCAAAAAAGTTCAGGGGGCGTAAAACCAGCTGTCTCTACGTGGATTCCAGGTTGGGCAGTGAATGGGGGAAGTACTGGCGCTGTAGAATCAGTGGGTTGCCAATTGGGATATGCCAGCGCATCAGGGAGGGCACTATGGGCCTGTCTTCGAATACGCGGTGGCTGCGGGCCACTACTCGTGCTAGCCACCACACCAGCTTCAACTGCACTTAGGGGACTCGCCACGTCACCAGGTGATACTGCAGTGCTGGTTGTACTAGGTCCAGGGTGTACTAGGCCGCTGGCGCTTGCCAGGTCGCAGAAGGATGAGCGGCACTAGTAACCACACTCTGCTCCATACGAGCACCCTGCGATTCCTGCATCTCAACAACTCCAGAATGGGGTCGGGTACGCCTGGGTCTAAGAGGGACCCATCTGTCGTCGGAGCTATCTGTCAGGGAGCCGCTGCTGTCATCTGGTTCGTATACTGACCCTGATTCTGCCAGTGAGGCTTCCCCATCGCTCTCACTTGACATGGTCATTATACTATATATATGTTCATCACTGTACAAACGTTTGGTCATTTTGGTAACTAAATTTACCTGTACAGTGGTGCGACTCACAGGTAATAAAAGCACCTGGTTGTCAAGAAATATTTCAAGTGCTACCAAAAAAACTGCTAATGCTAGCAGGGATCAGGCCTGACTCTGCTAACACAGCGGTTTTGTGTGTTGTGTTTTTTTCAAGTGACAGTAATCTATTGATTACTACACTTGCCTGGGTGAAAGGGTTAAACGCAGGTGCTGGCAGGAATCAGTGCTGATCGTGCAAACACCGCGTTTGGGAACCCTAAACTATGGGGGCGCTAGTATAGTTCTGATCAGATCAGATATTGATCTGTTCAAACACTATACTAGTAATGGAAGTGTATGTGCGTGCGTGTGTGTGTGGTAATCAAAGGGTTATTTCTAACTATGCGCCGGGGATCTGGGGGGGGGGGGGGTGGCTTCTACCCTAAACCTCCTTTG
The DNA here is from genome assembly GCF_965119305.1 of Pelophylax lessonae. NCBI lineage: Eukaryota > Metazoa > Chordata > Amphibia > Anura > Ranidae > Pelophylax > Pelophylax lessonae. The sequence continues at coordinate 243,211,269 of NC_138771.1, read as the reverse complement.
GGATAGAAACTAACTCGCTAGCGCAACCTCAAGTCACAATCACACTAATACAAAATACAGTAAAACAGTATATTATGTGTGTATTAGTGTGCAATGTGACAGGGGGGAAGGGGTTAACTGGATGTGATCAGGGGGGGATCAGGGGGTTAAATCTTTATTGGGAGGGGGTGGCGGGTATCCTACGGATAAAAGAAACGGTGGCAAGCGCTAAACCTGGTCACAAGTCACACTTATACGGGTATATAGAAAATGCTATATACTGTATACAGTGTGTTTTGTGGCAGGGGGTGTAGGGGTGATCAGGGGGTTAAATCTTTATTGGGTGGGTGGGGGGGACCCTAAACCTCCTTGGGACAGAAACTTAGTCGCCTGCGCTAATTCTGATCACAATCACACTAATACAAAAATACAAAAACACTGTATATTACGTTTGTATTAGTGTTGAATGTGATGGGGGTAGGGGTTAACTGGCGGTGATCAGGGGGGGATCAGGGGGTTAAATATTTATTTGGGGGGGGGTGGGGGGTAATTTAAGTGGAAAAGGGGGGGCCGCAAGCGCTACACCTGACCACAAATCACACTTATACGGGTATATAGCAAAATGCTATACACGGTGTGTGTTGTGGCAGGGGGTGTAGGGGTGATCAGGGGGGGTCAGGGGGTTAAATCTTTATTGGAGGGGTGGCGGGGACCCTAAACCTTCTTGGGACAGAAACTTAGTCACCTACGCTAATTCTGATCACAATCACACTAATACAAAAATACAAACACTGTATATTACGTTTGTATTAGTGCTGATATGACAGAGGGTGTAGGGGTTAACTAGCGTTGATCAGGGGGGGGGGGGTCAGGGAAGATCAGGGGGTTAAATCTTTATTTGGGGGGGTGGGGGGTAATTTAAGTGGAAAAGGGGGGGCCGCAAGCACTACACCTGACCACAAATCACACTTATACAGGTATATAGGAAAATGCTATATGCTGTATACAGTGTGTGTTGTGTCAGGGTCTGTAGGGGTTAATTGGGGGGGCGATCGGGGGTGAAATGTGCCTATCTAGCTGTGTGTGGGTGCTTGGTGCAGTTACTCACAGTTAGATGTGCTCTCCTCTCACGCTGGATCCAAAAAGGACGTTGGGAGGGGAGGGCACATCTTCTCTAAGCCTGTGTTTACATTTCACAGGCTTAGAGTGTCATTTGATTGGGCAGGACCGATCAACAGGTCCAGGCCAAAAATGATTGGCCTGGACCTGATGACTGATCGGTTCTGAACCCAATCGAGCCATCGGCGGCGGCGGGGGGGGCGCGGGAGCGCACAGGACCGGCGGGAAGTGCCGACGTAGACCTACGTCACTTTGCCTGGCTGGCGCTGACTGTCGACTTAGATAGTCGTGCGGCGGTCGGCAAGTGGTTAAAGAGAGGACAGAATAGTGAGAAGGGGAGGTAGAGAGAGCATGCTATATAATAGTAGGATTAGGAGACTGGGTAAGGAGTAGTTTGCTGTGGATTTTCTCTTCGTGCAGTCTCTGAAGGCCACAGTGCAAGTGCCCACTTAAACAACTCCACTGTATTGAAAGAAAACCAGTTTATGCCACCCCAACATGCGCTCTCCCCATAAAAGGTGGTCTTGTTGTTTACTCCTATGGGTTGGAGTAGTATTTGCCAATTAATAGGTAGTCAATAAAAGACACAAGGCTAGCAGAGCAAACTTTTCACGCCAAAATTAAACTACAAGACACGCAAGAGGGCAGAGTTGTTAAGATGAAGATCAGCAAGTAATTTAGGTAAGACACTAAAGAAAAAATAAACATCACAATAATGTGGACGAGGTTACAGATTTTGGAAGCAGCAGCATACATAGACCCATTGGAGGGGGGGGGGGGAATTTACTAAAATTGGTGCACACAGAATCTGGTGCAACTGTGCATAGTAACTAATCAGCTTCTAACTTCAGCTTGTTCAATTAAGCTTTGGCAATAAATCCTAGAAGCTGATTGGTTACTATGCACAGCTGCACCAGATTCTGTGTGCACTGGTTTTAGTAAATTTCCCCCATTGATAGCAATCAGTCAGTTTCAGGTGTATATGAAAAGCAGCAGCATAGTTTATCATAGACATATTAATAGCAATCAGTCAATATTAGTTTTAGATGGATGTGAAAAGCAGCAGCATAAATGCATAGTTTACCTGTGAAAGGACAGAGAGGAAATGTTAAGATGAGGCAGAGTGGAAGTGCCCACTTAATAAAAGACACTCACTTTAAATCGAAAGAAAACCAGCCTATGCCACCCTAATATGTGCCCCCCAACATACTGAGAAGCAAAAATAAACATATACATCCAAATTGCAGAAACATTTCCTGTCAGTTTCAGAATAGAGTAAAAACATAACATTCTGAAAATTTTAGGTTCATTTTCTGATTATTTTTAATTAAAATTACCTCTTAATGTCTCTGTGGGTATGATTGTTTTCATGTAAGTATTTAATGCCCTTTGTTGTTCCTACTGTAATATTACATCTTCTATTCCAGGATAACGGAGCTGTGTTATTCTGAAACAAGCACATTTGTACTGTCAACATTCAGTAAATAAATAAAAAAAAAATTAAAAAAAAAAAAAAAAAGAAGAAAGAAGAAGAAAGAAGTATAGAGTGCCGGTTCACACTTGTGCGATGCACACTGCCATATGCAATACGCAGGGGGTGTCAATTAAATGTTAATAACACCCCCAGTTTGATCGCATATCGCAGTGCGATCTGACAGTTCGCACAGGATCGGATCGCACAAGTGTGAACCACTGTGCGATCAGATCCTGATGCAGCTGAAAAAAAGGGTCCTGTGCGTCTTTTGTGCGGGTGCAGTGCGAATTTCAGCCATACAAAGTGTATATGTGAATATGCATCCACACAGGAGATCGCATGTAATGAAGGAGCAGTGCACTCCGAATTACATGCGATCAGCGCGCCTGCAGTAGTGTGAACCGGCACAGAGTGTCCACCGGGGGAATGTTTGTGCTGCTTTTCTTTTATTGTCCAACTTGCACTCCAAAGACAAGTATATTGTCTAACTGTCAAAATATTTAAGTCATTGGACATTGTAACGGAGCTCCAGTACCCAGCCTAGGTATCTCCGCTGTATAATCGTTGAAGCTGAGGAAGTACTATAATATCCATGACAAAATCCCCCAGAACACAGTTCTGGGATTCAACTAGAATGAATGTTTATTGAAACAGGCACAAAGAGATATACACTGTGGGACAATCCCCCCTCTCCCTTAGCAGCCAATCCACATACATATATACAAACCATAATAGGTTGATCTTAAGGCAGACTAACCATAGAACAATGGCATACAGGCACTTAATAACAAACCCCACCCCATCTCACTATCTAGCAATCTGAAAAGTCAAAACATTCATCTTCATACATTTCCTGAGGGACACTGTTCAGAAAGATTATTGTCCCAAGTGAAAGAGCCCCTCACTCTTTCAACACAATCCACACATATAGAACCCAGGATAACCGGAGTAACATGACAGGCTGAGTCCAGTGTGGTTGTACAGCGAATCTGATTAGTGCAGACCCAACTGGGGTTTTTGGTCACCCTGTGCTCCTTGAAGCAATCCAAACCATACTCTGTGTCCATTCTGCTACACTGGGGATGTCCGAGGAGTACTCACAGATTACTTTTCCAGTTCAGTTTGTCGCGATAACTCGTCGGCATTGCCATTCTGTTTTCCGGGGCAGTAGTGAATAGTAAAGTCATACAGTTGTAACGCCAAACTCCAGCGCAACAACCGGGCATTGTCCCCTGCCACTCCGTTTAGCCATACCAACGGGTTGTGATCCATGAGTAGGGTGAACTGCTGTCCATACAAGTAGGGCTGAAGCTTCTTTAGGGCCCATGCCACAGCCAGGCATTTTTTTTTCTATGGCGGTGTAGCTCATTTCCCTCGGGAGAAGCTTCCTGCTCAAGTAGTTTACGGGGTGTTCACTGCCATCTTCTCAAACCTGGTGCAATACTACTTCCAATCCAGACAGTGAAGCGTCTGGACCTCAGAAGGCCAGTAGGTCTCCGTGATGTGGGCCTGGGATCTGGACCAGCGGAAACGCTGAGGAAAACTGGCGTAGGTCATTCCCCAGTAAGAGGACGGTGGGGAGCTCCCATATCAACCCCACATCAATCAGACCTGACCCGGCACCCCAATTCAAGTGGACACTCGCAGTGGGTAGCCCGTGTACTGCTTCTCCTGCCATCAGTACCACTACTGAACCTCCAGTTCAGGCGGCATCTGGAACCAGGTGTCGCTTGACCAAGGTGAGAGTGGCTCCTGTGTCTCAGAGACCTTGTGTGGGCTTTCCATTTAACTGGACAGATTGTAGATGGTGCTGTCGGTTCTCCATAGCAGCTTGCACCGGGTCAGCTTCGTGAAGGGTACCCAATTGCTCCCTGGTGGGTTCGAACCTGGGTACGACTGGGGGAACCTCTGTGGGATAGTAGGGGACTGTTGTCCGTGCTGAAGGCGGTGACCCAGGTCGGATCAATGCAGCTTGGTTCCTGCTCTGGGTACAGTCTCGTCGATAGTGCCCAAACTGCTTGCACCTGTGGCACTGTACCCCACTGCAGGATGGGTATCTGAGGGTTGGAGGAGTTTCCCCCCCCCCCCTGTGGTAGTGGTGGTCCAAGGTTAGTAATCATGGGCTTGCGCATTGGTCTGAGGCTAGGTCGTTACTGCCTGTGAACTGCTGCCCATGCTGGGGAAGGTGGTCCTGTTCGAATCCATGAAGCGTGGTTCCAGTTCTGAGTGCAGTCTCTCTGATAGTGCCCAAATTTCTTGCACAAATGGCACTGCACTCTGTTGTGCCAGTGGTATCGATTTGCTGGAGGGTTAGGGATTAGTCCTGATCGTTGTGGAGCTGGTGACCCTGGGTTATTGTTCAGCGGTCTGGGGTTTGGTCTGAAGCTAATCCGTGATTGCCTGCAGGCGATTCAGGGAGAGTGGTAGGTTTGCGGTCCCTTACCCACTCCTGTACCTCTGGGTTTAATCCATTATAGAATTGTTCCAGTAAAATCAGCTGGGTGATCGCTTCTGCTGTGGTTGCCTGATTGGCTTGTAGCCAGGCTAGGGCTGCCCTCTGTATACGGCAAGCCCATTCGGTGTGGGAGTCCTTCTCGTGTTTCTTGGTTTCCCTGAAGGGTCTCCTGTACGTTTCTGGGGTGATGGCATATCTTGCCAAAATCCCTTCCTTTACCCGGCTATAGCTTGAGATTTCCTCCTCTGGCACAGCTCTGTATGCTTCTGCTGCACGGCCTGACAGTTTACCAGCTAGGATCCGTACCCAGTCTGTCAGGGGTACTTGGTACAACCTGCATTACCGTTCAAAATCTTGCAGGAAGCCATCGATCTCATCCTCTGTTTCCACAAACTTTTTAAAGGCATCATGTGGTACCTTTAATCTTGTCTCTGGTGCCTGTGTAATAGTTGTCAGTCTCTCCAAGGCACGCTGCTTCGCCAGCCGGAGTTAGTTCTCCCAGTCTTCTCTTGCTGTGATAAAGGCATCCACTTGGGCTAACGTTGCCTGTACCAGCTCTATTGAGGGGTTTTCTCCATAAAATGCTAGCCTGCATTTCACTTCTTTGTCAAACTCTGTATCCATGGCTTCTATAGCCATACTGTGTGCCCGATCCTCCTCGGTCAGCTCTGCAATCAGCACGGCTTTGGTTTTATTGCTGGCTAATGCTTTAACGTGGCTCGTTTTAATCCAGCATAGTTCATCTCCATTCACACTTCCATTCATGTAACCGAATTTGTACGAACTGCTGTTCTCCCATTGCCGTTTGCGTTTCCAAATCCATACGAATGCTTCTTCCTCTTGCTGCAAGGCTTGTATCCCACCTCTTGCCACCAATGTAATGCAGCTCCAATACCCAGCCTAGGTATCTCTGCTGTATAATCCTTGAAGCTGAGTAAGTACTAAAATAGCCATGGCAAAATCCCCCCAGTAACTGGACATTCATTCATTCTAGTTGACTCCCAGAACTGTATGTTTATTGAAACAGGCACAAAGATATACACACTGTGGGACAATCCCCCCTCCCCCTTAGCAACCAATCCACATACACATCCCATAATAAGTTGATCTTAAGGCACACAAACCACAAAACAATGGAATACAGGCACTTAACAACAAACTCCACCCCATCTCACTATCTAGCAATCTGAAAAGTCAAACCTTTCATCTTCATACATTTCCCGAGGGACACTGTTCAGAAATATTATTGTCCCAAGTGAAAGAGGCCCTCGCTCTTTCAACACAAACCACACATATAGAACCCAGGATAACTGGGGTAACATGACAGGCTGAGTCCAGTGTGGTTGTACAGCGAGTCAGATTAGTGCAGACCCAACTGGGGTTCTCGGTCACCCCGTGCCCCTTGAAGCAATCCAAACCATACTCTATTCTGCTACAGGCATGTTCACTTTTTTTTTAATAAAAAATGTCCTAGGTTCAAAATATTCCACCAACATCTCAGGGAAATAGTATGGTAAGAAGGTGGTCGATATCTCATGTCTCCCTTTAGTTTACCATTAGATTGATAAAGACACCGAGATGAGAGGAAGGCAAAGGCCACAAAGGGCACTTATCTTTTCACAATTGACCCTCCCACTCTGCTCACTTCTGGTGCTGTGATGTGGCTCTGCAGCTTACAAATGCATTTGGAAATGTGTGAAAACTAAACCCGTTTTTAACGTATACTGTTCGACAATTCAGTTGGTTGCAGGCTGGTTGGTACGTTGAGCTAGGAATTTTCTTTGGTTTTGTTTGACATGCATCGCCCTTCTATGTGCTTCTTGCTGCAAAGGCCAGTTATAGGTGTGGGAAGTGACTATTTGTTTGTACTGTTGGATAACTGGTGAGGGGACGCACTGGACACCTTTGCTGTCATTGTGCTATATGCTGGGTGTCCAGTGTGCCCCTGTGCCTTTAAAAGAGGGATGGGCTCCCTCCAGGCTCACCTGCCCTCTGCCTGACCATTATAATGCATGGGATTTTACTATGGAGGCTCTCAAAATTTTAAGTTGGGACTGCAGATAATACTGGGTGCCGAGACGTGGTTCTGCAGCTTACGCATGCATTTGCAAATGTGTGCAAACTAAAACTAAGACGTGGTGATTTGGTTGGTTGCAGGCTGGTCGGTAAGTTGAGCTGGGAATTTTCTTTGGTTTTGTTTGACTCACTTCTTTTATTTAATCAAGTAACTTCTGGGTATAGATCACGACCTTGTTTCTGCTTTCTATGATTTGTCACTCTTGGGAGCACAGTGCCAGCATAATTTCCTGCGACACCAACAGTATTGGCAACACCCTTTGCTGTCCTGTACACAGTTTCCAGATAAATCCTCTTCTCTGTACCTGATCCATGAATTTCTTTGTCCTACATGCATTGTACAGCAGAAGAACCCTGCCATTCACCCATGTAGCTGTTCGTAATTAGCCTAGACATGTCTCTTTACTACTGATAATGTGCACAGGTGTTCACACTGCCTGAAAACCAATAACAGCTATGCAAGTAATAAAAAAAGACTTAGTTGGCTACATACCAGGCAAGCTAACCTGTCCAGCAAAGATCCATTAGACATATAAGTATAAACCAAACAGTAATGGTCCCCATCATTTGAAAAGCCAAGTAGTTTCACAATGTTTTCATGCTGGCATCTAGAAAGATACAGAATAAAAAGGTTATTCACAACTGATGAGAAACAGAATAGACGATTATATGCAGCAAATGTGTCCATTGACATAAGAAGATGACAATAATAAAGCTGCATTCCCTCTACCTTCTGCATCACCTAAACCAGTATGCTTGCAAGACCTGATTGTGTAAAATGGACTAAAACACATTTGGAGACAAGCAAGTTCTCTGTGCATATAGTTGGCTTAACTTATTAGGAAATGGAACATGAACTTACTTAGCCATTGCTTTTATTTCTTGATCAAACTGATCTTTAAGGTCCTGTAGACTACCATCAACAATCTGTGGGGTAGAAAAAAAAAAAAAAAAAGTTAAATATTTTCTGTAGAACTTTTTGGCATAGGCAATGAAAGAGTGCTTAATGAATGAGTGAGACATACTGTTGTCAGTTTTTTTACTGCCACTTTTTCAGACTTTATTTGTCCCTGGAACACAACTCCAAAACCCCCCTCTCCGATTTTATTCCCTCCATCAGAAAGTGGACGATCATCAAAATTTCTTGTAATTCTCTTCAGCTCATTAAAGGAGAAAACACCAAACCCTGCAACACATTAAAAAACACAACTAAACCACAGGAAAATTATTAAAAAACAATAGGCTGATGAATACATAAAACAACTCTACAGTGAATAAAACAAAATGATCTCAGATGAATAGGCTCTGCTACAACAAGGACTCATGCAAACTAAATGTTTTTAGCGTGGTTGTTAGGGATGTCTGGGGTTACTTTTTCTGACGCTAAACGCATGCACACATCAGGGGAAGCATTAATTGCCCCTAGCACTGGTGTCAATGCAATTAACCCCCCTCCCATATTGGTGGTCACTGGCAAGAAAAATTGAACCCCACACTGGTGGTCTCTAGCAGTGAAATTTAACCCATCTACATTGGTGGTTAGTGGGATTGAATGTTAAAGTGATTGTAAAGTCTTGTTTTTTTTTTTGTAACAAACATGTTGTTCTACATGAAAAGTGGTTTTGCACAGGGAAGCCTGGATACTTCTCTTCTCAGGTCCCTCTTCACTGCTCCTAGCCCCTCCCCCCTGTTAAGTGCCCCCACAGCAAGCAGCAATTTGCTGTGGGGGCACATGAGCCGAGCTGCAGCTCCGTGTGTCCATTCAGACACAGAGCTGGGGTTCGGTCCTTCCCCCTCTATCTCCTGATTAGCCAACAGACTGATTGACAGCCGGGGGAGCCAATGGCATCACTGCTGTGTCTCAGCCAATCAGGAGGGAGAGTCCCAAACGGTTGAGGGACTTGTGGACACCACTGGACAGAGATTGGCCTCAGGTAAGTATTAGGAGGTGCTGGGGAGGCTGCTGCACACAAAATGCTTTTAATCTTAATGCATAGACTGCATTAGGATAATAAAACCTTCTGCCTTTACAACTCCTTTAAGCTCCCCTCAATCCACCTATTGGCGATTATGTCGGTAAAAGTTAATACCCTTTCCCATTGGCGATCACTTACTTATCACGCGCTCTGGCGCCACTGTCTCCCTCTGCACAGGCAGGGTTGTTACTTGTACAGTTGGCAGAGATAATTCAGCAGACCGCATGCTGAACACCAGGGCTTCAGGTCATATTTAGAACTCCACATCCTCACTATGTCATAAACAGGTCTCAGCAGGATAAAATATAGTTTCAGTTCTTTGCCTACAAGTGAGTTGTTCTAATAGTCAGCATGATTAAACAAAGGGGACTAAGTAAGCACAACCACATATTTTGTGAAGATTAAAGTATACCTAAAGCCAAACCTTTTTCCAGTTTTGCATAGAGGGAATGCTTAAAACCCACGTCCTATTGCGGTCTGTGTCCTATAGAGAAAAAAAAAATGTTCCTTTCCTGTCCAGGAGACACAACAGGAAACCATTTCAAAATAAGCAGAAATCCCCTCAGTTATCACTGGAACTGGTGTTCCCTTTGGAAGAAGATTTCCCTTCTATTCCTGTTTCACTAACAGCTGTAAAATATTGCATTTCCATCACGTTCTGACCTGGTAACAATGGTGATGTGGACGAATTTCACAGACAATTTATATATCTTACATGACATAAAAAAAAAAAAAAAAAATTCCACACTTTATCCAAAGCCAGAACAAGTTTGGGCTTCAGATATACAGTACTGTGCAGAAGAAGTTTTGGGCAGGTGTGAAGAAATGTGGTAAAGTAAGAATGCTTTCAAAAATAACGGAATTTTTGTAAAATCTTACCTGTAAAATTCCTTTCTCTTACGTCCTCCGACAGTCGCCGCCTCTTCATATTCGTCACATATGGGGTATTAGACTTTGCTCCGAAGGAGTAGCTAGGCAACAGAATATGTTAACAATAAAGCTTTTAACATATCCCACCCTCAAGGGGTGGTCCCCTCAGTCAATACCCTCCTACTTCCTGCAACCATATCTCAGTTTTAGTGGAATAGCAGTAGAGTATACAACCAAACCCCAAAAGAGGGGCGGGGGCGGCGACTGTCGGAGGACTCAGAGAAAGGAATTTTACAGGTAAGATTTTACAAAAATTCCGTTTTCTCTTACGTCCTCCGACAGTCGCCGCCTCTTCATATTCGTCACATATGGGGACGTCCCAAAGCAGTGCAAACATGAGGGGTGGGAAACGCATCCGCGCCGAAAAGGCAACGCAGTCTCCGCATCAAAGAAAGGAACCTTACCAAAGGAAGGAAACCCGCTGGGCAACAGCAAAAAACAAGTGCTCAACAGGAGCAACAACCCAGGAAAAGACAAAAAAACCAGGGGATACAAAAAACTATCCCAACAGCCAGGAGTCCCCAACAAGGGACCCTATGGAACAGCCGCACTAAGAACCTTGCGGCCAAAGGAAGCATCCGCCGATGCCTGAACATCTACTTTGTAGAACTTTGTGAAAGTGTGCACGGTCGACCAGGTCGCCGCCTTACACACCTGGGCTACAGAAGCCCCATGACGACAGGCCCAAGACGTACTCAAAGATCTAGTAGAGTGCGCCTTCACAGGGACAGGAGGAGCCTTACCCTGCAAAGCATAGGCCTGTTCAATGGTCTGCCTGATCCATTTGGCGATGGTAGAGGCCGAAGCCGCCATGCCCTTCCGAGGACCCTCTGGAAGAACAAACAAGGAGTCAGTCTTACGAAAAGACTCAGTCGATCTAAGGTAAACCCTTATCGCCCGAACAACATCCAGAGAATGCAATCTCACCTCCTTTGGATGTTTAGGCTTCGCGCACAGCGAAGGCAAGACAATATCCTCATTAAGATGGAATTCCGAAACTCGTTTCGGAAGAAAAGAAGGATTAGGTCGCAAGACCACCTTATCCAAATGAATAACCAGGTACGGAGACTTGCAGGACAAAGCCGCCAGCTCCGACACTCTGCGAGCCGAAGTGATCGCCACCAAAAAGGCGACCTTTTTGGACAACATAGACAACGAGATCTCCCTGATCTGTTCAAAAGGAGCACGTTGTAACACAGATAGAACGAGATTCAAGTCCCAAGGGGGCAAAGGATCCCTCCTAGGAGGAACCAGATGCCGCACACCCTGAATAAAAGTGCCAACCAAGGAGTTGGAAGCCACGGGACGTTGAAACAGAACGGCCAGCGCAGACACCTGACCCTTTGTCGTAGCCAGCGCCAAACGCTGATCAACACCCGTCTGAAGAAAAGACAGCACACGGGAAACCGAGTACGTGCGGGGTGAAAACCCCCTGGACTCACACCAGGCAAAATAGGCCTTCCAAGTACGGTAATAAACCTTCCCTGAGGAAGACTTCCTCGCGTTGATCAAAGTATGAACGACCTCTGGAGAGAGACCCTTCTCCTTCAGGACCTCTGTCTCAACAGCCAGGCCGTCCAAGCCAGCGACTGTAAAGCAGGATGGTAAATCGGACCCTGAGACAGTAGATCGTCTCGAAGAGGTAGACGCCAAGGGGCGTCGACCGCCAGATTCACGAGGTCTGCGTACCAGGACCGGCGAGGCCAGTCCGGTGCCACAAGAATCACCGTGCTGCGTTCCGAGAGTAACCTGCGAAGGAACCTGGACAGCAACTGAATCGGTGGGAACGCGTACATCAGCCTGTACTGATGCCACGGGGCCACTAACGCGTCCGACGCGTCTGCCCGAGGGTCGCGCGTCCTTGCCACGAACCTTCTCACCTTGTTGTTGAGACGAGACGCGAACAGGTCCACATCTGGAAGACCCCACTTCGCGCACAACGTCTGGAAGACAGCCGGGTGAAGAGACCATTCCCCCTGATCCAGGGTCTGGCGACTCAGATAGTCCGCCTGCCAGTTCTCCACCCCCGGAATGTGAACTGCCGTTATCGCCGGGACATGAGTCTCGGCCCAAGACAGAATGTCGGCCACTTCTCGAGCCGCCCGGGCACTCCTGGTGCCCCCTTGGTGGTTGATGTAGGCCACCGCCGTGGCATTGTCCGTCTGCACCCGAACCGGGCAGCCCTGCAGCCGGTCCGTCCAGCGATGAAGACAGAGATTTATCGCACGTAATTCCAGAATGTTGATCGGAAGGGAAGACTCTCCCTCCGACCAAGTCCCCTGGGCAGACAGAACGCCCAGAACACCACCCCAGCCCGACAGGCTGGCATCCGTGGTGATCACCGTCCACGAGATAGGACGAAACGACTTGCCCCCGGACACCATCGGGGACTGGAGCCACCACAGAAGGTCTCTTCTGGTGCGATGACTCAACGAGATCTGAAGATCCAGAGATTGAGGTCGCCCGTCCCACTTGGACAGGATCTCCGCTTGGAGACCCCGCGTGTGAAACTGGGCGAAGGGAATCGCCTCGAAAGCCGAGACCATCAATCCCAGACATCTCATGCACGTCCGCAGAGACGAGTGCGGAACGTCCCTGAGGGACCTGACTTCCTCCTGAAGAGTTCTGAGTTTGTCTTCCGGCAGGAAGACCTTCGCTTGTACCGAGTCCAGAATCATTCCCAGGTAGGGAAGACGAACCGACGGACTCAGCGTCGACTTCGGAAAATTTATCGTCCAACCAAACTCCTGTAGAGTTTGCATCGTGACAGACAGGTCCTCCTCCAGACCCTGGCTGGTCGCAGACCGAACCAGGATGTCGTCTAGATACCCCAGGACAGAAATGCCCTGGGCCCTCAACAATGCCAGAACCGGTGCAAGCACCTTGGTGAAGACCCGCGGAGCCGAGGCGAGACCAAAAGGCAACGCCACGAACTGGTAGTGATCCTCCGCAATGGCGAATCGAAGGTACCTCTGGTGACCTTCGAAAATGGGGATGTGAAGGTACGCATCCTTCAAATCGATGGAGGCCATGAATTCCCCCGGAACCAGGGCAGCCACCACCGACCGCAGGGATTCCATGCGGAACTTGCGAACCCGCACAGAGCGGTTCAGAGCCTTCAAGTCCAGAATTGGACGAACCTTGCCCTCCTTCCTGGGCACGGTGAACAGATTGGAATAAAACCCCCGAAATCTGTCCCGATGAGGCACCGGAACCACCACTCCCTGAGCCCTCAGGTCCCGCACCGCCAGGTGCAGGTCCCGCAAACGCTCTGGAGACAGTTGAAGATTTGAGGGAAAAAATCTGCTCTCCGGCCGAGAGAGAAACTCGATCTTGTAACCAGATCGAACGATTTCCTGAACCCATCTGTCCCGCACACGGGCCAACCAGGGCTGAAGAAAACCGAGCAAGCGTCCCCCCACCCCAAAACTGGGTGAGGGCGCCCCTTCAGGCCGCACTGTTATGGGCTGCAGATCCGGATTGGCCGGACTTCTGTTTACCAGACCAGGGCTTCTTCTGAGAGCCTTGACCTTTGAACGGCTTGCCCTTGTAGTGCGGCCGAAAGGCACGAAAGGACCCCTGAGGGGGCCGAAAATTAGCATGCTTCTTCCCAGAAGCCCCCTTAGCTTTGGGGAAATGGGGCAAGAGAGTGCTCTTACCCCCGGTGATCCCCTTAATCAACACATCCAGGGACTCCCCAAAAAGGCGAGACCCATCATAAGGCAGATTGGCTAAGGTCTTACGTGAAGACTGGTCCACCGACCAACATTTTAACCAAATCAGGCGGCGAGACAACACCGCCACACTGTGCACACGTGCAGCCAACGGAACCAGGTCCAGGTCCGCATCACACAGATACATGACACCCTGGTGGATTTGATCCACCATATCCAGGGTCGCCGGTGAGGCCGAATCGGCCACTAGGACGCGCCTAAGCATCTGCGTCCAACTTGCGATCGCCTGGGCCGCCATGAGAGAAGCAAACAGAGCCTTAAGCATAGAACCCGTAACAGAATAAGTATGACGGGTAAGAGACTCCAGTCTCCTATCCGTGGCGTCACGGAACACAGGGGAATCCTCTGCAGGAATCGCAGTGGCTTTGTTTAAAACCGCAATTGCGTGATCCACTGGGGGTGGCACACACCACCTTTCATCAGTGGAAGGCGAGAAAGGATAACGCAGCTTGAATCTACTTGGTACAGCAAAAGGTTTGCGTAGATTGCGCCATTGTTCCTTAACAGCGCGCTGAAAATCATCGTTGCAGGGAAAAACCTGCGGCGTCCTGCGTTTTCTCTGCGTCCCATAAGCCGCCAAGGCGGCGGGGGGACACACCTCATCCTGCAAACGCAGCGTTTGCTTGATGGAAGCAATCAACTCATCCATGATTGCAAGCTCTTCAGGCGAGCCAGGGGGAGAATTATCAACCCCCTCAACTTCAGCCTCCACCTCAGACCCTATTAGATCAAGAGAGGAGCGGGACCCCGATAAGGAGGCCCCCGCCATAACAGCCCTATCACCTTCACCCTCAGAATCAGAGGAAAGAGCAACCCTGGGCCTTTTAGTAGATTGAGCAGCCACCAGCATCTGCACCTGAGCAGCAAGGCCAGCCACAATAGTGGCCAAATCCCCCCCTGGGGGGGAGACAGCGGTCCCCTGGCTTTCCACCAAGGCTGTAGGAAACTTTCCCTCCTGAGAATCCATTGCCCCTGTAATGCCAGACAACAAAGGGTTAACTGCCCCTTTTAAGCAAGCGCGGCAAGCGCAGCCCACCGCACCACACTCAAGCACAATAAGACCCCCACAGGGAATATGCAAACTGAACACAGGCAATGGATAGCAAGAACAGAAGGGTAAAACCTGAGGAGACCCTCGCCGCAGCTGCTGCCTCGATCGGTGTTCCTGGAAAGAGGAAGTGATGCTGCCAGGGCGCTCTATGTAAGCCTATGGAGGCTACAAGAAAATGGCCGCCATGCATGTAAAACATGCGGCCGGAGCGGGTGTAGGCAAAATGGCGCCGTTTGGCGCCGAAACCGCCGCTCCACAGTGTAGTAAAAAACACACATTTCATTCCAGTATCAGAATACATGTCAGATCGCCGCAGCGATCGCTGTATAGTGCCCAAACATGCCAAAAAACATGCCCCACAGCACACAGCTTCACACACTGATCAGCCTGACACAGACAGTGTCACACAGCTCCCCCCCCCCCCCCCCTTGCAGCCCACAGCATGCAGCCGAGAGATAGGGAGACAAGCAGTGTGATTAAAGGCAGGTTACACAGTCCCAGACTGACACCCCCCCAGACAGACAGGTCCCCACATAAATACACTTACCTCACATGGCGTGGGGGACCCGCACAGGCGAACAAGCCGCTGCACATGAGGCAGGGAGAGTCGCATTCAAGACGCACAAAATGGGGGTTAAGAAACCGCACAGCGTCCAGTGAGGTAGCCACCTCACCAATAATCCCTGCACCGAACAGGGATGGGTCGTTCACTGTGCCAGGAGCGTTACCTGGCTGAACGCTCGATGGCAGACTGGGAAGCCACTGACCCACGACCTGCGATCAGGGGGATCAGCCCGAGACCCAGTCCGCATGATCCTCTTCATCCGAAGAACTAACTAATGCTGACAAAAATAACAGCTAAGCAAAGGTAGAGAGAAAACTCAAACAAAATTTTAAAAAGAAGAAAGAGTCTGGGGCAGAAAGCCCCAGCACAGAAAAAGCCAGCCACTCCTGACAAGCTAGACATTAAAACTGAGATATGGTTGCAGGAAGTAGGAGGGTATTGACTGAGGGGACCACCCCTTGAGGGTGGGATATGTTAAAAGCTTTATTGTTAACATATTCTGTTGCCTAGCTACTCCTTCGGAGCAAAGTCTAATACCCCATATGTGACGAATATGAAGAGGCGGCGACTGTCGGAGGACGTAAGAGAAATATATATTTTGTTTATTTTTATTAAAATTTGCCAAATGTAAAGTAAACGAACATTTGCACAACGTAAGGGATTTTGAAGGTTTACAGTTAGGTGATGAGTAACCAATTGTACAGAATAGGTGCGAATGATCATCAATGTCATATGTAGGTTGAAAGAGTCATTAACTGAAACAGATACAGCTGTGTAGAGGGCTTAAAACTGGGTGAGGAACAGCCAAACTCAGTTACTAAGGTGAAGTTGTGGAAGACAGTTTTAGGTTACTGGTCATACACTAAGGCAAGACTGAGCACAACAATAAGACACAAGGTTGTTATATCAGCAATGTCTCACCCAGGCAAATATTTCAAAGCCGACTGGGTTTTCAAGATGTGCAGTCCAAGTTATTTTGAAGAATAAAGAAACGAGCAACATTGAGGACCATAGATGTAGTGGTCCTCAACTATACACAAACATAGGAACTGGGATGCAGAAAAAATAAAAATGGGATTTTTGACTTACCGTAAAATCCATTTCTCTGATGTTCATTGATGGACACAGCTCCTGATCTTCCTAACCATTGGGTTATACTGCCCCCTAAAGGAGTAGGACACTAGGCAGAAAAAAAGTCTGGCTACACCTATGGGCAGTCCCAGGGGGTATACTCTCTCTCTCTTCTATAGGTACTCAGTTTTCTTACAAGCAGTTTCAGAAGATTTACAACTCCACAGAGGGGTGGGTGCTGTGTCCCTCAATGAACATCACAGAAATTGATTTTACGGTAAGTCAAAAATCCCATTTTCTCTTTCATTCATTGACAGACACAGCTCCTAATCTTCATAACCATTGGGACGTCCCAAAGCAGTGTTAAACATGAGGGGAGGGAACAGCAAAAAAATTCCCCAGGCTAAAACGGTAGCCAACCAGGCAACAGGAGCTCAGCCAAAACAAATGGAGCCCAACTGAAAAAACAAAACACCCTCAAAGAGGATCAAGTCCTCTAAACAGTAGCCTGCAAACCTTGTGGCCAAAAGAAGCATCCGCAGGATGCCAAGACATCCACTTTATAGAACTTTGTGAAAGTGTGCACTGACGACCAGATGGCCGCCTTGCAAACCCACGTCACTAAGTGGATGTCTGGGATTACCTGAAGAGACAGATGGATTTGAGACAGCCTATATCCACAGAAGATATGTGGTTAGTTCTCCAAAATGTTTGGAGCCTGCCGAGTTCCTTCAAAAACGGTGTAGAAGTGTACCTAGAAGAATTGATGCGGTTTTGAAGGAAAAGGGTTCTCACACCAAATATTGATTTGGGTTTGAATTCTCTTCCGTTCATTTACTTTCCATTTTGTTAAGTGAAAAAAAAATTGATTTTTGTACTTTCCGTAAAATCCATTTCTCTGAGTTCATCGACGGAGAGTTCTCTTCCACACCTCCATGACAACATCAGGCCTTGCTCTCCTCTTCCTTCCATTTGAGGATGCCCCACAGATGCTTAATTGGGTTTAAGTCTGGAGAGATGCTTGGCCAGTCCATCACCTTTTTCCTCAGCTTCTTTAGCAAGGCAGTGGTCATCTTGGAGGGGCGTTTCAGTCGTTATGATGGAATACTGCCCTGCAGCCCAGTCTCCGAAGGGAGGAGATCATGCTCTGCTTCAGTATGTCACATTACATGTTGGCATTCATAGTTGAACCTTAGCTCCCCAGTGTCGGCAGCACTCATGCAGCCTCAGACCATGACACTCCCACCACCATGCTTGACTGTAGACAAGACACACTTGTCTTTGTACGACTTACCTGGTTGCTGCCACACACGCTTGACACCATCTGAACCAAATAAGTTTATCTTGGTCTCATCAGACCACAGGACATGGTTCCAATAATCCATGTCCTTAGTCTGCTTGTCTTCAGCAAATTGGTTTGCAGGCTTTCTTGTGCATCATCTTTAGAAGAGGCTTCCTTCTGGAACGACAGCCATGCAGACCAATTTGATGTAGTGTGCGGTGTATGGTCTTAACACTGACAGGCTGACCCCCCCCCCCCCCAGCCCTTCAACCTCTGCAGCAATGCTGGCAGCACTCATATGTCTATTTCCCAAAGACATTCTCTGGTTAGGACGCTGAACACGTGCACTCAACTTCTTTGGTCGATCATGGCAAAACCTGTTCTGAGTGGAACCTGTCCTGTTAAACCACTGTGTGGTCTTGGCCACCGTGCTACAGCTCAGTTTTAGGGTCTTAGTAATCATCTTATAGCCTAGGCCTTCTTTATATAGAGCAACAGTTTTTTTGGTTTTCAGATCCTCAGAGTTCTTTGCCATGAGGTGCCATGTTGAACTTCCAGTAACCAGTATGAGAGAGTGAGAGCAATAACACCAAATGTAACACACCTGCGCCCCATTCACACCTGAGACCTTGTAACACGAACGGTTCACATGACACCGGGGAGGGAAAATGGATAATTGGGCCCAATTCGTACACTTTCACTTAGGGGTGTACTCACTTTTGTTGCCAGCGGTTTAGACGTTAATGGTTGTGTGTTGATTTATTTTGAGGGAACAGCAAATTTGCACTGTTATACAAGCTGTACACTCACTACTTTACATTGTAGCAAAGTGTCATTTCTTCAGTGTTGTCACATGAAAAGATATAATAAAATATTTACAAAAATGTGAGGGGTGTACTCACTTTTGTGAGATACTGTAAGTGCCCTTAACCAGGACACAGAAGCCTTTACCGGGTTACAGAAGCCCCATCTGAAAAAATAAAACTAAAGAAAAAACACCCCTTCTTAAACAGCAGCCTGCAAAACTTTGCAGCCAAAAGAAGCATGAACAAATGCCAAATAAAACCTTATAGAATTTTGTGAAGGTATGCACCGATGACCAAGTGGCCACATTGCAAACTTGCGATATGGATGCCTGATAACGGAAGACCCAAGAAGCACTCAAGTAGAATGTGCCATGACAGGGAAAGGTGGAACCTGACCTTCAATGGAATAGGCCTGAGCACTGTCTGTCTGATCCCTCTGAAGATGGTAGCCCAAAGAAGCCGGCAGCCCTTTTCTTGGTCCGTCCATAACCACAAAAAGGGAGTCTGACCTCCGAAAGGACTCAGTAGCTGCCGAATTGCACGAACCACATCCAAGGTATGCAAACCAAATTCCTTAGGATGAGCCGGCTTGGGACACAAGGAAGGCAACACAATGTCCTTATTCAAATTGAAGTCAAAGACAACTTTGGGCAGGAATGATGGACAGGGACGAAGAGCCACTTCATCCCTATGGACCACCAAATAGGGACTGCGACAGGATAATGCCACCAATTCCGATACCCTGCGGGCCGAGGTAATAGCCACCAAGAAGGTCACCTTCTAGGATAGGGTAGACAAGATAATCTCCTGAATATTCACAAATGGAGGTTTCTGGAGAACCAAAAGCACTCAATTTAAATCCCATGGCGGCAAAAGAGACCCTACAGGTGGAGCCACATGTCGAACCCCCTGAATAAAAGTACGAACTAAAGAGTGCATGGCTAGGGGGTCGCTGAAAGAAGATTGCCAAGGCAGACACCTGGCCCTTGATGGTACTCAAGGCCAACTTCTGATCAACGCCCCATTGACGAAAGGTTAAGATCCGAGCCACAAAAAAGGATCGAGGATGAGTGCCAACCGACTCACACAAAGAAAAAAAAATTATACCTTATTGGTACAGTGTTGCATGACCGCGCAATTGTTATTCAAAGTGTGACAGCGCTGAAAGCATGGAAGTGGTTAAAATGCCAGTGCAGGATGTGACCAGGCCAATCTTCACCGAGGCAACAGCTACAGTATACTAGGATGCAGACTACCCATGTGTGCTTCAACCACTTCCCATCAGCGCTATAGCCAAAAAGACAGCTACAGCGCAGACCTTAACCACTTGCCGACCGCCGCAAGTACATATACTGCGGCGGTCAGCCCCTTACAGGCAAAGTGACGTATCGGTACATCACTAGCCTGTGAGGCTCTGGGGAGCGAGCGCACGCCGCCGGATGCGCGCTCCCACTCGCGGACCTCCGCCGATGTCCGCCGGTCACTCGCGATCGTCCGCTAGAGCGGGAGAAAGGCAGGCGGCTAATGTAAACAAGCAGCCTGTCATTCTCCCCTGTGTAAGAATAGTGATCATACGGTTCTACTATGTAGGACCGTTGATCACTGTTCCTACACCTCAAGCCACAGCCAATCAGTTAGAAACACGCCCCTAGGGACACACTTACCCCCTCCCTCTCCAAAAAAGTTAACCCCTTCACTGCCAGTGTCATTTTACAGTAACAGTGCATATGTATAGCACTGATTACTGTAGTAATGTCACTGGTAAGTGTCAAAAATGTCAGTCAAGGGTCCGATCTGTCCGCCGCAATGTCGCAGTACCGCAAAAAAAAAAAAAAAAACGCAGATCGCCGCCATTACGCGTTAAAAAAAAAAAAAAACAACAAAAATGACAAAAATCTTTCCCTTAGTTAGTAAACGCAATAACTTTTGCGCAAACCAATCAAAATACGCTTTTTGCGATTTTTTTTACCAAAAATATGTAGCATAAAACAAATTGGCCTAAAATGTTAAAAAATTTAGATTTTTACATTTTTTCTTAGGGGAATTTCATATAAAAAAAATGTGAAAAATATTGTTATTTTTGCAAAATTGACACTTTTTTTGTTTATAGCGCATGATCAAAAAAAAAAAAAAAAAAAAACGCACAGGTGATCAAATACCACCAAAAGAAAGCTCTGTTTGTGGGAGAAAAAAAAGGATGTCAAATTCGTTTAGGTACAGCGTTGCACGACCGCGCAATTGTCCGTTAAAGTCACGCAGTGCCGAATCGCAAAATAAGCCCTGGTCAGGAAGGGGGTAAAATCTTCCGGGGCTTAAGTGGTTAATTGCCGGGAGGGCGTCTATGTACATCCTCCTGTGCATGAGCTGCCAACATGCTCCCTGCAGAGCGCACACTGCTTGCTCGGTGATCAGCGAGTCCATGAGACTCGGCTGATCACAGATCTGAGTAAGGGGCCGATCCCGGCTGCTCCTACCACGTGATCAGCTGTCAGCCAATGACAGCTGATCACTTGATGTAAACAGCAGCCGGAGATCGGCTTTTTTTTTCTCCTCACGCTATCAGTGTGAGGAGAAAAAAAAAAAAAGTAGATCGCCGGCTGCTGTCAGAGGGACATCGATCCCGAAGAGGAGAGAATCATCTGTGCCCCAGTGCTACCTACCAGTGCAGGTCAGCGCCACCTGCCAGTACCCACCAGTGCCACCTATTAGTTCCACCTACCAGTGCCCTTCAGTGCCACCTACCAGTCCCCTCCAGTGCCCATTGGTGCCACCTATCAGTGTCCACCAGAGCGGCCTTAACAGTGTCGCCTATCAGGGCTCATCAGTGCCACCTCTTCAGCGCACATCAATGAAGGAGAAAAATTATCTGTTTGCAAAATTTTATAACAAACTATACAAAACTTTTTTTTTTTTTGTCGGTCTTTTTTTGTTTGTTCAGCAAAATACAAATCCCCAGTAGTGATAACCACCAAAAGAAAGCCATATTGGTTTGAAAAAAAAAATGATAAGTTAATTTGGGTACAGAGTTGCATGACCGTGCAATTGTCATTCAAAGTAAGACAGCACTGAAATCTGAGAATTGGCCTGGGCAGGAAGGGGGTTTAAGTGCCCAGTAAGCAAGTGGTTAAAAAGAACAATACCTGTTTCTTCATCGTTCTCCTCTGGATCTGTGCTTTGACAAACAGGGTCTCCACGATTTGTTTGGCTACATTTTTCAGATGTGACCCGTTTCTCCAAATCATCTATAAGGGTTGTTGGGCAAGCACTTCTTGTCTCTTGATCTGTTCACACGCAAAGCAAAAAATTATTAATGTTAGATCTAATGTACACAGGGGGGTTTCTAGGGTTTCTTGGGCACCTTGTCTGAAGTTCTGTAGTGCACCATAATAAAAAAGGGTGTGACATGGTTTCTCATTCTCGGTTTTAATTCATTGGTATTAAAAATCTTCTTTGGGTCAGAGGTGTGATTTTGTAAAGGTAATGGAATTACTGAACAACAATCAAATATAATCAAGAGAAATCATAAACTAATTAGGTTGATAAACCTGCGGATGCCCTAAAAGAATAATATTCATATAATATATGTAGATCATTGTTAATCAATGGCATGTTTTTATTTTCAAAGTGTAAATTTAGAAAACCCATGTAGTTAAAATGACAGATATGCACATTATCTGCCTAGCATGTATCTTAGGAAATTTGGGAGAAAAATGTGGTTACTAGTGGAGGTAAGAATGGATGATCAAGATTAAAGTTTCCATTTAGTCAAACTTGGGATGATGACAACAAATAATTGCAAACGACACCCGGGGCATGCTGGAAAACCTGAGACAAGTGCTCTCGGTAGCAAGGTCTACAAATTCTCCTGCATGTCCTGCTTGGCGACTATATGGTCAAAGATGGTTTGGTCAAATCTTGGTGCAAGCTGTATGACCTACATATAAAAAGGTGTCTGCAATTCTACTGTCAATTCTAAGACAGGGAGGACGGTGACATCCATGTTCCATGATAATCAAAACACCATCAGATAAATCAACACTGGGGATTGAGAAACACCGGCGGTAGAGATCAAGTTAGTTAAAGCAAGAAAAAGTGGGCGGTGTGCTCACTTTCACATTCCACATGTTTGAATATTAGCCTAATTATTTAACATTTTAACATTTCTGTATGACCAGATTTTATAAAAACATAGTCCATATTTAATTTTTAGATTTATCACAGTTTAGGTTTATTGTTTATTTGTGTGTTAAAAATGTTGTGAATTTTGGAAATTTTCCTTAATGATACAACACTGTGTTGAACTGTATTTCTTAGAAGCCAGAGAAGTGTAAGGGATGCCGAATTTTTGCATGCCTGAAACTGATGTTGTACTGGAACAACAAGAATGTAATTCATAATTATCAATGAGCTAACAATGTAGCTAACATGTAATAGTAATTATTAATGAGCTAACAATGGAAACACATGCCTGAAACGCTGGTATTTTTGTAAGAGCAACTTTTTAAGAAGATGGAAAAAAATATGGAATATCCGGCTTGCAACAACCTCGCCCCTTAGCTCATTCTTGCTGTCAGCAATCTTCCTCTGTTAGACTAACTGCACTGTGGAGTCTAAAGTCCCGTACACACGATCAGATTATCGAACGATCTGTCGTCTGTTTTTTGTGGCATGCTAGTCTGATGTGGAAAGTGAAGAGGTTATTTTCATACGAATTTTCCCATACGACAGAATTCTACTTCAGAAGTCATGTCATGTGTTGGATTGCTTTGTATGTGTTCTTTCGTCTCTGAGCATGCCTAGTCTTGCTCTTAAGATTTTTTTTCCATCGAAATCTGTACTAATGAGACGAAAATCGGACGTTGTTTTGACGGACGACAAAAATTATATAGCCTGCACATCAGGATTTTGTCAGCCGAAAAGACGGAGTCGGCTGTCGAAAGTACCATACTAACAATCCGAAAATCGACAGATCGGTCGTCGGACGAATTTTCCCTACAGATTTTCTTATCGTGTGTATGGGCCTTAACAGTGGTGCAGTGCAGCAGAGCCCTATTGGTTGCGACTGCTGAGCACTGCAGTACAAGTAAAGACAAATCCCGGTACCTATACTGGTTGTATTTAAAATACTTCAAAAATGTTTAGCAGAGTCATTTTTATCTTAATGTTCTAGTGGTATAGATGTGTAAATACTGTCCAAACACGTTTTTGTTTTTTACTTCGAATAAAATGGTCTTAGTTCACTTTAAAGTGTAATTATTTCTTATGACCAATACATAGAGCTACAATACAAAGTTTGATAAAAGCTTCCTATTCTTTTTTCATGGTAAGTTTAAATTTAACGTAACCTTTGATTTTACAATTTAAGTGCCAAAAGAATTACCATTAAGCAAAACTGAAGCAGCAGTCAGGAAATTCTTCTTTCGCAGCAGATCTGTGAGATCATGGACGGTGCAGTTTGTTGTACCCCAGTCATAAAGCAATTCTTGTGTTGGACTTTTTCCCTTTTGAATGCTTCCTTCAAATCGCCTTTCAAATAAGGTATGAGCATAAATAAAATCAATAACCTATGCACAATGAGCATGAAGCACCATACACAGTAAAATAACAACATAAATAAAATATATAACAAAAGAACAGAAAACAAAAGATTTAGCTCTAAAACATGGTAGGCTATAAAAACAAGACAGATGGCATGCTACAGGATTTGTGACAATAAGCGATAAAAGAATAATGCTAAGAAATACTTGAAAAAAAGCTAAAAAATTAACGCTCAGCTATTGAAACAAATGCACATTCACAAATGCAAAACACGGCAGGGAGTAAAAGGTTTCTCTTAAAAATCGCCTTTCAAATAAATTATAAAAATAAGCTATGCATAGATTACCGTATATATTCTTGTATGAGCTGACTTTGTCAGCACATTTTTTATGCTGAAAAAGCCCCCCTTGGCTTATACTCGAGTGAGGGTCCCACTTACCCGTTCTCCGGTCTCTCCCGCTCATCTGCGGGCACCTGCAGCCTCTGTTGGTGGTCCGGTGACTGCTGACTTATCGGTAGGCCGACAAGTCCCCCGGCCTGACATGTACACTGCGCATTCGCCACCGAAGCTCGGGAAAGTCCGTACGCACTTCTTGTGCAGATGGCACATTGATGTGTGACGCCAGGCATTTTTAAATGTAAGGCGCCTCGGGGATGGGAAAGTAGGACCCCTGCGCATCCTCTGCATTTTCTGTACCATGTCCGCAGTCCCTGCATCTCCTGTACCATGTCCGCAGCCCCTGCATCTCCTGTGCCATGTCCGCAGCCCCTGCATCTCCTGTGCCATGTCCGCAGCCCCTGCATCTCCTGTGCCATGTCCGCAGCCCCTGCATCTCCTGTGCCATGTCCGCAGCCCCTGCATCTCCTGTGCCATGTCCGCAGCCCCTGCATCTCCTGTGCCATGTCCGCAGCCCCTGCATCTCCTGTGCCATGTCCGCAGCCCCTGCATCTCCTGTACTACCGTGTCTATTGGTATCCATTTTTATTTTCAAAATTTACCAGTAGCTGCTGAATTTCCCACCCTAGGCTTATACTCGAGTCAATACGTTTTCCCAGTTTTTTGTGGTAAAATGAGGTGCCTCGGCTTATATTCGGGTTGGCTTATATTCGAGTATATACGGTATATCAAATACATAAAGTAAATAAATGACCTGTGCATTATGAACACAAAGTAGTACACATAACAAAATAACAATCAAATACATAAGAGAACAGCATGAAAAGAATACCCTAAACACCTGTTAAGCTAAAGCTAAAAGATTGTTACAAATTATACACTAAAGATGCTACACATTTAGGCCCCTTTCACACACGGAGTCCGTCAGACGGACTCTGTTTTTCTTAGCGGGGGATCGTTTCGCCGATCCCCCGCTGAGCAGGCGGATGACAGCTGTGTCTCCGCGCTGTGTGCGGAGACACAGCTGTCAGGTCCCCATTCTTCTCTATGGGGGAATCGGATGGGAACGGAACGTCTGTCCGTTCTCATCCGATCCGCCAGACGGATGCAAAATAGAGTTTCCATCCGTCCAGTTTTGACGGATCGGATCGGATGTCAGCGAACATGTCTCCGCTGACATCTGATGCTCCATAGAGATGCATGGGGCGTCCGTTCAGATCCGCCAAAAAAAAAAAAACTGACAGGCGGATCTGAACGGACTGTGTGTGAAAGGGGCCTAAAGGTGCTAACAAAAAAATAATGATAAAGAATACGCAGCAGTATAGATATAATGGAAAACCTAGACAATTAAAACAAACGCATGTTTAAGTTCACAAATGCTGATTTGGAAGTGAACTTTAGGTTAAAACATCATGAACAATGAATAAACGTTGATGAAATGGAAATATAAGTACAGTAAATGGAAGTAGGCATCCTTCATATCTAGTATTATGGAAAGATCCGCGCTTAGGATAAAGGAGGGTAGTAGGGTAAGGGCACTAAAAAAAGGTCAATCGGCTGCAGCCCACTTCGGAATATAATCCCAAAGGATTATACACTGAATATGCAAAAAAATCCTTCATATGTACTGAAGCCAGGAAATCCAGAGGGAGGGAAGCAACCACTGACCGCACAAATGCCATATAGAACCTTAGAACATGCAAGAACTTGTTCAAGCCCTTCAGATCCAGAAGGAGCAACCCACTGCCACATGGCTTCAGCACCATGAATAGATTAGAATAGTAACCATACAATCTTTATGGTTCTGGAACAGGGGCAATGACCCCCCTGAGGGAGCAACTGGTTAGAAGCAGAAAACAGGGCTCCAAGGGACTTGGTTGGTGGTTTGGGCACTCCCCAGGGCCCAACGGTTCTAATTAGCAACTGTTTTAATGTCTTACAATATCTGTAAGAAAGCTCACAGTGGACCATTGAGATGGAAATAAAATAGAAGCCTGGCATTCTCTTCAGAGAATCCATCTGCCTCAGAAAAAAACACTTCAACAGACCCTCCCTTCTCCAATTCCTTCTCTTCCATCCCGAGAAAAGGTGGTAGAAGGAAGTCACAAAGTAATTCTAGTGGGGATGAAGAACTAGACCTCCTCCGGTCATCTTTTCACAGCGCCTCACAGAAACAGATATCTGCTGGCTGTCCCAACACAGTGGAAAAAGCAGCTAAGAATTCCTCCTTGAGCATGAAGGTCCCTACAGACTGAGCCCCTGAACGAGTCTGTGAGCAACTAGATGTTGCCCGAGACCCAGAGCCTAGTTGCTGCCCTATAGGAGAAACTGGAAGGAAGACTGTCTACTGAAACAAATAGGTGTAGTGCACTTGTCCCTGATCCTTCTGGTGCCAGATCCGCCTTGCCTGCAGAGCCCACAAGAGGCCACAATATAGACAAAAACTAATAGGGGGGGGGGGCCTGGAATCTTTGCACCACACCCTGTGCTGTAGCGCTCCACAATACATGTCCTTCTCAGCTAGTGCCTACAGTAAGAAATGGGCGATTGCAGGATGGTGCCCATTGCTTGGTCTCCAGGCAGCCTCTGCAAAGTAGCACTGGTAGACAGGGTAGTAGTTGCAAAGCACTGCTGCCCGGTCATGCTGCAGCACCGCTAAGTCTGTGCAGTGGCATGCGAGAGGAATCAGTACCCTCAATGCATGTCCATATTGTCCTCTAGTGGTACTGCACCAGCTGGGACATGCAGTTCCTCCAAGTGTGGCGGCGAACCACTGCCCATGTCATGAGTCTCACAAGCTGCCCAAAGGCAGAGAAAACACAGGACACACCAATCTTCACCTTCTCTATGATATGCATACCCCTTAGGGCATTCAGGCAATGGGCTCTGCCTCTGCAGACATCAGCACTGGATTGTAAAGTAACCTACAGATGCAATTGACTGCCAAAGGGAGTGCCACACATGAGTGCCAGTGCAGCCTACAAATCGTCCATATTCTTCCCCTGGGGTCTAGGTATGGGCATCGTCCCTCTGGGATATGAAATTCCATAGGGACTAATCAGGAAAGCTGTCACTGCTATTAAGCACTGAGGCTCAACAGAGAAAGGCAGCTCAAATTGAAAAGTAGAAATTCCTCTTTCAGCTGAGAGAGACAGCTCCATTACCTACATAGACTAGGGAATAACAATTCTGGAAGTGGGAGGAGTTGTGCGGGGGGCAGTGTCAAGCTTTGCTATTTGCTGGTATCCAATCGCCTGGACATGTAGCATAACCCAGTAGTCTAAGGGTCCATTCACACTAGCGCGACTTGTCAGGCGACTTGGTCGCCTGACAAGTCGCGGTTGGTCGCTCGCAGGACCCGTTCTAATAGGAGCAACACAAGTTGCTCCGACTTAGAAAAAGGGTCCTGTACTACTTTGGGGTGACCTGGAGGCGACTTGCATTGACTTCAATTATATGAAGTCCGTGCAAGTCGCGCCGACTTCACAGGTCGCCCCAGCAAGTCGTGTCGCCCCTGTCTGAATGGGCTCTAAGAATAAACTCACCTGTGACTTGTCAAGTATGGTTAAATATATAAACATTTTGAAACCTGAATGGCCTCTAAACGTAACTGTTACATTTTCTTATCAGCCCTATAGTATGACAGAGCAGATTTCAGAAACAATTTCTCACACTTGAAGCTAAAGAAAAAAATAGACTCTACTTGAGATACTTTAATATAGTGTAGGAACAATAACAATATGGTTTATTACCTTATATGGAACTGTGAGTATCGGGATTCCCCTGAAGCTTTTTTTATATCCATTGCTATAGTTTTCCATCCATCTTGCGGATCAAGAAAATCTGCCAGCTGTCTAAATAATCCAGGACTCAGGTTACGGACAAAAGTGGATGGTGTTACGGTGTTACTCATCTTCAAATTCTGTATTTAAAAAAAAACGCATCATTTTTCATTCAATCTAGTTTGTTAAAATGTGTGCACAAAACAAATACAAAACAGTTATAGCTGCAATTGATTACCGATCTCAAGGCATGGTAGAACATATCTATCCAACATTCTGCCTCCACTTTTTTCTTATAATGCAATTTATTGATGGACCCCACAGCCTTTCAAATTAATCTGAATTGCCCAATGCTGATATACTAGTTTCTTTCAGGCCTCTTGCACACGGGGGTAAAAATGCCACTTTTTTTATTTAATCGGAACACAGATGCATTGTCGTCATGGGAACAATGTACACAGCTGTGTAAATACCAGTAATGCAGTACATACAGTAATACAGTAGAGTATAGAGCCGTAAAATACGCATGCATACACAAGGTCTTTACAGAACACTTTAGGCTTCACTCACATGGGGCGGGCTACAGCATACATGGGCCATGTTTACCTGCACAAGGATGCACAGGTGTTCCACGCATCCCTGTGCAGACAGTCCCACTGATGTCAACTGGGAAGCAGCTGCTGCTCCCAATCTGACCATTGTTGCAAAATAAATTCAAATTTTGATTCACCTGACCACAGAACAGTTTTCCACTTTGCAACAGACCATTTTAAATGAGTTTTGGCCCAAAGAAAGCAGAGCTTTTGAATTATGTTCAGTAGCATGCACTGATACCTCATGCAATATTGTACCCATATGACCAGCGTGCTTTTTATTTTTTGCTAAATAAATGAAAAGAGACTGTAAATTTTGCAAATAAATCATCTTTTTTCATAAATTTAGGCCAAAATGTATACTGCTACATTTCTTTGGTAAAAATAACCCAAATCAGTGTATATTATTGGTCTGTAGGAAAGACTATACAGCCCAAAATGTACGATATATAATTGGCTTTCATTTAGGCTGCTTTCACACTGGGCAGTTTTTCAAGCACTTTTGAGTTAAAAAAAAAAAAAAAAAACACCTGAAAAGCTCAAAATTAAACAAGATTTTATTGAAGTTCATCTTGAAATAACAGAACATGCATAGTAGTGTAACAAGTCGTACATAGTAGGTGAAGTCCATATCGACAATACACTAGGTGGAAAGAACAAAAACGCAGATGAACTTCAAGATTCAACTAATAAACAACAACAGCATGATAAAAATAGATTTTACGTTAGGAAAAGAAAAAGAAAGAAGGGAGGGGGGGGGAGGGAGGGAAGGAGAAGAGAAGGGGGGGGGGGGGCAAGGAAAAGATGCAGATGCAGCTGGAAAGTAAAGCTACTGGTGTACCGGGCAAAGTTGCTGTGCCAGGGATGACATTCTGCAGTATAAAATAAAAGACACAATGCAATAAGATATCCCATGATAAAGATAACAAAACGTGGAATGAGAGGCCATGTCAGAGGTATCCGCAAAAGAGGTCAGGTAGGTAATCCTCAGGTCTGTTGCCCCGGGGGTGTGGATGGAAGAGGTGGTGAAGCAGTTCCATTTTCGAAAGAAGGCTTTCGGACGAGAATGTGGGTTTAGGGTGAGACCAGTTTGTTCCTTATTCAGGAAGGCATGAAGATCTGAGATTAGTTCAGTGATGGGGGGGGTTGTGTCTAACCAATGTCTAAGTATAACTCTGCGTGCAGCCATTAAACAACAACCATTGCTTATGCTAGAAGAGAACAAGTTTCGACCTTTGTGGCAGAGAAGATTGTAGAGAGTCTAAATGACCAAATATGAGGACATATATGTCTTTGTGCAGGATGAGGCCCAATGTCCGTGATATGAAGCGGAGAAGCTGATCCCAGAAGGTCGAGATTTGTTGGCATTCCCATAGCTTGTGGAGGATGGAGGGTTGATGGATCTTGTTCCAGGGTTTGGCCACTGACTGCGAAACATGGCTATAGAGTTCCTCATGTAATGGTTTCTAGAGATGGGATATTTTATGTTTGCCCTGTAGTATCCAGGAGTCCATGACTGATGCCCAGAAGCATTGGGTTTTGGATTGGCAAAGGGAATCGACAAAGCCCACACATTGTTGAAGGTGTAAGTGATGACTTAAAGGGATTCCGAATGATTGGAAAATATCATTGATGCTCAGTGGTTTGCCAGTGAAATCGTCAAAGAGTTGAGAGAATAGCGTTACGCCTAGCGTACACCATTTGTGAAAGGCAGCGTGTTGCTGCGCCTGGGGAAACAGGGGGCGATGTCGGATAGGAAAGTAACGAGAAAGGCGTTGGGGTGCTCCCAGCTTTTTCCTCACTTCCCCTCCAGGCCACGACCGTATCTCTGATCAGAGCTTTGGATTTCAAGGCAACCAAGTCATAAGGGGCAACCATTTGAGATTCTAGTGCCAAGTTGGTATATCTTGATTTGCAACTTATCCAGTCCAGACACCCACGTAGGAGGCATACCAGATTATAGAGTCTAGTGTTCGGAAGATCGATTCCGCCATCTCGCTTAGAGAGGCATAATTTATGGAGAGCAATTCGGGGACGTCGGCTCTTCCAAAAGGAAGGCGTTCAATGCTTTATTAAGCCGTTGAATATCTGAGTGCTACAGGAGGAGAGGGATGGTCTGCAATGGGTAGAGTAGTTTGGGGAAACTAGACATTTTAAACAAATGACACCTGCCGAAGAAGGAGATAGGGAGATTCTGCCAATTGTGTAGTTCTGCTATGATCTTATCCAGGACAGGAGTAAAGTTGAGGAGGTAAAGTGAGGAAGGGTGGCTTACAATCTTCACCCCTAGGCAAGTAATAAAAAAAGTGTCAGTTACTCTAAGCGGGCAGGAAGCGGCCCAAGGAGGTTTACGCGTGGTGTTAAGGGGTAGGATTTTGCTCTTTGAGAAATTTATGTGCAGGCCAGAGCATTTGCGTAAGTCACCAAATATGGATTGGATGATGGGGAGGTCGTGCTGTGGATCGGATGTGAAAATCAGCACATCATCTGCGAAAAGAGCCGAACGCATTTCTTGCGAACCCACACGGATTACCTTTAGGTCAGGGTGATGTAGCAAGAACCAGGAGAGTGGCTCTATGGCAAGATTGATTAGCAGAGGGGAAAGGGGGCAGCCTTGCCTTGTTCCCTTAAACAAGCAAAAGGGATGGCAGATGTTACCTGCAGCAACCACCTCTGCCGATGGGGAAGTGTACACTGCACAGACTAAATGTAGAATAGGGCTGGTGAAACCTAGTCTTGTGAGTACCAGATCAGACCACTGAAAGCTGACGTTGTCAAACGCCTTTTCGGCGTTTAGAATAATAATCGCAGCGTCAGTGGTGGGATCAGGCTTCGCTACTTCTGGTGCTACGAGAACCTTCCTGGTATTAGAGGTAGCTGACCTGCCGTTAGTAAAGCCTGCTTTAAGCTGGGTGGATAAGAGAGGGTAGGATAGAGGCCAGCCTATTTGCCATGATCTTGGAGAACATTTTGGAGTCAACCTTGAGAAGCGAGATTGGATGGTAGGAGCATGGTTCAGTGGGGTCTTTTCCTTTTTTTGGTATGAGCTTTATATGTTCTTGGAATCCCGTAGGTAAGTAGGGGTGTCCCTCTAGTATATGATTGAAGACCTCTAGCAGGGTAGGGGCAATGGAGTCTGAAGCTAGTTTATAGAACTCTGGGGTGTACCCGTCCGGGCCAGGGGATTTGCCTGGTGTCAATGTTTTAATCATGGTAGTTACTTCCTCCAAAGAGATGGGGCCATTGAGGAGGTGCAGGTGGTCCTCCCATACCTTGGGAAGTGGAATGGATGACAGGAGCGAGGAAGTGGCCGAGTTGTCTATAGGGTCGGGACCATACAAAGATTTATAGTATTGTTCAAATATTTGGATGATAAGATTGAGGTCATCTACCTGTGTACCTTGAGGGTCTTAGAGGGCAGCTAGATATGTGGGAGTGTAAGGGCCCTTGCAGCGGGAGGCCAGTAATTTGCCAGGATTATTCCCAAAGGTGTGAAATTTCCAATCCTGGTGGGATTTATGTAGATTTTCCCATGTTTCTGTCCACTCGCAAAGCGTGCCTTTGCCAAACACCAGTGTTCCTTGTTGTGGGGGTGTTGGAACAGTTAAGGTTGGCCTGTGCTTCCTGAAGGGAAGCACTGGCAGTCGTATACTCCTTTGCAACATTTTTCTTGAAGGCCATGGCATAAGATATGAGTCGGCCCCTCAGAACTGCCTTACCCGCCTCCCAAAGTAGAGTCGGAGAACAATCTGGGGTGGCATTATGGGCAAGGAAGTCAGCCCAGGTGTCCTTGAGAAATGAGCAGACCCTCGGGTCCCTGGCTAGATAAGAGGGGAAACGCCAAGTCCCTTTCAAGGAGTTAGTGGCAAAGTAGGTGAGGTCCGCCGACACGGGAGAGTGGTCAGATATAGCGATGTCGTGGATGCTGGGGTGGATTGTATAAGGCAGCATTTTGTCATTGGGGAGAATGTAATCAATTCTGGTGAGGGTGTTGTGAGGGTGTGAGAAGGAGTATTCTTTCGTGTCAGGGTGAGTCAAATGCCATACATCAGTCAGACACACGCCATCAGCGCAGGAGTGAAGAAGTTGGGAGCTGTGAGATAGTGGTGGAGAGGGAGTCCCTTCCTGCAGATCGGTCTTCACCAGGATGCATGAGCTGGTTGTAGTCTCCAGCCACTAACAGAGGGAAATGAATAAAAGGAGCTAAGAGGGTAGTGAGGTTTTGGAAGAATGATTTAGAGGGCGTATTAGGGGCGTAAACCAGTGCTATCGTCGAGTCTCGATTTAGGGTTTTGAGGTGAAGGCTGGCTATACGTCCCTCACCATTGAGACTCGACGACAGCAATTTGTTGGGGTAACGTTTGTGGATTAAGACCATAACACCTGCTTTACCTTTGACAGCAGGAGTGCCAAAAACTTGGCCCACCCACAGTTTTTTCATGCGGACAAAGTCCTTTTCAAACAGGTGGGTCTCCTGAAGAACCGTGACGTCAGCCCTCAGACGCCTAAGGTGTCTGAGAAAAGCTATGCGCTTATGTGGCGACCTGAGGCCTTTCACATTCCATGAAACAACTTTCATGTGGGTTCAAAGATCTGTGGAAGACTCAAATGCAGACATAACCATATTCTCAGTATTGCAGTAGTGGTGTAGCGCAGCAAAAGAGGGACGAGCAGTAATACATGGAATAAGGAGAAGGCATCTGGCAGGAGACGGGAGGAAATAAGGGGAAAACAAGGCCCAACAGGGGCCCAGGGCAAAAACCCAGGGGTAAAAACCAGTTGAAGCCTAGACTTCTCTTTTTTCCACATGTAAGACACACATACATAAGGAACATCGTTACCGATAGTTGGAGTCTGGCGCCCTCACAATATTCTGCAGGACTGGCTGGGTCCGCCACGGCAGAACATACCAATATGACTGAGAGAAGAGGTAAGCTGCAGAAATCCAATACAGGGTAAGGCTGTGCACCTAGGGGAGGGCGTATCCCCAAATAGAACAAATAAACATGAGTCAGCAGTTGGCAATAAACCTATAACAGTGCAGCAGGAGAACAGCATTAAATGAAAAGCACATCTAACATAAACAATAGGAGCTAGTCTTTTGGGTAGAAAGGTGAACCTCAGATGGATGAAGGAGAGGACGTGGGCATGAGCACAGTATGGTGGCTGAGCAAGTTAGAGTCCCCGCCATCATAGGCAGGAGTCCGCCAAATAGAGCTCAGCGTGTCCTGGAGCGAGAGGCAGGGCCAGACAAGTGCAACTTTTTGGCTGACTCTTTCCTGGGGCTTTTTTGTTCCCTCGAGCCCTGGGGGTGTTGAGGCGAGGGATTGGGAGAGGCATCCAAGGAGATATGTAGGTGGGTTTGAAGGAAGTGGCTGGCCTCATCTGGATGTGAAAAAGATTTCTGCTTTCCAGAAACGTCAGTAAGGCGGAGTGTAGCTGGGTAAGCAAGGGTGAATTTGATAGCCTTGTGGTACAGGGCCTGAGAAATGGGTTGAAAAGCCTTTCTGCGTCTTGATACTTCCTGCGAGTAATCCGCAAATAATAGTAGCTTGTGGCCATCAATCTGTAAGGATTTGGAGTTGAGAAAAGATTTAAGGACCTTTTGTCTATCCATGTAATTTAGGTACCAGACAATTACAGGGCGAGGAGAGCATCTCTCAGAGGAGGCACCCAGGCTGTGTGCCCGCTCCACTGTGCAGGCAGCTGTAATTCTTGGGGCTGTAGGGAAATGGGTCATGCAAAAGTCAATTAGAGTGTCAGCACTGTAGATCTCTGGGAGTACTATGATCTGGAGATTACTTCTCCTGGAGCGATTCTCCAGGTCATCCAGAAGATATCTTTGTGTTTGCCTGGCCTGTTGATCCATAGAAAATGAGCCCTGGAGCTCGTCCTCCAGGTCAGACATCCTATGCTCTAACTGTCAGCCTGTGGGAATGTTCCCCCAGCTCCCTCCTCAATTGTGCAATGCCCTGGGAGATTGCTTTGTCCACAGCCTCTGTAATTGTAGGGGACAGCAGGGCAGCTACCGCCTGAGCTAGTGAGGCAACCTGAGCTTCAGGGAATGCTGGGGTTTGGGGTCCCTGTGCAGCGGTGGCAGGCAGAGGAGTCACACCCACCATGTCTGCCTCATGTGAGGCCTGCTCAGCTCATGTGCCTCTGGGGGGCGGGTTGACTGGCGGAGGGCCATGGTGGACGAAGTTGTCCATAGTTACTGGGTCCCCGAGGTGTGGAAAGATGGTCCACCGGGTCGGGTGGGCTGCAGAACAGGTTTTCTAGGCTGGTAATCTCGGAGCCGCCGTTCCGCGCGGCTTCTCACATGGGCACCGGAAGTAAATGCTTCCCTTTAAAATCAATGAATATGTTCACACTGGGACAGTGTACTTCCGTTGCAGTGAAGAAAATCCTGCTTGGAGCATCTTTGGGAAATAAAAAAAAAAAAAGAGACACCTTCCCATTGAAAGCAATGAAAAAAATATATACTGCGGTAGGCAGGTCCTCCTGCGCGAACCGACGTAGGGGGTACGTTGGTCGTGCGCCTGCAGCTAGGGGGCGAGCGTGCGCTGGCAGCGGCGCGCTCCCGCCCCCACTCCCCAGTGGGGACTCTGATGCACAGGGCAGGTGGCTCAGATTGCTGCCTGACACCCGCGATCGCTCCCTGCCAAGAGAGAACGGTCAGCTGTTGTAAACACAGCTGACCGTTCTTCTCTTTGGAATGATCACAGAGCGCCTGTGATCCTTCTATATAGGATCACAGGTATCTGTGAGCATTTCACAAGCCACGCCCCCCCCCCCCCCAAGTTGGAATCACTCCCCTAGGCTCACATTTAACCCCTTCCCTGCCAGTGTAACTATTACAGTAACAGTGCATATTTTTAGCACTGATTACTGTATTAATGTCACTGGTCCCCACAAAAGTGTCAAAAATGTCAGTTAGGGGTCCGATCTGTTCACCTGTGCGATTTTTTGATCATTCGCTATAAAAAGGGTGACAATTTTGCAAAAATAATATTTTTCACATTTTTTTTATATGAAATTCCCAAAAAAAATGTAAAAATCAAAATTTTTTAACAAAAAAAATCAAAAAAAAAAAAAAAAAAAAGCAATAAGCGTATTTTGATTGGTTTGCGCAAAAGTTATTACGTTTACTAACTAAGGGTCCTTTCACACGGCCGCTCCGCTGCTTTCCGTGTGTCCGCAAATCATCCTATTTTTTTGCAGATGATTTGCGGACATCAATGTAAGTGAATGGCACTGCGGGTGTCAGCGGAATACCATCCGCTGACACCCGATTTTCCTCCTGTCAGTTCTGTTCCGTTTTAATGAACGGAACAGAACCCTATTTTTCCTTCCGTGTAAAAAACGGAAAGGAAGGAAAATCGGATGTCAGCGGTGTCATCCGCTGACATCCGCAGTGCCATAGACATACATTATGTCCGCATATCATCCGCAAACGGATGGGATGATATGCGGGCACAAGGAGCGGATGACAGAAATGTCATCCGCTCCGTGGAAAAAAAAAAAAAAAAAAGTCCCGCAGCGGACCTTTCACACGGAGCGGCCGTGTGAAAGGAGCCTAAGGGAAAGATTTTTGTCATTTTTATTGTTTTTTTTTTTTTAACGAGTAATGGCAGCGATCTGCGATTTTTTTTGCGGGACTGCGACATTGTGGCGGACAGATCGGACCCCTGACTGACATTTTTGACACTTTTGGGGGTACCAGTGACATTACTACAGTAATCAGTGCTATACATAGGCACTGTTACTGTAAAAATGACACTGGCAAGGAAGGGGTTAACTTTATTGGAGAAGGAGGGGTTAAGTGAGTCCCTAGGGGCGTGCTTCTAACTGTTATGGGATGTGGCTGTTTGTGTAACTACAGTGATATACAATCCTGTATAGCAGGACCGTATGATCTCTGCACTTACACAGGGGAGAACGACACGCGGCTTTGTTTACATTAGCCGCCTGCCTTTCTCCCTCTGTAACGGACAATCGTGATGTCCGCCGGTCACACGCGCAGGGATCACAGTGAGGGGGCGGCAGTGCGCCCCCTATTGGCTCGCAGGCGAGTGACGTACCCATACCTCACTTTGCCTGCATGGGGCTGACCACCGCAGTATATGTACTTGCGGCGGTAGGCAAGCGGTTAAACTCAGTGCCTTATCTTCATTATATCAGCCACAGAACCTGTGTAAATATGTGCCCTGGTTTAAAGGGATGAGGTGACAACTCCAAATTGTGGGATTCCTTCCACTTTCAGTAAAACAGGACAAATAGAGAAGGTGAATCTCAGGAAGAGGGGCACAGACAGCAATAAAAACTGACACTCTATCCAAAAATGACATAAAGGTGTCAGCAGCCCCTTCTATTAGGAGGAGGAAGTCCCATACAGGAAGCTGCCCAATACCTAACACTCACGTCTTGTCATTAGCAGCCCCCACACACACACACCTACACCTTCCCTGGTACTTACCAGCACAGGCAGCCTATCTAGGGGGAGACAGGAAACTTTTCACCCACCAGCCTGGTGCCCGCACTTCACCCACTCATCTCCTCACCAATCACATTTCCGCCTTCTCCTCTCCCTGCTTTCACCACACTGGAAACTGCAACTAATCCGTACACCCCCTCCGCCTACACCCCTTGTATGCCGCCTCACCTCCCATTCAACTAACAGAGCCTCCGCTCACGTTTAACATGTACCTTTAAGAGGGCGTGTCTGTGGGCTAGCTGTATAGCTGGCGATTGGTTGGTGCGGGTAGAGCGGGGAGTGGTCTATAAGCAGGAAGTAGATGATGCTCAGAAGATCCGTACAGTGAGGTTAGCCATGTGGATGGGAGGGTGTGAGAGATGAATGTGGGTTGTAGGGTGTATGGAGGGGGATTGGGGGTGAGGGCAGTGCGCAGAGCTTTGTACTAGCTGTCTATATGTGCAGCATTAAACCACTATGGTTAGCACAACTCATACATGGGCACAGACATCCCTTTAATCCAGGACACATATTAATGACACAGGTTCTGAGGCTAATATAATGAAGAGAAGGCACCGAGTGAGTTTAATTACCACCTTAATCTGCCCCAGAACCTGTGTAATAATATGTGTGTCCTGGTTTAAAGGGATGAGGTAGCACAGAGCTGGTCCTGACTGAGCAGAGGTTGGGGGGAGGGGATATTGGGATTTCTAATAGGGCTCCCTGAATGCTGCCAGAAGCAGTGTCCTGCATTCACACTTGTCCCTTTGTAAATGTATGTAAATCCTGTGTTTTTGCACCACACGCATAGGACTGCGCATGGACATTCCTGACACCTTTTTAACCACTTCTGGACCGGAAGGATTTGCCCCCTTAATGACCAGGCCATATTTTGCAATTCGGCACTGCGTTACTCTAACGGACAATTGGGCGGTCGTGCCACGCTGTACCCAAATAAAATTGATGTCCTTTTTTCCCTACAAATAGAGCTTTCTTTTGGTGGTATCTGATCACCTCTGCGATTTTTATTTTTTGCGTTATAAACAAAAAAAGAGCAACAATTCTGAAAAAAAACACCAATATTTTTCACATTCTGCTATATAACATTCCCATAAAAATTAATTTAAAAATCAAAATTTTTAACATTTTAGGCCAATTTGTTTTCTGCTACATATTTTTGGTAAAAAAAATTGCAATAAGCGCATTTTGATTGGTTTGCGCAAAAGTTATCGTGCCTACTAGCTATGGGAAAGATTTATGTAATTTTTATTGTTTTTTTTTTACTAGTAATTGCGGCGATCTGCGATTTTTTTTTTTTTTTTTTGCGGGACTGTGACATTATGACGGACAGATCGGAACCCTGACTGACATTTTTCACATTTATGGGGGGACCAGTGACATTACTATAGTATCAGTGCTAAAAATATGCACTGTTACTGTAATAATGACACTGGCAGGGAAGGGGTTAACACAGTAAGTCATTAAGGGGTTAAATGTGTACCTAGGGACGTTTTTCTAACTGTGGGAGGGGCATGGCTTGTGAAATGATCACAGAGACATGTGATCCTATATAGAAGGATCACAGGAGCTCTGTGATCATTCCAGGGAGAAGAACGGTCAGCTGTGTTTACAACAGCTGACCGTTGTTCTCTCTCAGCAGGGAGCGATCGTGGGTGTCAGGTGGCATCGAAGTCCCCGCTGATGAGTGGGGGGAGCGCGGTGGCGCGCACTCACCCCCTAGCTGCAGGCGCGTGACCAACGTATACCTACGTCGGTTCGTACAGGAGGGCCGCACTGCCGCAGTATTACTGCGGTGGGCGGTCCGGAAGAGGTTAAATATTGAGTTTTGATTTTTTTTTTTTTTAACTGCATTTGAAGCACTTTTTTGCATGAAAACTACACAATTTATACTGTGTTTGGCGTGCCATTAGCAAATATGCAGCGCAAGCACCATACGCGTTTTATAAAATGTTTTGTAAATGCATATGAAATTGTGCGATCTTTACATTTGTATATGAAATGCTAAGTGTGAAAGGATAAGTTCACCTTAAAAAAATGCACATTTTTGCAGGAAAGAAACGTGCAATCGCAGGAGGCTGCAGAGCATTGCAGGTAGAGATGGGCTCGGGCATGTTCGAGTTTAACGTGCCCAATCCAGCCAGGAAGCGGACACTGCCTGATCTGTGCAGCTGTGGATTGGGAAATATCTCGCTGCCTATAATAAGTGGAGTGCAGTTTCAGCTTACTGGTGGCATCAGGCAAGTGCAAACTTGCACACCCGAGCCCATCTCTAATTGCAGGTGCCTGCAGACTATTTCTCCAGCTCTGTGCCTCCGTACAGGCTGTCAGTTTCAGAGCTGTAGGAAGTGTAAGTGAAATACAGGCACACTGATCAGCATGCCTGCAGTCCATAAAAACTACAAGTCCGTCTGCTGCGGTGGCAGATAGGGCTTGTAGTTTATTAATTCACAGATCCCTATAAATTAATAATGTGGTTGATGGGCAGAGCCAGGAAATTGCAAATGTGTCAGTGGGGGAGAAGAACCCCAAACCCGTTGTCAAAGCGAGGAAATGTGTCAGTGGGGGAGAGGAACCTCCACCTGCTTTCAAAGGGAGGCAATGTACCAGTGGGGGAGAGGAACCCCCACCTGCTGTCAAAGCGAAGAAATGCGTCAGTGGGGTAGAGGAACCCCCACCCACTGTCAAAGGGAGGCAATGTGTCAGTGGGGGAGAGGAACCCCTACTTGCTGTCAAAGGGAGGAAATGTGTCAGTGGGGGAGAGGAACCCACACCTGCTGTCAAAGGGAGGCAATGTGTCAATGGGGGAGAGGAACCCCCATCTGCAGTCAAAGGGAGGCATTGTGCCAGTGGGGGAGAGGAACCCCCACACACTGTCAAAGGGAGGCAATGTGTCAGTAGGGTAGAAGAACCCCCACCTGCTGTCAAAGGGAAGCAATGTCTTAGTGAGGGAGAGGAACTCCCACCCGGTGTCAAAGGGAAGCAATGTGCCAGTGGGGGAGAGGAACCCCTACCTGCTGTCAAAAGGAAGGCAATGTGTCAGTGGGGGAGAGGACCCCCCACTGTCAAAGCGAGGAAATGTGTTAGTGGGGGAGAGGAACCCCCACCCATTGTCAAAGCAAGGAAATGTGTCAGTGGGGTAGAGGAACTCCCACCCGGTGTCAAAGGGAAGCAACGTGTCAGTGGGGGAGAGGAATCCCCCACCCACTGTCAAAGGGAGGCAATGTGTCAGTGGGGAAGAGGAACCCCCACCTGCTTTCCAAGGGAGGCAATGTGTCAGTGGGGGAGAGGAACCCCCATCCTCTGTCAAAGGAAGGCAATGTGCCAGTGGGGGAGAGGAACCCCCATCCTCTGTCAAAGGAAGGCAATGTGCCAGTGGGGGAGAGGAACCCCCACCTGCTTTCCAAGGGAGGCAATGTGTCAGTGGGGGAGAGGAACCCCCATCCTCTGTCAAAGGGAGGCAATGTGTCAGTGGGTGAGAGGAACCCCCATCCTCTGTCAAAGGAAGGCAATGTGCCAGTGGGGGAGAGGAACCCCCACCTGCTTTCCAAGGGAGGCAATGTGTCAGTGGGGGAGAGGAACCCCCACCCTCTGTCAAAGGGAGGCAATGTGCCAGTGGGGGGAGAGGAACCCCCACCTGCTGTCAAAGTGAGGGGATTTAAAGGGGACAGGGGAATCTGCTTGAACATGTTACCCCTTAAATACAGATGTAACATGTTCAGAAGGCGAACCTGTCTTTGCATGCTGACTGTGAGAATAATACAGAGGATGGGACATTGA
The DNA here is from genome assembly GCF_965119305.1 of Pelophylax lessonae. NCBI lineage: Eukaryota > Metazoa > Chordata > Amphibia > Anura > Ranidae > Pelophylax > Pelophylax lessonae. The sequence goes on along the minus strand of NC_138771.1, from coordinate 243,170,170 downwards.
TCGTAGAATAAATGGTGTCCTCTATCTAGGAAGAGGGTGCTTAGATGAGCACCTCATTTTAACGTAGATAACTGAGTGACATTATTTTTACTAGAGCCCCTCTTTTTTTATCCCAGTGTTGCTGATCAACCACAGTCCCTTTACAGTAATTTCCTCTCTACGTGCATATACTGTACTTCAACAATAGCTGCATGGCATTTCTCAGGGTGGCTTTCCTGAAGGCGACAACAGTAGACCATGCCTGCGTCAAACGCGTGGAACCCGCCACTTGTAGTCTCAATCTGGAGTCAGGGTGTCAATGCAACATGCTACCCTGTCACCCAAAGGAAGCTCCTGCTCCTTTTTGAACAACAATCGCCGCGTGTTGCTATTTCCTGCGATAGCAGCACAATTTATTGCGGCAAAATCGCACCGCAATTGGGGGGCAATTAAGAAATAATGGCATCGCAAGTGTGTTGTGCATTTTGCCACAATTTTAAATCGTGGGCAGAATCAAGGCGATTCTGCCTGAAATTCAGAACACCCAGGTGTGAATAGAACCTAAAGGTCTTTTCTGCATTACACCTCATGGGATAGGCCTTTTGGCTGAGACTGAGGCAATTTTTGTTACCAGGCCACAAGACCTACCTATTATGCACAATGTTGGTACTTTTTATTTACTCCAAGATGCTACGGCGCTTAGGAGGAATCTCACCTTTCTGGAATACAAAAAAAAAAAAAAAAAGAAAAGCTGCTACCATAACATTTAAAATTAACACACAAACCCATTTCTTTCAGGGAGTGCTATCCCATAAACACAACAATATTATTATTATAATATTAGCATATATAAAATCACCAAGTGATAAGTGAAATCAACAATCCACCATAAAGGGAAAGTAGTAACTTAAAGAACAGTTTTATTCACCCAAAAAAGAAGTCCCCTTTTAATTTATACAAATTCACAATAAATTCAAGTTCCAAAGTGCATCTTGTTTTCCACATCTGTTTCACCACAGTGAACAAAGTGAAATCCACTCCCCTTATGGTTCAACACTCAGCGACTTCTTTTGCCCATTATTTTACTGATTGGCACGATGGGCATTGGAAACTCTTTCCGGATAAATAGGTCCTCATTAAAACCAGATATCACCATAGGTTAATATGCTCATTTGTGGTCAAAGGAAAGAATAGCGCACATAGCATAATTTCATTTAAAACGCTTTGTTTAAACTAAAATCTATTTAATAAAACTAAATAAGTATATTGCCCATCACATCATATACCAAATAAACCAGCAAACCATTCTGGATAGTCGGCATGTTGACCTCCCGCCCTGACGCGTTTTGTCATTACGCCTTCACCTGAGGGTGTGGCCATACGGCCTGGCAACACAGCTCTTATAGATGTCCGAACGCCCAGACTTAACCCTTCCAGATACTGCAGTCCCAGATCTCTCCAGGACTGCTGAGCTGAGTAAAGCCATAGGAGGCCAGCTCTTCTACAGTACATGTTTAATACCAAACTCCATACTAAATTCATCATTGCTAATCACTTGCAATTTGTATAAACATTATTATATTTAAAAAAAAATCATTAAAATATTTGATATTTTCCATACATACCAAATTAACACTATTATTAAAAATAGTTTAAATTAATTATCGTATAATCCAAACTTCAGGAAATATTAAAAGTTTATTGATTATTAAGCAAATGTAGGTCTTCAATAATTTGGCAATTATTTGGATAACATACAACTACTTATCCGTTCCTTGTATCAATAGATACAAAAAGTCTACATGAGACAAAGATAAATAATTTCAGAACTTTTTCCACATTTAATGTGACCTAAAAACTGTACGGGAATCTTCCTGATCTTCAGGAATCTGCCTGATGATGCTATGATCAGCGAAATGCATTGAGGGTCCAGTACGTCACGTCCGGTTTGCGGGAATCTGTAGCGTGGAACGCAGAAGGAACACTTCCCAGCGGTTCCTACTGACTTGTATTCATTGCCTACTGCAAGTGCCTTAAGTGGCACCAATAAATGTGAGTTTCTTTCATTTATTCTACCTTTAATAAAAATTACTTCACCATGAGTACCTCTCCATGTGTTTTTTGAGCCACCTGGGATTTGAGCCATCCATATAGGAGAATATTACCCCTGAATCTTCACCTAGGAGGAGGGTGTCGCTGCAGGACCTTAAAGCTCTAACTGCAATATAGGTCCTTAGAGGCCTTAGTGCTTCTGGTAAGTGACCTCAGCTCACTGGGTGAAGGATCAGATATCCCCACGTCACTTTTATATCCCACTAAGAGATGAAGCACAGAGAAACCACACAAGAATTGTCACTATTTCACTTGGAACTTTTATATCCCATATGGACTTTCTGGCAATTTTTTTAATTAATTTTTATGGTGTGTCACTTTTTCATCATTCATATTTGTGTCCACTGTCCAGCACTCATTCACATTTATTCAATCCACACTTTAGTTCCTATTTATTTGTCCTGGAGTTTTTCTTCTATGGTTTATTGCATGAAGCAACCCACCTACAGGCATACCCCACTTTTAAGTACAAAATGTGACCAGAGCATGTATGTAAAACGAAAATGTACTTAAAGTGAAGCAATACCTTTTTTCATTTCTCAATGCATGCAAATACATTAGCTCCATAGGAAATCTTGGTCAGCTTGACATGGCACTGCTCCCAAACCATAAATGACAAGGACATGAAGTTTGGGGAGCATGTTAAGGGGATTCAGGACTATGACATGGTAGATTACCTATGGTTTGGGAGCAGTGCCATGTCAAGCTGACTAAGATTTCCAATAGACGCCAATGTTAAAAACCGGAAGTAGTGACATGCCAAGCTGACCAGGCTGTGTCTGTACTTGCGAGTGTACGTAAAGTGAGTGTACTTAAAGCGGAGTTCCGGGCACAGAATCATTTTTTTCAATGAACATACCCCCGGGACAGTCAGGGCTAGTACATTCCACAATGGCTAGCCTCTGATCTGTCCCGGTTCGCACTTACCTGCAAGAAGAAATACTCACTTTTAAAATTTCTTCTCCAGCGTTGCCATCTCTGTTGTGGCAGCTGAAGCCAGCGCGATCCTCTTCTGTGTCCTCTTCCGCGTCTTCTTCTCCCAGAATGCGCCTTCACCGGCCCCTCTCGTCACTTCCGGTGCGGCGCCGCATTCCTTCACAGCTTCTGGGCATGCCCAGAAGCTGTTTAGCAGGGAATGCGGCGTCGCACCGGAAGTGACGAGCGGGGCCGGTGCCGTCGCATTGATTCCTGGGAGCGATGACGTTCAGCTCCCAGGAATCATTGCAAACCGGAAGTGACGACGCGGGCCGCGGCCACAGAGGGAGGAAGTGGAAAATAGGTGAGTATTTCATTCTACAATTACAAGGTAAGTAAAAAAAAAAAATAAAATAACTCTAACTATCCAATTCCTTTTCAGGTGAAGAAGAGCAAGCGGATGGACACAAAATCGATTAGGTCGATTTTGTGCCCGGAACTCCGCTTTAAAACGGGGTATGCCTGTACTTATATCATTATATCTTGTTTGCATAAATTGGTGCACCCTCTTATAACACCAGTATTATTGTGTTTAGGAGGAATATTGCACTAGCATTTTTCTTATTAATTCTGCCATTTATTCACGTCTGCTTTGTGTACCATTACCAATTGTTCTAGGTATATTTTTTATTATTTGAGTTGTTTTGCACTGATATTAGTCGCATTTGGTGATTTATTTTAGCACTATTACATTCATTATTTAGGGTTGTGATTTAAGAGAATATTCGTAAATCTTTACAAAAAGTGCAGCGCTAAAGTAATTTGAATAATAATGTGGCAAGTGGAGAACCACAAAAAAAACATATACAATATAAGCAAAATAGTGTCCAAAATACTGAATAAAGTCCCAAAACAGAAATGCAAATGAAAATGAATCCGCATGCAAGGTGTTGAGGAGAACAATCCTTTTCAGTGACACCCAGGGAAAAGTGAAGGATGGGGACACCTCTGTGCACAAGTATCACAAGCAGCTTACCAGAACTCCTTGGCAACTCAATTTAATGAGACAGCCTCTCCCAGCAAGATGTTATACCAATGTCACCAGCGGTTGTCAAGCTCCAATGCTTCATAATCACTCCATCATATAAGCATGAGTATATAAAAAGAATAAAAGCCCATAGCGTAATTCCGTAACATATAAAATCCAATTTATTAAAAGAATACTACTCACAGTGAGAAGGTAAAAAACAGGTACATAGAACAGTGCGGCGTCCCGCAATTGTCCAAAACAGCATCAAGCAATGTAAAGCAGCCGGCTCCGTAAGGGGGCGTGTGGACTTTGCATCTGGAGTCGCCAACGTTTCGTCATCAAAAGACTTCGTCTGGGACGAAACGTTGGCGACTCCAGATGCAAAGTCCACACGCCCCACTATTTTGCTTATATTGTATATGTTTTTTTTGTGGTTCTCCACTTGCCACATTATTATTCAAATTACTTTAGCGCTGCACTTTTTGTAAAGATTTTGGTTATTGATCACTGTTAGTTGATTTTGGTGCTAGCTGCTCACATAATTTCATATCGAATACACTGTCATTTATTTAACTTAGCGCAGGAATTTTTTTCTCTCCCTTTATAAGAGAATATTCGTGACTTGTTGTACTTATGTGTTAGCGCCTCACTACTTCCTTCATTTCTATTTAAGTTCATCTTACCTAAATTGAAGGCAGCTTCACAATAATTTGTTGTTTTATCTAAAAGGGAGGCACCATTACTCTCTACATTACCCCACACTCATCGTTCACATGACAACAACCCAAACCATACATCCAAATCAACAAAGGAATGGCTTCTCCAGAAGGTGAATACAATTTTGGAATTGCTCAGACCTGAATCAGATTGAAAATCTGTGGGGTGATCTGAAGAGCGCTGTGCACAGGAGATGCCCTCGCAATCTGACAGATTTGGAGTGTTGTGGCAAAGAAGAGTGGGCAAATATTGCCAACTCAAGATGTGCCATGCTGATAGACTCATACCCAAAAACACTGAGTGCTGTAATAAAATCAAAAGGTGCTTCAAAAAAGTATTAGTTTAAGGGTGTGCACAGTTATGCAACTATAATATTTTAGTTTTTTATTTTTTCTTCCCTCTATCTAAAAGATTTCAGTTTGTTCAACTGAGTTGTACAGTTTATAGGTCACATTAAAGGCGGAAAAAGTTCTGAAATGATTTGTTTTTGTCTAGTTTTTTTATATCACAGAAACCTGACATTTTAATAGGGGTATATATACTTTTTATATCCACTGTAACTGCTGGATGTCTATATACAGTACATGCAGAAATCATTAGACAGTATCGTTTCCTATCAACCTATCAGTGCTTTGTGTAGGCTGAACTGTCATAGCTGTCTGCAACAACCTGTCAGCTCAGCTGCAGTAATACATCTTCTTTTGATTTTGTCCGTGCCTGTCTATGTGAAGGATGCCTAAGTGCTGTACTCATTGTTTGCTATATTTGTGTGAACAATCCTGCTTTATTTTCTTTTTTTTTTTTTTTTAGATTATGCATCTGCAAAATGGAAGACAGATTCCCAGATAAATGCATTGATACTCTTTGTTATGTTAGTGACCATGTTGGTTTTTATGGAATTATCAAACATTCTCCAGCTGACTTTGTTGTCACAGAGATTGATGTCACCGGCCATCTGGTTACAGAAGATCACAGTAAAGAATCTGAACTCAAACTGAGAGATAATGAACCTGAGTTTAAAAAACAGAAGACTGACCAAAGGGATGTTGAAGATACCACCATACCAGGGCAGGCTGAATGTAAAGGTGAACCAGTGAGGGATAACGTGGACGATGTCGCTGAGACCCTCAGTCCATTGGATTGTGAGGAAGGCTTACACAACTTACTTAAGCTTTTGTTGAGTATAGAAGTGCAAAAAGCTTTAAACAACTTTGCCAACTCGGTAAAATCTTCTTTTGAATCCCAAGTTGAAAGATGTGAGTCAAGTGAACTTTCTTTGGGCCTCTTTTCCAGTAAAGATGAGAGAGCCACCATTCACAGCGCTGTGAGACAGACATTCCCATTCCTGGTAACTTTCACAAAAAACACAGAGCTCCTCGTTAAACCAAACCTGGATTACCAAGAGCTTTCTGGACTCACATCTGAAGAGGAAGCAGGCAAATTCTTTACATTTTTAGATGCAAAAGTCAAAAACTCTACGTTTACATTTCAACCAGATGTGAGTAAAGAACACAGGACATCTGTGCATCATTTCATCAGCAGGAAATTTGGGAAGTTAGTGGAAACCAAATCATTTTCGGAGAAAGACATTGATGGAGTGCAAAGAGCCTCCGTAACTGTGAGGTTCAGAGAGAAAAGGAGCTCCTCCGGGAAGAGGCAGAGAACAGACGAGCACTCTGAAATATTTACAGGTAGGAATTAATCTGGTCCTGTCACTTCACACAGGAAGTTTTGATAGCTGGGTACAATTATAGCATGAGAATATGGCTCTCATTCTGCGAGTGTTGTCCGTAAATGGATGTACTTTGAGGAAGTCCCAAAATGATCAAACGCACCTCTGATGTCTAGTCCTGCCAGTGTTAGTAATAATTTAAAACTGTAAACACATATGTGGATTTTCTGTCCAAGTACCCCCAAATATCGTGTGTATGTATGATGGTGGAACTAAATTCCCTCTCTAATATTTTCTTCTGTATGAGCATAAGAAAAAAACATGCTTATTGAAGTTCATCTTATGCCACTCTATTACTCTCTGTCACCACTACCCTGACAATCCTCCTCATTGAAACTTCTTGTTATGCACTCTATGGGATTCTGCATGTAAGCAGGCAAGCTGCAGGTCTCAGCCAGGTCTGAAATGATTGGAAGTGACTCACGGTCTGCGGAATCTCATGATGTGCATGCGTTCCTTACCGAAACACTGCCTCCCAGTATATGCGTTGTGGTCATCCCAGGAAATAGGGGGAGCCAGATGTCATTCTCACCCAGACGAGGAGTCAGGAAGTGGTGGGCTGCTTTTGTTTACAAAAATAAAAAAACTCTGACATTGTGTAAGAGGGAGAGAACAGCTGATACAAGGATAATCTGATGGGTAAAGCCCTGTACACTCAGGAAACAAATAGCCAGTACTGTAGCAACTGGCTGATATTTGACCCTTGTGCGACAGAAGCCGATCTCACAACTGGCTTCTGTCAAATGAGCATGCTGGATACTCAGCAGCTGGTGAGCTTTGACTGGTGGGGGAGGGGGAGGGGGAAATGGTCCCCCTGTCAGAATACAATAGCTCATCGGGGAGATCACTGTACTAACATCGCATAGTTAGTACTGCAAGCTCCTCTGGTTATTTTGTACAGCCCGCTGGGTTGAGAAAAAAAAAATGTAGGGCTCTTTCACACGGGCGGTCCGATCAGATCCGCCTGTCAGTTTTTTAGGCGGATCTATTCGGATCCTCCATGCAGCTCTATGGGGCAGCGGATGTCAGCGGAGACACCTCCGCTGACACCCGCTGTCATCCGTATCTGATCCTGTCTGTGAAATCCGGACGGATGGAAACCCTATTTTTCCATCCGTTCAGGTATCGGATCGGATGAGAGCGGACAGGCGGTCTGCTCTCATCCGATCCCCCATAGAGAGCAGCGGGGGCTGTGACACCTCCCTCTCCGCACTGCAAGCGAAGACGGAGCTGTCATCCGCCGGCTCAGCGGGGATCGCGGATCGATCCCAGCTGAGCAGCACGGATCCGCCTACGGAGCGGACCGCGTGAAAGAGCCCTTACTGTGTGTTCCAGGCTTCAAAATCCACTTTACATATACCTGTAAGATATCCTTAAAGTTGCCTGGGACTGGTCTAAAGGTTGCATTCCTCAAATTCTTTTCCCACTTCCTACATATATATTTATTTATTTTTTATACAACAATACTTAGTCCCCGTTCACACTAAGGCGACCTGTGAGGGGACCTGGTCGCCTCACAGGTCGCCGTAGGTCGCCTTCCATAGGGAAGCTGCGGACCCGTTCTAATAGGAGCGACACAAGTCGCTCCGACTTAGAAAAAGGGTCCGGAGCTTCTTTGGGGCGACCGCCATAGACTTCAATGTTATGAAGTCCGTGCTGGCCGTTCCGAGGTCGCCCCCCCAAGTCGGATCGCCCAGTGTGAACGGGGCCTTAGAGGGAGAGAATTATTGTACATGAAGAGTGGTTCAATTCAGTTTATACTGTAACTTTTATAACTAGAAACATACGGTAACGAAGTAGAAAAATCAGTAAGAGCCGGTTCACACTACTCCGACTTGGGACACGACTTGTGTGCCCTCAAGTCGCCCCAAGTCTCTTGTCATTACAAATTCAATGTAAATGAATGAGAGCCGTCTTAATATGCACTACTGAAGTCTCTCCGACTTCAGAAAAGGTTCCTGTACTACTTCAAGGTGACCTCTATCCGACTTGTGCACATAGACTTCAATGGGAGTCATCTCTAAGTTGGATCCTTATCTATTTTCAAGCGACTGTGACCAGACTTTCCAGGAAGAAGAAAAAGATTAGCCAGGCATTCCCCACAGACAAAGTCGCCTATCATTTAAGTCTCTTACAAGTCTCTTCAAAGTCGTGCTAAAAAGTCGCTCTTTCATGGGGCAACTTTCTGGTCGTGGTAGTGTGAACCGGCTCTTATAGCGTAAAAAATATTTTCTTACATCACATTGTTAAAATGATAAATACTAGTGGTTATTGTAGTAAAATGTTGATCCAGGGTATTGATTCAGGTGCAAATATAGAGTTATTAGCATTTTTTCTTTTTACCCTATGTGGTAAAATGTAATGGTTTAGGATGTTTTGTCTTCCCCAGGACTAGGGTTGCACAGATACCAGTATCAGTGCCTATACTAAGCATTTGCATGAGTACTTGTGCATATGCTCTGATACCTTTGCGGTGTGATTTTAGCCCATACAAAATTAATGAGCTCAACTCATACTGCAAAGAATCGCATGTGATTTGAACAGGAATGCAATGTGCTTGTCATGGTGACTTCAGCCTGGGTTCGCACAGGAGAGGTGTGGGAAAACGGCATGCAATTCAGACAGGAATCGCGCTGCATTTCTATTCAAATCGATTACGATTCTTTGTACTGCGATTTGAGCTCCTTTATTTATTATGGTCCCAAATCGCACCGCAAAGGTATCGGTACTCGGTATTGGCAGTATCCAAAGCTTCAGGAGTTGTTAGAGGTTGGACTTGAGACTTTTTTTAGCAAAATCTAAAAAACTTGATTTTGTTTTCTAGCATTTAGTTATTAAAAAGGATGTGATTGTGTTGTTGCAGCATTTACTCTTGAGAAGGAGAACTTGGAAACACTAGAGGCTATCAGCTACCTGTCATCTGTACTTGGTGTGCTTCCATCAGACTTCAGTTATGCAGGAATTAAAGATAAGAAAGCCATTACTTATCAGTCTATGGTTGTCAAGAAAGTGACTCCAGAGAGGTAAGTTAGGTTGAAAAGGGTCATCTAGTTCAAACAATATACAAAAAATGAACATAAATCATCCATACACAGAATCCTTAATCCACAGTTGATCCAGAGGAAGCCAAAAAAAAACTATAATGCATAGTCCAATTTGCTACAGTGGGGGAAGAATACATTTCTTCCTGATTCTCCAGAAGGCAATCGGATATTCCCTGGATCAACAAACTCTGATGTTATTACCTGTAAATGTTAATATCCAGTTATATGTTCTGCATTTGGGAATACATCCAGTTCTTTTTTTTTTTTTTATTTAATCAATCTGCTAAACTGGCGATAAATAGTTCTTGAGGTAATATGTACCACATTTTCACAACTCTTACTGTGAAGAAGTCTTTCCTTATGTGTAAGTTCATCTCTTTTCCTCTTAGGCAGGCCATACATTAACCACTTTAATTTTTTTTTTTTTTTTTTTACTCCCCCATGGGTGAATCCCTTCCACTGAGCTGTTGTATTCTTACAGCAGGAGGTTTCCCAGCCGTCAGAATACAATGCTTTTAGCCGCTGACAGTGATCGAATGAAAAAACTCAACAGGCTGGTTGTACTGAAGTTGATTATTAAATATACATAAACACATGGATTGAAATTGGGCCGGTTACAGCTGGAACGGCCAAATTTTGATCTGTCTATGGCTTGCTTAATTTTGATAATTATTGCTTACAGCTAGTGAAAACCCAAAATTCAGTATCTCAGAAAATTGGAATATTACATAAGATCAATAAAACAGGATTTTTAATTCAGAAATGTTTGCTTACTGAAAAAGTATATCCATGTACAGTATAGTATGCACTCAATACTTGGTGTGGCTCCTCTTGCATGAATTACTGCATCAATGCGGCGTGGCATGGAGGCGATCAGTCTGTGGCACTGCTGAGGTGTTATGGAAGCCCAGGTTTCTTTGATAGCGGCTTTCAATTTGTCTGCATTGTTAAATGTACATGGATGTGACCCGGAATTTCTGGTTATATGGCGCGCGCCCCCCGCCCAATCTGTGATGTTATTGGGCACAGCACAAGTCAGTCAGCAGGTCCCTGTCAATGATTTATGGTGGGGCCTGCTGATCGGCTTAGGGAATCCAAGCACAGAGCCCTGTGTTTACTAACAATACAAGGCTCTGTGCAGGTACCTTTCCCCTGCAAAGCAGGGGGAAAAATCAGCCACATCTATTAGTAAAAGCAGCACACATCACACTTGTTGGGAACATGGTTATTCCTATTTATTGCCCCTAGATGTTAACCCCTTCCCAACCAGTGTCATTAGTACAGTGATAGTGTATAGTATTAGCACTGATAACTGTATTGGTCTCACTGTTGATGTCAGTGTTAGTCAGTTCCCACTCAGTGTCAGATTGCCTGCCGCACTGATCACGGTCCAACTATCTAACTAAGTCGCTGATTTCCACCATTACAAAAAAATAATAATAATTACAGTATATACTTAATTTATTGACACTATAACTTTCTCATAAACCAATTATTGTACACTTATTCAGATTTTTTTTTTTTTTTTTTTTACGAAAGCAATGGTGCAGAATATACTTTGGCCTAAATTCATAAGGAAATGTGATTGTTTGATTTTTTTTATATTGTTCATTTACGACCCTTTTTCATTTATATAATAAAAAAAAGTGGTGTTAAAATACTACCTAAAGAAAGCTCTATTTGTGTGAAAAATGATATACATTTAATTTGTGTACAGTGTTGCATGACCATGCAATTGCCAGTTAAAATAGCGCAGTGCTGAAAAATGCTCTGGACAGGAAGGGTGTAAGACCTTCTGATGCTTAAGTGGTTCATCTCTTCTCAAGAGAGAATATGTTTAATTCCTCTAATCTTTCCTCATAGCTGAGCTCCTCCATGCCCTTATCAGTTTAGTTGCCCTTCTCTGCACTTTCTTTAGTTCTCCGATTATCCCTTTTGTGATTTGTCCCCAAAACTGATCTTCATATTCCATGAGGTCTTACTAAGGATTTGTACAGAGGCAACATTTTCTTTCTTTCTTTCTTTCTTTCTTTCTTTCTTTCTTTCTTTCTTTCTTTCTTTCTTTCTTTCTTTCTTTCTTTCTTTCTTTCTTTCTTTCTTTCTTTCTTTCTTTCTTTCTATTCACAGAAAATCGTCTAAATATTTGTTTCATTCTCCCCATACTACTAAAAGTAAACTCTGGTTAGTAAGGACAACCAGACTTTTAATCCTTTAACACATAAAGCCTATGATGCTTGTATAAGAATCCTACAGATCTCATTATCTGAATATCAATACATCATGGTTTAGGCTGGTTTTCTGTGCTGAGGAGCAATGGCTGCTAAAAGGTGCTAACGTTTTATATAGGGATGCACCGAAATGAAATTCTTGGCCGAAGCCGAATAATAATAAAATGTTTGGCCAAAGGCCGAATACCGAACGCGGTGTTTCACATTTTTTCCATTTATTTTGCCAATTTTTTGTCCTCTCTCTTGTCCTCTCGTGTCTCTCTCTCTCTTGTCCTCTCATGTCTCTCTCTCTCTTGTCCTCTCTCTCTCTCTTGTCCTCTCATGTCTCTCTCTCTCCCTAAATGTTACTGTAGGGAATGGGATTCAGTGCACACTGCAGCCTTGTACCATAGGGTTAATGTTAGTGACACTGTAGGGATTGGGAAGGATGCTGGGAATGGAAATCAGGAAGCATGCAGGCAGCCTTGTAAATTTTAATTGCAGATACAGGGCACTGGGCAGGTCAGGGTTAATGTGGTAACATCAATTACTCAGTGACAGTCAGTCAGTGTCAGTGTGGACTCGATCAGATTATACAGTGACAGACAGTCTCTCATAGTGGTGGTAGTAGGAGGCTGGAGGTGGACTAGTAGGAGCCTGGAAAGGAGCACAGCCGCATACATACATTACTCACTCATGCACTGCAGCCCGCCCCACACATTCAGTGAGTCTTACTCTCCTCCCTAGTTTTTTCAATGGCACATTCAGGAAGCCAATCACGCCGTGAGTAGCGGCACAGCGGAACCAATCAGGTGTGCAGGCACGCGTGATTGGTTCGCTGTGCAGCTAATCACGGCGTGATTGGCTTCCTGAATGTGCCATTGAAAAAAACTAGGGAGGAGAGTAAGACTCACTGAATGTGTGGGGCGGGCTGCAGTGCACGAGTGAGTAATGTAATGTATGCTCACTGCTGAAGTGTCCCGGCTTCACGGAAGTCTGTGAGTCCTCCTGTCCTCCTCCGAGTCCCTTCCCCCTGTAAATATCGTGACCTCAGCGATATGAATATCGCCTACGGCCACAGAACGATAGTCGATATCATATCGACTATCGTTCAGCCCTATTATTCGGCACAAAATTATTCGGCCTTTTGACTTATTCGGCCGAACACCGAAAGTGCTATTTTTTCTATTTTCGGCCGAATAATGTTCGGCCGCCGAACATTCGGTGCATCCCTAGTTTTATATTCTTCCCCATGTACCAAGAATTAAGGGTTCATTCACACTTTGGCATCCTGGTGTCTTCTGTTTACATGCTTCTTCACAGAAAGTTATTATTCTTAATTATATTGGGTTTGGTAATGTTAAAAGCATAGAATGTGCAAAAGTGTCCTTTAAATGAATGTAATTTCTAAAGCTTCTTGATTTAACTTTTTGTTTTTACAAAACAGGAATTTTGGTGACCGCTCAAACAGCAACACAGATAGAAGTATAAAAGCTGTTCTGTGTCAGGTTCCCATGGTAGTGAACCCTTGTAAAAACTTGGGGGTCCCTGGAATATGGAGTCTAAGCTTCAGCCTACTCCTTCACCAGGGCCCCTGATTGTGGGGATGGACTTGCAGCAGACCGAAGCCAGGTCGGGGCCCCCAGGTTTGCGCAGGTGAAGATGTGGAGACCACTTGCGTGTGCAGAGTATATATTGCAGGAGAAAGAATACAGAAAACAAAAATCAAGGTCAGGGCACATGGCAGGCAGGCAAAAATGGTAGGTGAAGCTGGGGATGGTACACGGGAAGTCAGACACAGTTTACAAGTGATACACGGGCAAGCAGGAGAACAGAAAAACTAGAAAGTTGCTCAGGTAACGCAAGCTGCACTGAGCATGTCTATATATATATATATATATATATATATATATATATATATATATATATACAGAAGCAGACTAGAAGGTAGACCAGGAAGTGATATAAGGGAATAAGATTTAAATCCAGAGTAAAGCAGACAATGCTCACAGGTGAACACAGAAGCTAGTAGAACTACAGGTCCAGCAGAATGACTGCAGCAAGGAGGTAAGCATTTCACAAGCAGGAAACTGCAGGCTAAACTGTGACAATTCTGTAGTAGAGTAGGTGAAGACTCATGTCAGATTTTTATTTTTTGTCTGTGTCCTCTTCAAAATTTTCCCTCACTTCATGTCTGGTGATAACTTTGTCATCAGAAGAGAAGGAAAGGTATGTTTTCTCTAATGGAGCCCTGAATAGCAGTAAAAACCCAACAGGAGGTCTAATCCAAAACTAAAAAACTTTTTGGCTTTAAGTCTAAATAAAATAAAATAAACAACAATATTTTTTTTGTTTGTTTTTGCTTTTCTTTTTAGAATGCAGAAAATTGGAAAGCTGCTTGAAAAAAATGGTATAAAAATACATAACGTACGACCTGCAAAGTGCCATATACATCTCGGACAGCTTTCTGGCAACCATTTTACACTAATTTTGAGAAATGTTAGAAATCACAGCAGTGACACCTTTAACTTGGATCAGAGAATTGAAGATGCAGTGCATAATATTAAGGTAAGAGTGTAACAAAACATAGCTGCCCAGTTTCTGCGTTCTTGGTGAATGTCCTTTCTGGGTCCTAAATGATAGTGCAACTCAGTACAGCGTCTAGATAATGCGTATTTTAGCCTTTCATGGACTTTGACAGGCTGCTGACAGCAGGGATGGGCACTGCACTTGTGTTTCCCTGGCACCTAAAATTGCTGGAAATGACACACATCAGCCAAACAGCCACAGTGCATGAGGCCTATGTGAAAATATGTGAATGTTACAGCAAAAGTATAAACCGTTATACGTAAAATATCGCTATTTGACTCTGTTATTATTCATCAAAAATAAGTTCTAAAATGAATATAAAAATAGTAAATCATTCTGTCTTATTATTAGCCTTCGGCTCCTTGCACATTAGGATTCATGGTGGAAGGGGGAAGAGGCAGCAGTGTAGGACAGTCGGGCTTTTACACATACAGTACACAGAGAGCTGGCTGATAGGAGGGAGAGTACAGAGCTGACTTCATCAGTGTGCTGCATCGGTGGTTCAGTATTCACTCACAGGCTGGGGCGGGTCTTGACAAAACTGCATTGGTCTAACTGAAATAGAGGAAAGCAGGGTCAGTACCTTACTTTGCTGTCAAACAACAATGTCTGGATTAGGAGACTGGCTCAACAGAATTACCCATTTTTTTGGTGGGTAAGATAGTTGATGCTCATTTATTTCAAATGTGAATTTAGTTGTTTGCACTTCCACTTTAAATATGGACAGATGAAAATTCAGGTCATCCAGCTATATTTTTCTTCTTCATCTAAACTTATTATTGCAGGTGAGAGGATTTCTAAACTATTACGGACCTCAAAGATTTGGAAAAGGGCGCAACATGCAATCACAGGAAGTTGGATTAGCTTTGCTAAAAGAAGAAACGGTAAGAATACACATAAACAGTAAGTGAGTGATGCTAATGAACTTAGCATTAAAAGTATAATTTTCTTACTGTTACATAATTGGCCGAAGGTGTGGGCATAACAACAACATCATATCAAATCTTAAACCTTCTGGTTATACTGTACCTACAGCACAAATGGACGCTAGCAACAAAAAAAACTATTAGCCAGCACAGAATAACCCGCAAACAGTCCTGTTTTTTACTAGTGTCCTCAGGAGAGTGAGCATGTTTTATTCAAGCCTGTTGTTTTCTGTTAGTTTTTTCGCTATTAACAGCTTTTGTTATATGTTGTATGCTGTTTATTGTTTAACCGCTTGCCGACTGCTCACAGTATATTTACTGCGGCAGTCGGCCCCTCACAGGCAGAGTGACGTAGGTCTACGTCGCTCGCCTGTGAGGCTCTGGGGAGCGAGCGCGCGCCCGCGGAGGCGCGCTCCCGCGCGGTCATGGACCCCCCCGCGCATGTGACCAGCGGACCCGATGTCCGCCGGTCACTCGGCGATCGGCGGGGGAGAAGGAGAATGTCAGGCAGCTTGTGTAAACAAGCCACCTGTCATTCTCCTCGCTGTAAAAACACTGATCACTCGGATCTAGTATGTAGATCCTTTGATCAGTGTCCTTACAGCTAGAGCCACAGCCAATCACAGTAAGAATCACGCCCCTAGGGACACACACAGCCCCTCCCTCCCAAATAAAGTTAACCCCTTCACTACCAGTGTATTTTTACAGTAACAGTGCATATATATAGCACTGATTACTGTAGAAATGTCACTGGTAACCCCAAAAGTGTCAAAAATGTCAGTCAAGGGTCCGATCTGTCCGCCCCAATGTCGCAGTACCGCAAAAAAAATCGCAGATCGCCGCCATTACACGTTAAAAAAAAAAACACCAAAAATGACAGAAATCTTTCCCTTTGTTAGTAAACGCGATAACTTTTGCGCAAACCAATCAAAATACGCTTTTTGCGATTTTTTTTACCAAACATAGGTAGCATAAAACAAATTGGCCGAAAATTTTAAAAAATTTTGATTTTTACATTTTTTTTTTGGGGAATTTCATATAAAAAAATGTGAAAAATATTGTTATTTTTGCAAAATGTACGATCTTTTTTTGTTTATAGCGCAAAAAGTAAAAATCGCACGGGTGATCAAATACCACCAAAAGAAAGCTCTGTTTGTGGGAAAAAAAGGACGCCAAATTTGTTCAGATACAGCGTCGCACGACCGCGCAATTGTCTGTTAAAGTCACGCAGTGCCGAATCGCAAAATACCCCCTGGTCGTTTAGCAGGAAAATCCTCCGGGGCTTAAGTGGTTAATCCTTGAAGTCTCTAGTCAACCAACAAGTGCAGGTTTTCCCAGTTCATTAGTAACTGGTGTTGTTTGCAACTGCCCTGCCATTCTGGAAGTTCGTCCAGTCATCAACTGCTATTGGAAGATTCATGCTAAATATGAAGATTCCAGAACTCTCGCCAGTCAGCCAAGGAGCACAATTTCCCAGTTGATTATCCATACTGGTGTTCTCTCTGGGAGAGTTCTGCATTCGGCAGTGACTACTGTCCTTGTTCCAGTTCACAGAGGACTGTTGTGATCTAGAAAACCTATGCTGGGTTGAGGTTTCCTTTATTTAAAGAGGAGCTTCAGTCTGTTTGAGAAAATATAGGTCAACAGCTACAAATACTGTGGCTGCTGACTTTTAGTATAAGAACACTAACTGTGTTTGCTACAGTAGCGACTGTAGCTGATTGCTATTTTTTGTGGGGAGTTAAAATTCTCCTTTTTATACTGGGCTTGCTTTTTGCTTCATGAACTGCAAAGGCAACATGAGTCAACTTTATTTTCTGTCATGGGCTCTACCACGGAAACGTTACCATTTTATTTTTCCCCACCCTCTTCCTTCTACCTAACTGCACTGATGATAAAGCTATAAATGGGGAAGGAGTATGCATGTGGACACACAGGAACGTGTGCACATATGGATTTATCTTGCATACACCTGTTGGTTCCTCGTTACCCCAGAAGTATGGCCCTTAGAACAATGGAGGTGGAAAAGATTAAGTGTTATGGCTGCTGGACACTTGGACAGGCTTCAGAGGGAGAAAACCTGTGCAAAGACCATGGTCAAATAAGGTTGTCCCTGGCCTGATGGCTCAGGAATCCAGTTCTGGTATTGGGAAAAGTGCTTCCTTCCCATCCTTTTGAGGATCCTAACAATGGATACCAGTAAATCAGGCTTAGGAGGAGAGCTGAGCACCCGGTAAATGCAGGGAACTTGTTGTCAAAATTTCATCTCACGATCAACATCCTGAATCTTTGGCTATCTCTGCAGGGTTGGACCATCCTGCTAGGTAATTCAATCCAGATTGTCGGACAGTGCCACGGCACTGACTTAAATCCCCCACCATTCACAGGCTGACTACCTCAGCAAAAGGCACCTAAATAGAGGGTAGTGGTCCCTATACCAGGAGGTGTTCCAAGACCTCTGTCAAAGGTGGGGAATGCTGGATGTGGACCTCCAGGTTCAGCAGCTATCTCTGTAACTCTATTTTGTCCCAGGTGGATGTGGTATATTGACCTGGTAAGACTCCTGGCAGATGCTCTGTGGGCTCCCCTAGATCGCAAAGATCATTTGACTTAAGACCGATTAACCATTGTGCTTCAGTCACTGGCTTTAACAGCATGGCTGTTGAAGCCCAGGTTCTAAGAGACAGGGAACATTCTAAATCTGTGATTCCTAATTATGGCCACAGCTAGGAAGTCTACATCCCGCAAGGTCTACTATCAGTATACCATCAATGTTAAATGCATACTTTGTTTGGTGTGGGTCTCGGGGATTTACCCCTAGGAGTTTCTGTGGGATGAATGTTCTCCTTCCTTCAGCTGAGTCTGGACCAATGTTTGGCTGTCTGCACTATCAGGGATCAAGATTTTGCTCTTTATATTCTATTTCAGTGATTGATGGCCTATCACTTTTTATTGAGACCTTTGTTCAGGGGTCTCCCACCCATGTATCTCCCCTGGTCTGTTCCATTGTGACTCCATGGGATCTAAATTTTGTCCCTCTGCACTTCAGAGGAACTAGCTAAGACATATCTCTCTATTCTCACCCACACGGTGGTGTTTCTTGTAGCCTTCACCTCATCAGGGCAAGCGTTTGAACGGAAGGTTTTACATGGCAAAGAACCCTTGCTGACAAACAATATGGCCCCTGGCCCAACCTATAACTGGCCTTCACAGCAAGGAGCACATGGAAGGGCAACGCATGCAAGACAAAACCAGAAAAATTCCCAGCTCAACTCACCAACCAGTCTGCAAAGAACCCTTGCTGGTTTTGCATAAGGACAAAATGACGTTAAAGCCCAGAACTTCCTTCTCTGCATTTCACTTCAGCAAGGGCATTGTTATTCCATTCTTCTGCTCGGCTCCAGTTTACCAAACTGAAATTTCTTTCGGAAGTCTGGATGTGGTCTGGGCAATGAGAATTTCTCTCTCAGCTATTGCTTCTTTCTGGAAAACTGATTCCTCTTTTGTCTTCCTAGAAGGACCTTGTAAGGGTGCTTCAGCTTCTTGTTTCTCCATCTTTAGGTGGCTCAGGCAGACCATCATCTATGCTTATGCTCTAAAGGATAGTGTTTCCTGTCTAGATCTGTGAGTGATTCTTGGAGTAGTCGCATTAAGTAAATATTTCCAGATTTGCAAGCCTACAAGGCTGGTCTTCTGTTGTGTTTTTTTTCCCCTTTTTTCTTGGGTTTGTTAGTCTTTGTGCTATGTTACCCTCACCACAGTTGCATTGTTTTTTTTTTTAACAACTGGAAGGATTAGGATTGGCCATAGACAGAGCGATTGGTTGCAGGAAAGAAAATTACTCAATTCCACCATCAACCCAGCCATTGTTGGTGTGGAAATATCTCCTGAGGAGCCATTGTGTTCTCCCCGTGCGGTGTAGTGGAAGCCATCCCCGTCTGGAGAACACAGTGATTATTGCTAGAAGCTATACCAGCCACTAGCAATAATCGCATTTAAAATCTGACAGGCTGGTTCTACCCAAGTAGTTTGATCAATCCACTTGGATACAGTAAGCCTGCCCATACATAGTTCACTAGGAATTGGCTGACATTCAAACTGTCTATGCCTGTCTTAAGACTTCATGTGTCCCTCAGTGGACAAGAAAAAAAAGAGAATGTTTGTACTTACTAGCACTAAAATAGCCCAGATACGTTTTTACAGTTAACAATATGCATAAGAATACCAATTGTTACAGGCTAGAATTCAGTGTCAAAAAATAAAAACTATTTTGTATTCTTCAGGCGCTGGCAGTAAAGTTATTCTTCACACCAGAGGACTGTGATGATCCAGTAAACAAAGCAAAAAGATACTTTTTTGAGTCAGGCAAGTGTAAAATTGCAATTCACTGTGTTTAAATTGCTAGATATAAAAATGATCAAAATACATACTCTTCGCAGTGAATGTCAACCATTAATAATCTGTCATTTAACTTGCTTTTTATGAAAATGTTTCTGATTGTGTGCAACTTCAGAGTTTACTGAAAAGTTGTTGTACTTGCAGCCTAAAGGAAGCATCGGTAATTTTTAAATGTTAGCTTTAACTTACAATAGATTGCTATTACTAGTTTAAGTAAATATCTAGAACACCTGAATGAATGCATTTATGGATTTGCTTCTGCTTAAGTCCATGTTCACATTGGTCCGGTTTGACAAGTAGTTTGTACTACTTTGGGAGCGATTTTCATAGACCTCTGTGCAGGAACCCGCTCAGATGTCTGAAATCGCCACCAAAGTCGGAATGAAATGCCGGCTTAAAATCATGCAAATTTAGCTGAACTCGCACAATTTCAAAGCGGCTTCAGTGTGGACCTAGGCTAATTTTGACTTCCGTGCCTGCCACACCTGCTACTTATTATGATCATTAAATACCAATACCAGTGATCCTACTGTGTACTTGACTGTTTTGCAAAACATCAAAATAGTACCTTGTCCTACTAAAATCTTTTGCTCTGTGTTCCGCAAAACTGACAAAAGCAACCTGGTGTTGGTGGGGCTTTTGTGGCTTTGTAAATAGCTGTTTGCAGCTGGCCTTAGGTACCTTTTTTATATGGATGCCTTAAAGGGAAACTGTCACAATTCTCATCCTTTGAATGTTACAAACAGGAGGAACCAACCATGTATGTAATGCCCCCAGAAATGGTGTTTCCTGCTTGTGTGATTGGCTCAAAGATTGTTTAAACCCTTGCAATCTTTATAGCTTATATAGAGGGGATAGTGTTTCTCTCATCAAAACTGAAATCTGTCTTAAAGAAATCTCTGGGGTCCAATGTATAATGAGTCTTGAACTAAAGTTCTGGAAAGGCCTAAAACTCCACCACTTCCTTTCCACTAAACTCTCTCCGCATGACACAAAGTTCACTTTTTGAAAAACTCTGCATGGATGTAGAACCCCTGCGACACACTCTTTATAAATTTACACCCTCTTGTTCAATTCACCACCAGAATTTACCCCTCCCTGTATCTGGATGTGGGAATCAGATCTAGGATATTCCTTCACCCAGCCCCAAAGGGATAAAATGATCTACTTCATATGTAAGTGTTCTAATGCCAGCAAAACCCAAGAAACATGCTTTAAGCTTCTATTAAGTTGATGTAGGGCTCCCACTTACCTAAATAAAGTCTTCCCACACACTTCCCCTTTATGCTGGAGTTGCAACAAGATGTACAACTCCACATTTTTTTGGAGTGCTCCCTGATGTGACTTTTTTTGGTCAGAGGTTATATCTATCATCCTTGATCTTACAGGAATATACCTGGGGGATAATCCAGCTGCATTCCTGCTCCACTGCAACTCATACATATCATCAATGCAACCAGGAACTGTGATCCATTATAATGGAAACGGCCGACTACCTCACCAATATGCTTTGATGTTTAAAATTTCTATTATTTTTAAGGCTGAGATTAATAAACCGTGACACCTGCACTTAGATTTACAAAAATATAGAAAATAAAGCAGATGGCATAGTATCTTGATTCCAAATCAAAAAGAATTCCCATGAATAAGTGCAGTGCTAAACATATAATAAATGTAAAACCACCTGTGTAACATATAAAATAAAAAAAACTTCACACAAATTAGTGAAAGATCAGTCCTCTGTATATAAAGATTATATAAATGGGTCTATCAAAAAGTCCCAATAAAAATTATAGGAAATAATGAAAGCAATCAACTCTAAAGTGTGAGAGAGTTTCCAAAGTAATCCTCTGTGTAGAAATATTCTTGCAAAAGGCACCAAGGGGAAGTATCAAGGCTGCTTACCAGATGGAGTTGACCCTCAAAAGCTGAGCATTCAAACAGCGCTTTTCAAACAACCATCACTGGAGCCTTCTGTAATAGATATCCAGCATAATGCCTGAGGCACTCTGCCATTAACCTTTCCAGCAATGTATCTTCTCCATTATTTCGGATAAATGCTCCAGTTATAGAAAGTATACAGACAGCCTCATAGTGTAGTTATGCAGGTTCAAATTTTTCAAAAGTAAAGTAATGAACTTGCATATTTAAAAAAAAAAAAAAATCATATGCATATCAAAGAAATCGCAAACTGGATCGGACAAACCACTCTGCATGATGACGTCACATAATAACAGAGGACTTTGTCTTGTCTCTTCAATGCTGCAAAGAACTCTGCCAAAAAAATGTTGGTTAGTTTTGGTTTTTCTGGCATGAGTTTTTGACAAATACCTTCAGAATTCATAAGCTCTACTGCACTTCATGTATAGTCCTAGAAACACACCTTGTAGTTCCATGGTTGAGAATTTACTATTAGGTGGGTTTATACCCATGACACAGCTCTTGCTGGAATTCTTACTCTATGACTCAGGTGAGGCATTTGCTTCCCCCCAGGTTCTTCATGTTCTATTATGTATGGACGAAAAATGTTTTTATTTTCTTATAGTGATGCCACTGTCTTTGTATAACTGGAATTGCTAAAAAAAGAAAAAAAAAATCTGGAGTTTACAATTTCAAACTGAAATCTAGGCTCCTTTTAAAGTGACACTCTCACAGAAGAAAATTGTGGGCTACCAATACAGGAATCCTTATGCTAGATGTCTGACTGTGACTGACTTTTGTACTTTTAAGTTAAAGATCCGGAACCAGCATGCTGTAATTGTGTCAAAACTTCTTATCTCAATACTTTCTCCAAGTCGGCGGAACTCAGACAGCATTGAAGTCTTGGCATCAGAATGGCAGCCAGTAAATTTACATTTTCAAAATTGCAGCCTCCATTAATCTGTCATGACAGATTTCTATGTAGCAGGATTCCCAGCCGTTTTGCTGGATATGGGTCCGCCAGGGTTACCGCTAGCAACAGCAGCACAGTTAGGCATATTCTCCAAGTGTGAGCACTGAAGCAAGAATCAGTCCAGTATCTTTGGGTTTTTAGGTTTATTGAGAACTTGGATGGGAGAAGGGATGAGTGGGATACTCTTCTGGCTCAGCTATGCACAATATTAGGGGGACAACTGAAAAAATGCCTGCTGCCGCTGGCTGAATTCCGGTCAACGCCAGTTGGCGCTAATGAGCGCTGACTTGCGGTCTCTTAGCACTGAACTGACTCCTGTTACTTTCTTGTGGCACATAGTCCTTGTGGAAGCTCCCTTAACACTTTTCTGTGAGGTAGCTACTTGTACATCTGCTGCAACGCTTAACACTTCAGGGCCCGCACTGGCGCCCTCTTTACACACACACACTTCTCTTCAGGGCTTAGACTCAGGCACCCCCTTTCTAAGCTTCCTCCTGGTTAGCCGGCTCCTGGATCCCTCTGACCTTCTGATGTGGTCCCCTATCCTAGGCAGACCCCTGGGCAGTTTACCGTACTCACGACACTGCTTTCCTGGAAACGTCTGCCCCAGCAGCTCCACTTGGTCCACAGCACACTGGATCCCTCTCTGCAGCTCAGCTCAACCTTCTGTCCTCTAGGCCGACCGCTGACAGGAGGAGAGATAGCCGTCACCCTCCTCCTGGGACTCTGCTTCCCGCCAAAGACACCCTGTCATGTGCTCACCTCAGACTTATTTTTACCCCCTCCCAGGATGCACTGCAGCAGAATTCTGCCCTCTGGGGTGGATACAAGCCCTGGTGTGCTATTGGCCAGGTTTCCTCCACTGTCCAATGAGAGCCCTCATTGGACACGGTGGGGAGACTCCCCAAGCTTAACAGTCACACCTGAGAACACATGACAGCCTAGCTGAACAAGCAATCCCCCCTGATAAGCAGACAGGGCCTCCCTTATGGTTTTCCTAGCACCTACCTAGGAGGGTGCTACACCTACTAGAGTAAATCTGTGGCCGGACTGTGAACATGAACCTAAATATATATTTTAACAAATATGAAAATACTTTTAAGGCAGTGTTTAGTCCTCAATAATATGCCTTTCAGGCCTGAACATGAATAACATGATACTTAACAAACAAGCACTCCCTGTTTCCAAATCATGCACAAACTGAGCACTTATTCAGCTGGAAATTCTGCAGCCAGAGCAACTCCTATTCAACTTCCCCGTCCCTTCTGTGATGCTGCTGCTTTTTCATCTTAGTTGGTTTATAAAGTGTGATCCTTCTAACAGGCTGTGGATTGTAATTGGTACCTGTCTTGCAGTTTCCTAATTTTCTCTAGCTAAATGTTAACACAATGTCCCAACCTACAAGTGCACTGTGAGTGCTGCAGGGAGATCACTATACCGAGAAAAGATGTGATTGAAAAATGTGTAGAAGTTATCCAAAGTATGGTTTAGTTATGTCCTCAAATTTGCAGGTTGCATGATGCAGTACAGCGGCTCTACAGATGCTTCTGGTTTCTGCTACATGCTATGAAGAAGGCTGCAAATGCCCAAATGCGTTAGCATCTATTGTATCATGCTTTTATACATGTAGCTAAAAAATTATTTTCTTCACAAGAGCACTCAGTTTCCAGCTTTCGTCCTATTGATAGCTGCTGGTTTCTGGGCTACTTTTTCCAGCAGCCCTTGCAGTAAACTAATCACATTTGTATGTATGGATAGGGGTTTTACTGGGCAGACATTCAGGATACAAAATGAAGCCAATGGGGAATCATGGTGCAGATGAAAATAGCCATCACCAGATGGGAAAAAAGGTGATTCTGTTACTATGACATATGCAAACACCCTCAACCCTTTAGTGCTACAAATAAATATATTCAATCAATATTTCATATTAATTAAACATCCATAAAAGTGCTCAAAATCCTATAATGTCCAAAATAAATATACTGCTCAAATAAATTAAAGGAACACTTTGAAAACACATCAGATCTCAATGGGGGAAAATATCATACAGGATATCTATACTGATATGGACTGGGTAATGTGTTAGGAAGGAAAGGATGCCACATTGTTTGCTGGAAATGAAAATCAATAAACCTACAGAGGGCTGAATTCAAAGACACCCCGAAAATCAAACTGAAAAAATGATGCAGCAGGCTATTCTATTTTTGTGAAATTTCATTGTAGCAACTCAAAACCGTACTCAGTAGTTTGTATGGCCCCCACGTCCTTGTATGCATGACAACGTCGGGGTATGCTCCTAATGAGACGGCGGATGGTGTGCTAGGGCATTTCCTCCCAGATCTGGACCAGGGCATCACTGAGCTCCTGAACAGGCTGAGGTACAACCTGGTGGCGTCTGATGGACCGAAACATAATGTTTCAAAGGTGCTCTATTGGATATAGATCAGGCAACCAAGGGGCCATTCAGTGGTATCAATTCCTTCATGGTTCACTGGTTGCATACTCTTACCACATTTAAACTGAAAAAATAGGTCGGAAAACATGGACTTTATCGGCACAGATGTATAAAAAATAAACATTTAGTGTTGTAAAGTTTAAAAACAGAAGCATAGCCTATTTGGTGCAAATATGACGGCTAGTCTGTAGATAGCAAAAAGAAGGGAAGAAACAAAAAGAAAACAAATAATAATTAAACAAACGCATAAAAGCATGTACAAATTAAGTAGTTATCTGTGATGTTGTCCACATCGGGACGGTCCATCATAGGGGACAGGCTGGTACCACTATACTTTAGGGGATCTGTAGATGCGGTCATCACAGGTACAAGTGATTTTTTGAGTGTGAGCTCAGTACAACTCAACATGTTTCGCATTTATGCTTCATCTGGAGCTTAAGTTCATCACTCTGTACTTTGCTTGTAAAAAAAAAAGAGGAATAAACAGGGGGTGAAACCAAAGGAGCCGGGAAGCGCATGGGATGATTGAGAATCGTAGTATACTGATTCCTGTCAACAATATGGTGATTCATTCAGATCAAGAATCATATAAACCCTCCAGTATATCACATACCGGTCAGTACCATTGATCAGAATACCGTAAAGACAACCCAATCAGAAAAGGAAAAAGGCAGATGAACCTTGGACGAATAGTAAGATACTTGTATTTTCCTCAGTGGTAAAGAGTATAGAGGCCTATCACCAACTCCTGTTAGTCACAGTCACCTCCGTGGATGGGGAACCACCACCATGGTCATGCTGAACGATGTTACAGGCAACATAACATTCTCCATGGCTTCTCCAGACCCTTTCACATCTGTCACATGTGTTTAGGGTGAACCTGCTCTCATCTGTGAAAAGCACAGGGCGCTAATGATGGACCTGCCAATTCTGGTGTTCAATGGCAAATGCCAATCGAGCTCCACGGTGCCAGGCAGTGAGCACAGGGCCCACTAGAGGATTTTGGGCCTTCAGGCCACCCTCATGAAGTCTGTTTCTGATTGTTTGGTCAGAGACATTCACACCAATGGCCTGCTGGAGGTAATTTTGTATGGCTCTGGCAGTGCTCATCCTGTTCCTCCTTGCACAAAGGAGGAAATACCGGTCCTGCTGATGGTTTAAGGGCCTTCTATGGCCCTTTGGCCCTTTCCAGCTCTCTTAGAAAAACTGCCTGTCTCCTGGAATCTCCTCCATGCTCTTGAGACTGTGCTGGGAGACACAACAAACCTTCTAACAATGCATGTATTAATGTGCCATCCTGGAGGAGTTGGACTGCCTGTGCAACCTCTATAGGGTCCTGTTATTGCCTCATGTGACACTGACCCCAGCCAAATGCAAAACTAGTGAAAAATAGTCAGAAAAGATGAGTAGGAAAACAAATGTTACTGTCCTCCACCTGTAAAACTTTTCCGGTTTTGGAGGTTGTCTCATTGTTGCCCATCTAGTGCACCTGCTGTGCGCCTGCTGTTGACTTCATTAACACCGAAGCAGCTGAAACTGATTAACAACCCCCTCTGCTACTTAACTGACCAGATCAATATCCCAGGAGTTTAACTGACTTGATGCTGTACTGATTATAAAATCGTTCCTTTAATTTATTTTTTAAACAGTATGTATATATATATTTCAATTGCTCCAGTAAGGTCCCATCACATACAGTCGTTGGAGTTCACTTCCGGGTTTGGCTTTGTTCACAATTGTATACCAGCTTTCATGTGTGTTTTTATTGTGTGTGTTTTAATTAATAAAATGGGGTTGCGCTATGGAGGGTTTTTCCTTGTCTGTTCCTCTGCATGTTGAGAGTTACAGTATATCCTGTGAGGAGCAAGATTAAATATTAACCACTTGCCAACCGCCCGCCGTCCCCACTAGGCAGCGGGGAAGCCGATCCACGGGACCAGCGACCGCAATTGCCAACGGGCACCCGCGATCGCTCCCCCGCTGAGAGAGAACGGTTAGCTATTGTAAACACAGCTGACCGTTGTTCTCTCTGAAATGATCATAGAGCCCATGTGATCCTTCTATATAGGATCACAGGTCTGTATGATCATTTCACAAGTCCTTCCCCCAACAGTTAGAAAACATTCCCCTAGGCACACAATTAACCCTTTGATCACCCCTAGGTTAACCCCTTCCCTGCTAATGTCATTCTAACAGTAACAGTGCTTTTTTTTAGCACTGGTCCACCGAAAGTGTCAAAAGCGTCAGTGGTCCAATCTGTCCGCCACAATGTCGCAGTCCCACTAACAATCGCAGATTGCTGCCATTACAGGTAGAAATTACATAAATCTTTCCCCTAGTTTGTAGACGCGATAAATTTGCGCAAACCAATCGAAATACGCTTATTGCAATATTTTTTTTTTTTTTACCAAAAATATGTAGTAGAATACAAATTGGCCTAAAAGGTTAAAACATTTTGATTTTTACATTTTTTTTGTTTTATAGCAGAATGTGAAATTTTTTTTTTTTTTTACAGAATTGTCGCTAATTTTTTTTGTTTACAGCGCAAACAATAAAAATTGCAGAGGTGATCAAATACCACCAAAAGAAAGCTCTATTTGTGGGGGAAAAAAGGACATCAATTTTATTTCGTTACAGTGTCGCGCAATCGCCCAATTTTCCGTTAAAGTAACGCAGTGCCGAATCACAAAAAAATGGCCTGGCCATTAAGGAGCTAAATCCTTTCAGTCTGGAACTGGTTAAACACTGCCCTGGAGCAGTGAGAGAGAGACAAAAATGGGTATGGTGAAAGAGGAGCAGAAGAGAGTGCCCTTACCCATACTGGACTTGCTGGCAAGAGCTTATGACTCCTAATGCCTAGGGCATAGAGTCCATAAGCGCAGGTGAGTGTGGGCCTCTTGATACAAGGCAGGATGGATTCATGCTTTCATGTTGTTTACGCCATATTCTGACCCCACCATATAAATATTGCAGCTGAAATTTAGACTCCTCAGACCAGGCAAGGTTATTCCAGTCTTCTGTTGCTCGATTTTGGTGAGCCTGTGCAAACTTTAACCTCACGTTCCTGTTCTTAGCTGACAGGAGTGGCACCCGGTGTAGTTGTCGCTGCTGTAGCCCATCGGTTTCAAGGTTCGATGTTTTGTGCGTTCAGAGATGGTATCCTGCATACCTTGATTGTAACGAGTGGTTATTTGATTTACTGTTGCCTTTTTATCATCTCAAACCAGTCTGCTCTTCTCCTCTGACATCAACAAGGCATTTTCATCCACACAACTGCCACTCAGTGGATTTTTTCTCTTTTTCAGACCATTCTCTATAAACCCTAGAGATGGTTGTGCGTGAAAATCCCCATAGATCAGCAGTTTTTGAAATAATTGCTTCTTTACCATGTCTAGATGCCTAGATGCATTAAAGAGGTTGTAAACTCATTAAAATGTTTATTTTTTTTCCCAACCTGAAAGAGAAACACACATAATGAGCTAGTATGCATCGCATACTAGCTCATTATGAAATACTTACCTTAGAACGAGCCCCCGCTGTGCCGCTCGCTTGTTCAGTCACCCGGCGATGTTCAGTCGCCCGTCTTCCGGGATCGCGGCATCCGGCCATCTGATTGGCCAGACCTGCGATTATGTCACTCCCGCGCGGGAGCCGACGGTCACGGCACGGGGCTATGAAGGAACGGCACCAGCGGCCGTTCCTTCAGAGTGCATGTGCCAGTGATGTCACTGGCTGCATGTAAGGTAAATATCTCCTAAACGGTACATGTTTAGGAGATATTTACAATACCTATAGGTAAGCCTTATCATAGGCTTACCTAAAGGTAAAAGTTGCAGAGGAGTGTTTACTTCCTCTTTTAGTTGCCTTCATGTGATTGGCTGATTAGCAATTTGTGTTACCAAGTAATTGAACAGGTGTACCTAATTAAGTGGCCGATGAGTGTATATATTACGGACACTAAGCACTTTATAGGATTTTTGAGCACTTTTATGAATGTTTGATTGCTATGAAATAATGATTATATATATTTATTTGTAGCACTTAGAGGGTGTTTGCTTAGGACAATGCTGTGACTTTGGACCTATCTATTTGTTGAGGGCATGTAGCACCTTTGTAGCAGCAACAGCCACACACTTTAACATTCATTGTTTAATTTAGATTATTAATATTTTTTTGTATATATCCATAGCATGGGTAGTTCTTGTTTTTATTCTGTTACTATACCTTTGACTTTATCATGTTTATAGTCGTTGATAAACCTGATGTTTATCAGGTGAGTAGTATATTTATCATAAAATGGAACTTGTGGGCTTTAATTTTTGCTTGGAATTTAGATTTACCTATTCCTTATGTTTATTTCTAGGGGATGCTAAAGGTGCTCTTGCATTGATGCCGGACTTTAAAGTACGCGAAAAGATGATGCTGCGGGCTTTGAATAGATACGGAATGACTGATGAAGGAAATATTCGATGCTGGCTCAGTATTCCGCATTCAATGCGCATCTTCTACATCCATGCCTTTTGCAGCAAAGTCTGGAATGAAGCTGCATCTTACCGAATGACTACTTATGGTTTAAAGGTTGTTGAAGGAGACTTGGTATTATGCTGTCAGGATAAGAATCAGAAATCTTCACTATTTGATAGAGTGAGTGAATTGTTTTATCATAGCAATATCAATATCTTATTCATTTATGTATGGAAGGAGGACCCCAGAGGTCGTATCACACAAGTTTTATTAATTTAACACTTTATAGACCATATAACAAAATATCCTTTATTGAATCATAAAAAAGTTTTATTATTATCCAGATGTGTTTTGCATGTACTGCTTGCTATACATTGTCTCATAATCTCATCAATTAGTGAATGTGATGCATATGACTTCTCTACTTTCCATATATAATATACATTATAGGTGCATTTTATTTACATTGTAAATTGACTAATTTGTTTTTGTTTTTTAAATAGGTTCATGCTGTCACAGCTGAAGAAGAGGCAGACAATGTATATTTAATGAACCAGGTAACTAAGTTTGTTTCATGGTATATAACGTGAAAATGACATAATCTTCTGAATGCTTCAAAATCCAACACTGGGAAAACAGACCATTGTGTATAATTGTTTTCTCACAGCAAGTTATCTGAGACCAGTGTTGCCTTAGTTGCATGTGCTGAAAGTGGCAGAGCAAATGAGTATGTAAACTGATTTAAAAGTTAAATTAATGGAGAGTTAAAACCAAGAAACCCTCTTCCTACTGTACACTTCTATTCTCCTCATATCCCATGTAATAAAGATGAAGGCAGACCTGTTTTGAAGTCCAGCCTTGGTGACAACCATGACACCCTTCCTAGATACGAGAAGTGTGTTATTCTCAGAATCACAAGGTAAAAATACAGGGATAAACCCTGAAAACAGACAAATACAGCCATGGCATCTAATGACTGGTAAACTGCAGTATAGAAAAGTTTTTGGTTTTAGATGCAACTTGAAGCACTGTTTTGCTTGCGTTTCTAGCAAGGGTCACTTTGCGGTACAACCAAGGAAACGTAGACCTTTGTGGTGTATAAATGTGCTTTTACTATGCAAAAACAATCTGTACATACAAAACTATTACAATATTTAGGAGCATAATACAAGACTAGCAGATACAGATAAAGATAAAGCAAATATACTTAACTAAAAGAAGTTTGCAGCCATGGAGTCCCGTTTGCTTTTCAAGCACATGGCACAGAGAAAAGTCAGCAGTCATCGCTTCATGGATGTTTCGTTTGAGACTGACTTCATGCAGCTTTGAGCAGTCATTTAGACTTGTGATTAAGGAATATACCATCCCCCCAAACCAACACCATTTGTCCTGAGGACAAAAGGGCTTTTTATCCATTGTTTGGACAGTGACTTTGAAGGGGGGGGGGGTTAGGCTTGGCCAAACTTCCTTCCAAATCTTTACAAAAGAAAGGTATCTTTAGTGAGCCACTGTTAAATATGCAATTTCCACAACAAGCACAAACCCAGGTACCATGTAAAATCCATTGACATGAAAGTTAAGTCCACTTAAAGTATGTCCAAACCCAAAAACAAAAATGTAATTTTAAGGTTTGGATAGAGTAAAAAGGGGGTTAGAACATTTGGAAAATTTGCATTGCTGTTGTACTATGCTCTAAAGCTGAACATAGCTTTTAATTTGTTCTGGTAACCACTATTACTGAAAATAGAGTGGAGGAAAATCCAAAATGATGACAAAATAACAGAACTTGAGGGGAAATGTTTTTAAAAGGGCACACTTGTTCCTTTGACAACTGTCACAAGATTTACTTCACTTTCAAGAGATTTCCCCTCGCTTCCTGTTGTCTACAGGACAGGAAGTTAATTAAAATCTCTCAAATTTTACAGAGATGGCAAAAAAAAAAACCTGATAGGCTTCATACTCTATTCAAATGTAAAAAGAAAAAGCGCCAAAGGTTGCACCTACTGTTTTCACAGCTTCTACCTGGTTCAGCACTGCTGTTCCTCTTCAGGCAGAATGACACTTGCTTCATTCTGCCCATTTCCTATGAGTCCAGAATGTAGTAGGCAAACACCCGGGGGATGCACTTTCATGTCATTGTGTGAGTGCCACTGAGTCCTGGAAGAATATCTGCCTGCTGCTGCTGCTGAAAAAGAACATAAAGCTCCTGTGACATCGCTGGACCATCTAGAAGACTGTAAAAAGTGTATGAATGGAATTAAAAAGAAAAAAAAAAACCCTTAGAAAGGCTTGGGGGAGTGGGCTGGTTGTTGGTTTGAGCAATTAAAGTCAGAGTTTTGCTTTAAGAGCAGAGGGACCTGAAGACATATTGCAGTTAGGAACAGTTTAACTGTGTACCTCTTTCTTCATTTATTTATAGACTGAAATATGTTTGTTTTTAGGTAGTTCTTCCCATGCCCGGACACAGCATTAAGTATCCTTCTAATCGGGTTGGTCATTGGTATAAGGAGGCTCTAGCCAAAGCTGGTCTGCAGCTCAGCAAATTTCGGGTTGGCTCCCTGCAACTGAATATTCCAGGATGCTACAGGCATATACTGAAATACCCAAGAAATTTGTCATATGAACATTTTGAAGAGGATGATGTCCAAATTCAAGGCAGGGAAAAATGGTCAAAATCGGAGATTCTACAAACGGCAAACCCATCGTTAAAGCTGTCCTTTGAATTAGATTCATCCAGTTATGCCACCATTTGTCTAAGAGAGTTGATGAAATGTAACTTTTGATTTTCTTATTGAAGATTGTGCCACATTGTGTTACAGATATACTGTAACAGATGTATTGTTATGAAAATGTAATTGAAAATATTCTTATTTATGAAGCTGAATTCCAGGCAAACCGCTAAATAAAGGCACATTTGAAATGTTGGATTTTCAAATATTTGTTATTCTGTTTACTCTTTTTTGATCTGAACACCTTCCTGACAGCATGGTGAGGTCAATTACCTCACTTTTCGTCATTACAGTTAAGCAGTGCAGCTTGGTCACCAGCCGACCACAGACCACAAATATAATTAAGGTGCAGCATGTTGATGAGGAGATCTATCTGCAATTTACTCCTATCAACAGGTTGAAGAAAAGTGGCTGACCACTATTAATCGACTTGTGTACAACCATCCTGTCAGGATTGTTTCCGAACAATCATTGTTGCTGGTTATAGCTGGCCATACCGATCAATGTATGTTGCCGATGGGGAAAGGCTCCAACCCTGTCAGAATACATCAGCACATTGAGAAGGATTCCCCCATTCACTTTGAATATGTGGATGGGGAAATCGGCTAAGAATGAATCATGTATGTCCTTCCTCCTTTAGAGTAGTTTTTTTTTATATTATTATTTTCATAAGATCCAAACGATCAGTACATGTACAGATTTATAGGGAAACAAAAAAAAAAATAGGCAGTTACATAGTAAGCTAACAAAAAGAGATACCTTAAGCCTCTCTACGATGTTAATATTTGCTCATGTATCAACCAAAGCATCCATAAACGATGCACCATAAGAACAGGCACAGGAAAAGCAGGAGGGAAAGACCCCCTCAGTAAGAAAAACAAAATAAAGTATGGTAAACCATTAAAAAATAAAGGTAATGTGTGCCTCTTAAGTCTGGTGAGTAAAAGGACCGGTCGAAGGAACCGTGTTAAACATTTTGCATAGAATAGGGGTCAGCAAATGCCAAAATTGAATAGAAAGCAGCTGTAAACCCATCAGGTTTAAGATTTTTCCCCGATCGGATGTCTTTGATAACGTGTGTTAGTTTGTAAATAAAGAAAGGAGTTAATAGACTATTCAGCTTGAGAGGGGAGGTATTTGAGGTAATCTATTAGTTTGGTGGAATTTTAGAGGATCTAAAAGAGATGGTTCTGGGTTATGGATATTCTATAAGACCTTATAATATTTGTGAAAGACAGAAGCTATCTGTGCTGAGGCATGGACCATCTCTCTCGACGGGCAACATATTTTAGTAATATATAATCTGGTTTGTTTAATTTTTATTTGACCAAGCCAATGCCTACCAATACCCTTTGAACACAATCTTTGTTTTAGATGCACTTAGTCTAGAAGAGATTGAAGCTCTACTCTCTTTGGCTACAAAATCTGGAAAGTAAGTGTCTGAGAACTACAGTTCTCAAACTAAAGAGGATCTTGTGGAAGCCCTCTCTCTCTTCAAGTGGGTGCCATGTGATATAAGACCTCCTCTTAACTCACACTTTAATGCTTCCCACTGTAAAATAGTTTGTACCACTTGGGTCTTGTAGCTTCCCACTGTATAAGGTGTAAGGTAGTAGGATTATCATGATTTTCAAGAAAAGACGCGATTGCCTCCAATATAGCCAGTCTAGTTAAAGTGTATTTCGAGAGGGTTTTGTTGAACCTCCGAGTTGACTGGGGTTTAAATGTAGAAGGGAGGGTTAAACAGTTAAAGAAAGGTAGATTGCTGAATGGTCCTACCATAACTGGCTATCAATTGATGTTTGAGGAGGCCAGTCTAAAACCCAATGCAAAGCAAGGAAGTAGTTCAGTCTACTATAAGTAGCATGTACTGTATAGTCCTTTACAGTAGGATGTAGCATATGCCAAAGATCAGCAAGTTGAAGAGAATTGAATTGTCGCTTAAGACGGATTAAATGTGATATTGAAATTTGAGGGGTGACTGTCGTATCTAAAATGGGGTCCACGGTTACATTCAGATCTCCCCCCAGGACAGTCAC
The DNA here is from genome assembly GCF_965119305.1 of Pelophylax lessonae. Lineage (NCBI taxonomy): Eukaryota > Metazoa > Chordata > Amphibia > Anura > Ranidae > Pelophylax > Pelophylax lessonae. The sequence goes on along the minus strand of NC_138771.1, from coordinate 243,135,938 downwards.
TCCTTCCTGAAAAAAAGAGGTTGGAAATTCCATGCTTATGGAATAAATTAAGGCTGCAGCCTACCTCAAAATATAAAGAAAAATAGTGCAGCGCTAAAAATGTGTGAGTAAATGTGCACAAAGTAAAACGTGAACAATCAAACCAAGATGCAAAAAAATGCAAAAAATCAAAGTCCAGAATGTCCATAAAGTGTAAACTGTGACTTGAAAAAGGTGTTGACTCCAGCATGTGAAATAACTGCAACAAACGATAAATCCCACAACCAAAGGAATAAAGGAATCAAGATGTGCTCACCAGATGGTATGGACCCAAAGTACTGTACAGCAAATGGGTCATACACGCTGTATATGTAGATGTCCTCAGTACCGAATAGGCGTCTCTGGATCACAGGTGGTGATGAATATCTTCCAAACCGGTCCGCACGGGAATGCCTAGGAGTCCCCACTCATGGGATTGTTGAGAGGGATAAACCAAAAGGACACCATAGCATAATACCGTATGGGCAATTTATTGGAAGATAAAGGAATACACTTACAATTTCACAGGTGGTAAGAAGCATTCAGAAAAGATAGGCACTCATGATACTTCTAACACATTTCCTTAAAAATAACATCCTCAAAGGAATCAGCTAATTCCCATTAAGGCCCATTAATTCCAATATCCAAGCTGTCCATCCACTCGAACGGATGCGGCTCACCAAAATCCCTATATTGGGGGGAAAAAGACTCTCTACTTCTAGCTCTTAAAATAGTTGTTTGTAAAATCTACCTGTGGTTCAGCTTTAACTAAACCACTTTGCTCAGTGTGGCTATACACAAAAACAAAGAACAGAGGGCACACCAACCAGTGTCCCTGAGGAAGAGGGGATCTCCCCTCGAAATGAGCCAGCCGTTTGGAAGGTCTTTTCATGCTTGGGACATGTCTAGGTGACTAGGCTCTTTCAAGTACATTGTGGAATTTGATGTGCCTTATTGCTGATGCTGTTTGTGAGTTTACATTTGTTCTTTTAACATTAATAAAGCTATCACAAAGCTAACATTGGTGCCCCCTCTGGTTTTGCAGTACTCCTTTTGAGTTTCCCCGGCCCACAGCAAAGCCTGTGCAAATATTGGAGTAGCCGAAGAGGTCTGATTGATGTTGCCAGTTCACTTTTCTTAAGCGCAGGAGATTGGTCTCTTTTTTGTTTGTGGCTATACACAAAGCAAATATTGGCCTGATTCTGATGAACTAGCCTGAATTCGAGCTGTACGTGGCCCTGAAATATAAATGGCTAACAATATAAGTCCATAAGGTGATTGTTTGGTGGGTTAAATTTCAAAAATACGTTGATGGGTGAATCTCGGGGTGATCCAAAAACAGCGTGCCGGGTGAGGAAACTAGTGCTCCCCTCTCAATTCTGCCCACACTCACCAGAGATCAATACCCCTACAGGGGTAACCAGCGTGATGTTATATAAGGGGTTCCCTCTGCCAAGCAGGGCCTGGATGCTGGTATCCTCAGTTTGTTCTAATGGATCATCTCTCTCATGTATATGCTATTCAATGTAATCGATAAGCCTCATGTGTTATCCAAATCCCATCAAATATTTATGGCAAGTTCCAGATCATGTGCAAGAAGAATAGCCTCATATAGTGAAGTATTGTAAAATTACTTTTTTATTAAATAAGAAATGGTACTCACATTAAAAGCAGGTAAAACGAGCATGCAATGGTATAGGGGCCGCGGCTTCCTCGTTCGCGGTATGCTTCCGGAACGCTGTGCATTCCAACCGCCGGCTGTGCGTTCCAAGGTAGCGGAAATTACGTGATTACGCTTGAGCTATATTTCATCAGTCCCCTTATCTCACTCTGTTGACCGCCCCATATTGCAAGATCTTTGCAGATATACTGGGCTGGATGCATCAAGTCACTTCATATCAATTAATAATACTAATTTAATATATTTTTTATATCTTTTCTTTTTCCATTACCCCTAATAAGTTATATTATTGGACCAACCAACACTGAGTCACTTTACTATATATTTATTTGGACACATTCAATTTTAGTTTATTCACATGCTTTAAAGCATTTTTCACATACCAGTTGATATATGTGCTGATCACCTTTTGATGCACTCTGGTTATTATTGATTAATTACACTTGTCACTTTCCACCAAGCACTTTATATCTATTTCATATGTAAAAAATTCCTGTGATTGTGTTATAACTAATACTTATTGCTCATACCACGTATTATCACTTCATTGCACTGATTGCACTTTACAATTTATCTATTTATTGATATGTATTTATTATATTTGCAGTATTTATTGTGGTGTTAGAGACAGTAGTACGATCACCCTGCCTCTTACGTTTGTACCCTTATTTATCTATTGAAAGGCAGCGCCATTCACCTCACTATTCCTTTATCCTTCCTGAAAAAGTTTATTCAGGAAGGCTGTCAACATAGTGGCCTAGCTATGGTTCGGTACATATACTTTACGTTAGCCAATGCAAATTCACAGTTATAGATTTTTAATTTAAGTAGACGAAATCCCCCCTCATCATCGATAACTGTATGTACATAAGGGACTGGTAAAGAAGCGTACTCCTCTAAAAAAAATTTTTAACAGGATTATGGCTCATATACAGTACCAAGTATAAAAGAACCTATTGGGCATACATGGGGCAGAAGAGGGTTTAAAGTAAGTTTCCTGTAAGAATAACATATGTACCTTATTCTATTCATATCGTCAAGTGCCTGTGATCTCTTTTAGGGTACATTTAGACAAAGCATTGGGTCGTCATGACGCATGGTAATCAGTAAATGCTATCCTCGGCATGGAAAGTCCACCCCTGTCTAGGGCCCCCACCCCCCCAAAAAAAAACATATAAATATATATATATATATATATATATATATATATATATATATATATAAGTGGGGGCAAGGAAGAAAAGAGAAAAAATAAGGGGATGCAGGAAACATCCCGCAGTACAACCAGCCACAGATCACTTAGGTTCTCTTATCGGGAAGAGGTCAGATCGAGAGCCAGTCCTAAAGAACAAAAGTAGATTAACAATCATATTGTAATAGGGGCCTCAAGGGGGATTAACACATTTGTCCCCTGATATACTCAATAGGCTTTTGATGATAAATAAGCTATATGAAATATAAGAAAAGAAAAAAAAAAACATTAATTGCAATATCCAAGCTGTCCATGAACCCCGAACTTCCTGCTGCTCACCAAAATCCCTATATTGGGGGGGGAAAAGGACTCTCCACTTCTAGCTCTTAAAATAGTTGTTTGTAAAATCTACCTGGAGTTCAGCTTTAACTAAACCACTTTGCTCAGTGTGGCTATACACAAAAACAAAGAACAGAGGGCACACCACCCAGTGTCCCTGAGGAAGAGGGGATCTCCCCTCGAAATGCGCCAGCCATTTGGAAGGTCTTTTCATGCTTGGGACATGTCTAGGTGACTAGGCTCTTTCAAGTACATTGTGGAATTTGATGTGCCTTATTGCTGATGCTGTTTGTGAGTATACATTTGTTCTTTTAACATTAATAAAGCTATCACAAAGCTAACATTGGTGCGCCCTCTGGTTTTGCAGTACTCCTTTTGGGTTTCCCCGGCCCGCAGCAAAGCCTTTGCAAATATTGGAGTTGCCGAAGAGGTCTGATTGATGTTGCCAGTTCACTTTTCTTAAGCGCAGGAGATTGGTCTCTTTTTTGTTTGTGGCTATACACAAAGCAAATCTTGGCCTGATTCTGATGAACTAGCCTGCATTCGAAAAACTGTCCACCCAAAGCCCCTAACCATGTGATAAGCCTGATTTTAACTGTCATAATGTGAATTGCCATTTATCTTTTCATCACAGTAAATTTGTTAATATACTACACTCAGATTGCGCACTGCCGCTGTTGTTATCTGTCAGAAAACCTTAGCTGTTAGTGGAGATTCGTCCATCCACGCCATTTAGTGTTGTTGAGAGAATAAATATTTTTTTCTTGGACAGTCCATGAATCTGAACAAGAGAAATCTTACAATGTATAGCCATTTTTGGTGAAATTCATTATCATAATACAGTTAGGTTGTAGATTTTTAGAAAGGGAAATAATTGGTCGTATTCAGTAAGGGTCCTTTCACACAGGTGATCCAAATTGTTTTTTCAGGCGGACCTGATCGGACTCTTCACCCCTATGGAGCGGTGGATATCAGCCGTGACCTGTCCGCTGACACCTGCCGCTATCCTATCCGATCCTGTCAGCCAAATCCAGACAGATGGTGACCCTATTTTCCATCCATCTGGAGGATCAAAATGGATAAGATCAGGTGAAAACGGACAGGAGGTCCATTTTCACCCGATTTCCCCATAGAGGAGCGCAGGACTCTGTCTGTCTCCGCTCTGCACAATGAGCGGAGACGGAGCTGTCATCCACCTGCTCAGCGGGCATCAGCAGAGCGATCCCCCAATGAGCTAAGCGGAGTCCGCCGAGCGGACCGCCCATGTGAAGGGACCCTCAGGTGATTCAAAGAGCAGTAATTTGTTGCAGTAATTTGATTAAAGGAATCTGAACTCTGAGTTACAATGGATAACTGCACATTGTATATTCACATACTCTCCATTCTTCATTACTTGGGAAAGTAATAAACATTCTACTTTATGCCATAGCAATACATGGCAGGTTCCATTTTTCAATGTTATACATAACTATTTTGTATGCAAATGTTTTTATTAAAGGAAAATAGGTGGTACATATACATAATTATTTTATTACATGGGTAAAACAAGCAGTGTTTTTAGGCTGCAATATGTATTTTATCCTGCTGGTGGCAGTATGCAGCTAATAAATGAGTCTTTACAGCAATATGTTTCTTCCAATGCATATTAACCATAGAAAGTCACTAGAAAAAAGTCTGTTAGCAGAATCTTCTGTGATAAAGGTGCAAAAAAACAGTTTGGAATGCTACAGGTTTGTAATTGATTTGTAGAACTCGCTGCTAACAGCAATATGCTTGGAAGAGTATAATAAAACCTATCAGAGAATGGACCCTATATGTAAAAATGGTATGTGAAAAATAGTTTTTGCTGTGTTAGAAATCAGTCCTCTTTCAACTCTCATATTCCTAGGGCAAAAAAATTAGAACAATTAGCAGTAATTGAGATTTACATTGAGAAAAATGTAGCCAGTTGATAAAATGATTATTAACCGCTTGTCGACTGCCCGCCGCAGATATACTGCTGCAGGCTAGCTCAGCTGAGCGAACTGCCGTGCAGGTACGGCGATTTACAGAAGTGCTCCTGGGGGCGTGCGCCCGCCTTTCATTAGGAAGCGGGGAGGCCGATCCACGGGACCGGCGGCAGCGATTGCCGCCGGGCACCCGCTATCGCTCCCCGCTGAGAGAGAATGACGGTCTGCTGTTTTAAGCGCAGCTGACCGTTGTTTTCTCTGGAATCATCACAGAGTGCCTGTGATCCTCCTATTTAGGAACACAGGTCTCTGCGTTGATTCCACAAGTATCTCCCCTATACAGTTAGAAAACGCTCCTCTAGACTCACACTTAACCCTTTGATCACCCCTGGGTTAACCCCTGCCAGTGTCATTATTACAGTAACAGTGCACATTTTTTAGCACTGATTACTCTAGTATTGTCACTGGTCCCCCCAAATGTTTAAAAAATGTCAGTTAGGGGTCCGCAGTCCCGCTAAAAATCACAGATAATAAATAAATAAAAATGACATAAATCTTTCGCCTAGTTTGTAGACTCGATAACTTTTGCACAAACCAATCAAAATAGGCCTATTGGGATTTTTTTACCAAAAATATGTAGCAGAATACAGATTGGCCTAAAAGGATGAAACATTTTGATTTAAAAATTTTTTTTGGGGTAATGTTATATAGCAGAATTTGAAAAATATTGTTTTCTCTTACGTCCTCTGACAGACGCAGCCACTTCATAGTTTCCTCACAAATGGGTTATGTGCCACCTAGTAGACTAGGCAGTGAAACTATTTAGAAAAACTTTTCACTAGACACACCATTAGGGGCTGTCCCCTCGGACATTACCCCAGACACATCCAGCTTACTAATCAGTTTCTTGCTGCCTAGTGTTAGGAGTGGACCTAGGTTTCCCTGCTGAGACTCCGGTCTCAGTTTTTTATTTTCTTTGAGAAATGTTTCTGTTTATTTTTCTTTACTCACTATTGCTAGCTAGTGTCAGGGGGATTCTCCTGGTGAACTACAAGCGACAGCCAGGCTGAGGTTTCGCACTGGATAATCTAGATCCTTATGGTCTCCCAACCTGGCCAGCGAGCGTGCGCAGGTTGTGGGTTGCAGGTTGCCCAGTCCTCACCACGACGGTGCCCTGATGGATAGGGATGAGCCTGTGAACAGAGTTTTTTGCTGGGATGCATCACACTGGAATGCCCTGGTTGCAGCGTACCCTTCTTGGCTGGCAGCACCCCCACTCAGGGTGGGAGGCGAGCTGCCTTGGAGCGGAGACCGCGGTCCATGGTATGGTGAGTGATATTGTCCCCTGTGTCCCTGGCACAATCATCGGTGGGGGATCTGGGCCTACTTCTGGGGATGTCAGAGCTGCGGTCTCTGTAAGATCACTCTGGCCTGTCAGGACAGGTCCTGCCTTCCCTGCTCCTAATTGGGGCGCTATGTTGTCGTTTAACGCCTAGGGGGTTGTATGACTGCTACCTTGTCCTGGAGGGGGTCCCTGAGGTATATTACCGCACTGGCCTTGTTCCCTGGGCTCCTGATCGTGTTCGGCCTCCATTTTGGGTGTGGGCAGCCATGTTGCATCAATGTAAGGGCAGCAGCCATTTTCTGCTTTGCTGAGTGTTTTGGCACCGTTTTGGGGCGCCATCTTGGATGTGGGCAGGCTGCTCTGTATGGGCAGTGGCCATTTTCCCTGTGCTTCTCCTATTCTTTATTATGGCTAGATTTTCTTGTGGCTCAGGGGGAGTTCGGCCTCTAGTGAGCTGAGGTCACTTCCTCCCAGTAGTTTAACTTTCTGTAGACAGTGTGGAAAGCGGCTACTCATCCTGTTTTCTCTGGACACAGTAAGGAGGTTTTTTAGTCCTTTTGGCATTCTTCAGACACATTTAGCCTTGTCAGTGGGTCTGCCTGCTAAAGGGGAACTCCAACAGTAGTGCGATTTGGCGGTGTGGGCCGCTAGCGCGGATTTAAAGGCCAAGTGTACCTTTTTTTGTCAATTTGTCTAAATGGAGTCCCAGAGTGAAAATTTCCCCTCTGATCTTGTGTGTGCATCCGGATCATCCGGATTTCATTCCCTAGCATCCCTGTCTGCAGTCATGGTAGCTTTGGCGTCGAAAGTTGATCTTGTCATGTCACAAGTTCCTACTAAAAAACGACCGATGCCCTCTCAGTCTTCTGATTCTGAGCCTGAAGTGGTTGCCACAGACACTGCCCTCCCTGAGGGATCCCTGTCCTCACACTCGGACGGCGAGGAATATGAGTCCTTCTCCGCTGCAGCACGAGAACGCGCTTTTGTGGAAGCACTGATTCGCTCCATCAGGGAGACTTTGCATATTTATGATGAGCCCACACAGTGAGGAAAGCGGGTTGTTTTTGGCTCCTGCAAAGCCCAGAAGTGGGGTTGGGTTTTCTCTTGCCCCGAGGAGTTTCACAAGACTGTGAACGAGCAATGGCGGCACATTAAGCACATGCTGGCAGTGCCTAAACATTTTCAGCATCGCTACCCTTTTGCGGACGCAGTTTCCACACGTTGGACTGTGTCACCTAAAGCGGACCACACTGTGCCCCGGTTGAATAAATCCACGGTGGTTCCCATAGAGAACTCCCCGGTGTTTAAGGACCCGGTGAACAGGCACCTGGAATCTCTTTTCCGCCACCAACACTTGATGGTGGGCTCGCTCCTCAAGCCTGTGTTCGCTTCCGTACTGGTCTCTCAGACAGTCACGGAATGGATTAAGGTGCTTAAGAGCAACCTGCTGGCAGAGTCGGTTCCCCCAACTCTCCTCGAACTCACAGACCAAATGGCGCAAGCCATGGTGTATCTGTGTGACGCGGCCCTGGATGAGGCTCCCCTGGTCGCGAGATTGTCTGCGGTGGGGATTGCTATTCACCGCATGATCTAGCTTAAGAGCTGGTTGGCGGACCTAGCCTCTAAGTAGACCATGTCTGATCTCCCCTCTTTGGGGGAACGCCTTTTTGGTGATTCCTTGGATGAGATGATCAAGGGTCTCACAGGGGGTAAGAGTACCCTTCTGCCCCAGTCCGCGAAGGGCAAAGCGCCCCGCGGCAAACAGAGTCCCTCCTTTAAGGCTCACCGGGGTCATTTTCGTGCCTCAGGGGCGCAGGAAAAAGGAAAACCGCTCAAGGCCTCCAGCGGAAAAAAGAAGGCTTGGTCAGGTAAGCCCAAGGCCGGTCAGTCCGGTGCTGCGGCCAAGTCTTCCTCCGCTTGAAGGGACGCCCTCACCCGGCTCAGGGGTGGGGGGACGTCTGCGTTACTTTCAGGAACCCTGAATGTCTCTGATTCAGGACAAATGGGTTCAAAAACTGATTCATACAGGGTACAAGATCGAATTTCGATCTCGTCTGGCAGGCAGGTTCTTTCCATCGAATCTCCCCCTGTCCCCAGATCGCTTAAGGGATCTCCAGGGGGCTGTGCAAAATCTTCTCGCACAGGGCGTCTTTGTCCAGTTCCTCAGCGGGACAGGTTTCGAGGCTTCTACTCAAACCTGTTCACGGTACCCAGGAAGGATGGCAAGGTGCGCCCTATGCTGGACCTCAAATCTCTGAACTGCTTTGTACGGGTGCAGAAGTTCTGGATGGAATCCGTCCGTTCGGCGGTGGCATCTTTAAATCAAGGTGATTTTCTGTCCTTCATCGATTTGAAGGATGCGTACCTGCACATCCCTATCTACAAAGGTCCCCAGCGGTTTCTCCGCTTTGCAGTAGCGGAGGAACATTTTCAGTTTGTGGCGTTACCCTTTGGTCTAGCTTCGGCTCTGAGGGTCTTCACCAAAGTTTTGGCTGCGGTGCTGGCTCTGCTGCGCAAGAACGGGATTGTGGTCCTAGGCTATCTGGACGATCTCCTGCTGCAGGCAAGCTCGTGTGCCACTCTGTCAGGTGATCTGACAGTCACGGCTCAGATGCTCCAGGAGTTCGGGTGGACCATCAACGTCCAGAAGTCGACACTGACCCCATCAGTACATCTGAATTATCTGGGCATGGTCTTGGACTCTGCTCAAGCGTAAGTTTTCCTCCCGAAGGAGAAACTACAAACCTTGCAGCGCGAGATCAGAGCCCTCAGGGACAGCGATCTCTCCTCCCTGCATGAGGTCCCTGGGGCTGATGTTGTCAGCCTTCGAGGTGATACTGTTTGCTCAGTTTCACACCAGCGGTTCTTGCCAAGTGGAACAAGGACCCTCAGTCCTTGGACAGACTGGTTTGTTTGAGCCGTCTCATGAGGTCGGAGCTTTCATGGTAGCTTCTGTCACCCGCTCTGAGCCAGGGCAACTCTTTTCTGCCGCTGTTGTGGATGGTGATCACCACAGTTGCCAGCTTGATGGGCTGGGGTGGAGTACTGGGCACTCTTTGAGCACAAGGTGTGTGGTCAAGGGAGGAATCTTCCTTGCCGATAAATGTCCTGGAGCTCAGAGCCATCAAACTCTGCCTGCTCCATTGAGCGTCTCGGTTACATGGTCACCTGGTTCGGGTTCAAACCGACAATGCCACGGCGGTGGCTTACATCAATCACTAAGTGGGCACCAGGAGTGCCTGGACGGCCAGGGAAATGGGCGGAATTCTGACTTGGCCGAGGCGCACGTTTCAGCTCTCTCCTTGGATCAGGGGGAATGGTCCATGCATCCGGAGGTGTTTCGCCTCCTGTGTGTGGGGGACACCAGATGTGGATATGTTCTGTCTCGTCTCAACAGAAAGGTGGACAGGTTCATGGCCAGGGCTCAAGATCCTCTGGCAGACGACATGGACGCGTTGGTGGTGCCTTGGCACCGGTATTGGCTGATTTATGCCTTCCTTCTGATTCAACTGTTGTCCAAGTTCCTCTGCAGATTTGCATTGAAACGGATGCAGGTGATTCTGGTGGCCCCAGACTGGCCTTGCCAGTCTTGGTACACGGACCTCGTAAGGATGGTAATGGAGCCTTCCTGGCGGCTGCCTCTGAGGGAAGATCTACTTTCTCAAGGACCGATCTTCCATTCTGCTTTACGGTCTCTGGCTTTAACGGCGTGGCTGTTGAAAGCCAGGTGTTGAGAGATAGAGGTCTCTCTGCTGCCGTGATTCCTACTTTGTTGGGAGCTCGAAAGGCTACCTCCAGGAAGATTTATCATTGTACCTGGAAGGCATGTATTGCCTGGTGTGAGTTGCAAGTGTTGCATCCTCGTTCCTTTTCGGTGGCAAGGGTCTTAGCTTTCTTGCAGAAAGGTGTGGATCATCGTTTGGCTTTGGGCACGCTTAAAGGTCAGATGTAGGCCTCGGCCATTTACTTCCAGCGTCCCTTGGCGACTAATTCCTTGATTCGCACCTTTGTTCAAGGGGTGCGTCATCTGGCTCCTCCAAGGAGATCCCCCTTGCCTCCGTGGAATCTGAATTTGGCTTTGTCTGCTTTGCAATGACCTCCCTTTGAGAATATCAGAGAAGTCTCTCTGCCTGTGTTGTCCCAGAAGGTTGCCTTTCTTGTGGCTCTGACCTCTGCTCACAGGGTGTCTGTGTTGGTGGCTCTGTCTTGCCGTATGCCTTATCTGGTCGTTCATAGGGATAAGGTTGTTCTGCGACCCAACCAATCTTTTCTCCCTAAGGTGGTGTCTGAGTTCCACCTCAATGAAGATAGTGTGTTGCCTTTGCTTTATGCGAAGTCTAAGCATCCCAAGGAATTTGCTCTGCATGCACTGGATGTGGTCCGGGCGGTCAGGGTTTACCTGTCGGCCACGGGAATCTTTTCGTCCTTCCTGAGGGACCTCGTAAGGGTTCGGCTGCGTCCGCTGCAACCATTTCCAAATGGATCAGACAGGCGATTGTTCAGGCCTCTTCACAAAAGGGTCCGTGTCAGGGACTCACTACCCTGTGCAGGCTCACTGGCGCCGCTAACCGGCGAACGCCTATGCGCGTGCGCTGAGGCTACCATGGATAGTTTGCGGCTATCTTGCATTTGCGCGAACGAGCATGCGCATGCAAATCTCTTTGGCGCCAAGCGTCCTATTTAAAGCCAGTGATCACTCTGAAACATTGCTGTGTGATCTTCAGCTCTCCTGTACCCTGTGACCTGTAATTATCTGCTGTTCCTGTTTACCTGACCCGGCTTGTCTTTGGATTCTGATTACCTGCTGCCAGCCCTGACCTCGGCTTGTCTTGACTATTCTCCTGCCTCATCCTGATCTGTTTACCCGTTACCGGCTATTGGTCCTGGACTACTGGCTCAACCAGGGAATCCGGGGGACTGCGACCTGGTGTTAGCAAGCAGCCAAATCCATCCCCACCATCTGGGGCCCTGGTGAAAACCAGCTAACACTTAGACTCCGCACCTCTGGTGAACCTGTGTCACGCCAGATACCCGGTAAGACACTCCTCCTACGTCAGGCTCTGCCATAGTTTCCTGTGACAGTATCACACAGCCATGACTGAGCCTGCAAGAGGAGCCTCTCCTAGGGATGAGATCTGCCAGCATCTCGCGGCCCTCACTCAAGCTGTTAAGTCTCTGCAGGAGGGTTACACCCAGTTGAAGGGTCGTGTCCAGTCCCTAACCTCCACCACGGACCCAACCGTTTCTTCTGCTTCCATGGCTTCCACCGGGAATCCCTCTGGTCCCACGGTGGTGATGCTGCCTTCTGAGCCAAGGGTCCCTACGCCGGAAAGGTTTTCAGGGGATCAGAGCAAGTTTAGAGCCTTCCGCAATGCCTGCGAGTTATACTTCTCCTTGCAACCCTGAACCTTCTCCTTGGAGGCAACTAAAGTGGGGTTCATCATAGCCCTGCTGCAAGATGAACCTCAGTCCTGGGCTCACCGCCTGGTTGAAGAACGCAGTAATCAGTTGAACACCATGTCAGCATTTTTTGACGCAATGGCGCAGTTGTATAAAGACCCGCAGCGCACTGCCACCCCAGAAACCGCGCTCACCACACTTCAACAAGGCCGTAGAGCCGTGGAAGATTATGTCACCGACTTTAGGCGTTGGAGTACGGACACTCACAGGAACGACGCAGCTCTGCAACATCAGTTCCACCTGGGTCTTTCCCGACAAACCCGAAACCCTGGAGGCATTAATTGCCCTGGCCATACAGATTGACCGCCGGCTCCGTGAATGCAGAGCAGAGAGGTCCACGCAGCGGACCCATCCAGTCTGGATGATGCCGCGGGTTCCCAATCCTGTTCACATCTTCTCCTCTGGTTCCTGTCCCAGCAGCGCAACTCCGGTTACCCCTGAATCAGATACTTCAGAGCAGATGCAACTTGGGCTTATGCGCCCCTACTTATCGGCGGAAGAAGGCTTACGGCGATGTCAGAACAACCTATGCCTGTATTACGGAGAAGCCGGACACTTTGTATGCTCATGCCCAGCAAAGATGCGTAAGTGTCTTTCTATATCTCCCTCAAGTTACCCAGTTCCTGTCAACAATACCACTCACCTTGCTCTCTCTATCTCATTCCAGCTTCCAGAAGGCCCGATCCCGGTCACGGCTATAATTGACTCCGGGGCATGCAGCTGCTTCATTGATCTTACCTTTGCTGCACAACAACGCATCCCACTCTGACCCAAGTTGAAAGGACTCTCCATCTTCCTAGTGGATGGGTCCTACATCAAGTCTGGACTAGTAACTCAAGAAACCCCTCCATTGCCTGTGTCCACCCTCGAAGGTCACAAGGAGTTGTTGTGGAGATGCCTGGATGCCATTTCTTCTCCCTTGTTCCCTGTTATTCTGGGGTTACCCTGGCTGCAAGCGCACAACCCACAAATAAACTGGACTTCTGGAGACGTCAAGTTTCAGTCCCCTTACTGCCAGAATCATTGCCTGCCAGTACGCCCCAGTGCGCCTAGCACCCTACTTTGTATGGACGCTGATAAGGAGATGCATTCCTCTGACCCAGTACACTATCACGAATACTTGGATGTCTTCAGCAAACAGGGGGCCGAGGCCCTACCCCCTCACCGCCCCTATGATTATCCGATTGAGTTGCTCCCGGGGGCCGAGATCCCTTTTGGACGCAATTTTCCTTTGTTGGAACGAGAATTGGGTACCCTAAAGGACTATGTAACGGAAAATCTAGAGAAGGGATTCATCCGACCCTCTACTTCTCTGGCAGGAGCTGGGATCTTTTTTGTGGAGAAAAAGGACCATTCACTTCGGCCATGTGTGGACTACCGTGAATTAAATAAGTTTACGGTCAAAAACCGGTACCCCCTGCCTTTGACTCCCAAACTCTTCCAGAGATTAAGAACCACCTCTGTATTTACCAAATTGGACCTGCGGGGAGCCTATAACTTGGTCCGTATCAGGGAGGGGGACGAATGGAAGACAGCATTACGCACCCCATTCGGTCATTACGAATATTTTGCAATGCCTTTCGGTCTCTGCAATGCCCCGGCCACCTTCCAGCACTTCATTAACAATATCCTTAGAGACTATCTGGACATTTTTGTGATTGTTTACTTTGACGATATCTTGGTTTTGTCTTCCTCTCTGGTCCAGCATCGAGAGCACGTTAAAAGGGTACTCCACCGACTCCGGCATCACAGACTCTACGCAAAGCCTGAAAAATGTGAGTTCGAACAGCAGAGTATCCAGTTCCTTGGTCTGGTGATTTCCTCAGAAGGGGTCAAGATGGATCCACAGAAGGTCTCCGTCATCCTGAATTGGCCCGCACCTGTGGATAAGAAGGGGATTCAGAAGGGGGTTCAGCGTTTCATAGGATTCACAAATTTCTACAGGAGATTTATTAAGGGATTCTCCTCCATCATCTCCCCTACTACCCTGCTCACTAAGCAGAGTACCCATTTTCACTGGACTCCCGAGGTTCAGGTCGCCTTCACGACCCTAAAAGAGCTGTTCACTTCTGCCCCTATCCTGAGTCACCCGGATCCTGCCCTGCCTTACATCCTCGAAGTTGGAGCAGTTATCTCTGAGCGCCAAGGCATCAAGGACCTGGTCCACCTGGTAGCGTTTTTCTCCCGTAAACTTTCTCCTGCAGAGAAGAACTATGACGTAGGAGATCGGGAACTCCTTGCCATCAAGACCGCCCTGGAGGAGTGGAGGTATCTGTTGGAAGGGGCAGCACATCCCATACTCATCAACACTGATCATAAAAACCTGGAGTATTTGAGAACGGCTAAACGCCTGAGACCCCGCCAAGCACAATGGGCACTTTTTTTTTCTCGGTTTTCGTTCCACATCACCTACCGACCTGGTTCCATGAATGCGAAACCCAACGCACTCTCCCGGATGTACGACAGCTCAAAAGAAACCCTTGTACCTGACACCATCTTAACCAGAGGTAATTTCCTGTTATTACAGTCTGACTTTCTTACCTCTCTGAGACAAGCCACAGTAGATGTTCCCCATCCTCCTGGAATTGTACTGGTACCCAGGAATGGGTTGCTATGGAGAGGAGATCAAATGTTTGTCCCAGAAGATGCCCGGGTGTCCGTCCTGGGACTTTGTCATGATCACCCGATGGCTGGCCATTTTGGGATTCATAAGACCCTTGACCTTGTTCAACGCACGTTCTGGGGGCCTGACTTAGAGAAAAGTTGTAAGCAGTCACCTCCTGTGCTATCTGCACCCGAAGCAAGACAACCCGAAACAAGGCATGGGGCCTGCTCAGACCACTACCAGTCCCTGACAGACCATGGAAGATGATTGCCATGGATTTTATTGTGGAACCTCCTCCGTCAGGCGGTTATTCTGCAATTTTTGTGGTAGTGGACCGTCTGTCAAAAATGGCTAATTTTGTAGCACTAAGAAGTACACCCTCCGCTCCCGAGATGGCACAGGTCTTCAACAAGGAGATAGTGAGACTCCACGGTGTCCCAATGGACATTGTGTCGGATAGAGGAGTTCAATTTACTTCTTGTTTCTGGAGAGCTTTATGTGACTTATTGAAGATCAAGTTGTCAATGTCCTCCGCATACCACCCCCAGACTAACGGGCAGACTGAGAGGACCAACCAGACTCTTGAGCAATATATTCAATGCTTTACCACCTT
Source organism: Pelophylax lessonae (assembly GCF_965119305.1). Taxonomy (NCBI): domain Eukaryota; kingdom Metazoa; phylum Chordata; class Amphibia; order Anura; family Ranidae; genus Pelophylax; species Pelophylax lessonae. Next base: position 243,120,736 of record NC_138771.1, on the reverse strand, counting down.
TGTTCAGGATGACTGGGTCTCACTACTACCGTTGGCAGAGTTTGCGTACAACAACGCCAAACACTCGGCTACAGGTCAGTCTCCTTTTTATGCCAACTACGGGTTTCACTCATCCTTCTTACCCTGCTTTGTTTCTGAACCTACAGTGCCAGCAGTCCGGGATATTGTGGATTTCCTTAAAAAGAACAGCAAGTTATTACAGGATGCCATAACCAAGGTTTAGACCTCCAATAAAGAGACCTTTGACAAAAAGAGGAGAGGTGAGTTGGTTCTTCAACCTGGCAACCAGGTATGGTTAGCCACTACCAACCTCCGATTGGCATGCCCCTCCAAGAAACCTGCACCCAAGTTTATAGGCCCATTCTCCGTGAAGAAGAAATTAAATGAGGTGTCATGAACTCGCTCTACCCGACTCTCTCAAAATCCATCCGGTTTTCCACGTGTCACTATTGAAGCTTGCAGTACCTGACCCCTTTCCTGGTAGGAGTTCGGGACCACCTGCTTTTGTCACCATCAATGGCGATGAAGAATTTGAGGTGGAGGCCATCTTAGACTGTAGAAGAAGGAGGAATCAATTACAGTACTTGGTCAAATGGAAAGGCTACGGCCCCGAAGAGAACTCCTGGGAATCAGTACAGAACTTTCATGCCCAAGCACTAATCCAAAGTTTTTTTCGCAACCATCCTCACAAGAGCCATCTTTTTGGCACCCGGAGGTTGCCCTTAAAGAGGGGGCAATGTCAGGGACTCACTTCCCTGCGCAGGCGCACTGGTGCCGCTAACCGGTGAACGCCTATGCGCATGCGCGTGCGATGAGGCTACCATGGATAGTTTGCGGCTATCTTGCGTTTGCGCGAACGCGCATGCGCACGCAAATCTCTTTGGCGCCAATCGTCCTATTTAAAGCCAGTGATCACTCTGAAACATTGCTGTGTGATCTTCAGCTCTCCTGTACCCTGTGAACTGTTATTATCTGCTGTTCCTGTTTACCTGACCCGGCTTGTCTTCGGATTCTGATTACCTGCTGCCAGCCCTGACCTCGGCTTGTCTTGACTATTCTCCTGCCTCATCCTGATCTGTTTACCCGTTACCGGCTATTGGTCCTGGACCTGCTTCTGGCTGAACCAGGGAATCCGGGGGACCGCGACCTGGTGTTAGCAAGCAGCCAAATCCATCCCCACCATCTGGGGCCCTGGTGAAAACCGGCTAACACTAAAGCCCCGTACACACGTACCGATTGTCGGCCGAACGATCGGCCATCTTTTGTCCAGTGCTGTCGTGTTGGTTGAAAAGTGCTCAAGACTGCACACGAATTTTGTCGGCCAACAACAGCCAACTTCAGAAGTGATGCCATGTGATGGTTAACTTTCCGTGTGTTTTTTCTTCTCTGAGCATGCCCAGTCTTGCTCATCTGGCTTTTGTCGGCCGAAATCTGTACTGACTGACGAACAATCGGCCGTTCTGGTGTTGGCCAACAAAAATTTTATAGCATGCAGACCAGATTTTGTTCGGCCGAAAAGTCGCAGTCGGTTGTCGGAAGCATCATACTAACAAGCCGACAATTGGCCGATCGGACGTTGGCCGAATATTTACGGCCGACAATCGGTACGTGTGTACGGGCCTTTAGACTCCGCGCTTCTGGTGAACCTGTGTCACGCCAGATACCCGGTAAGACACTCCTCTTACGTCAGGCTCTGCCACGTTACCCCGTGACAGTCAGGTTCCTCCTTTCCCTGTGAGGGCATATTCTACTAGAGCCACGAGTGCCTCTTGGGCTTTTCGCCATCAGGCTTCTGTGGCTGAGGTGTGTAAGGCGGCGACCTGGTCGTCAGTACACACTTTTACTAAATTCTACAAGATTGATTTAATGGCATCCTCGGATGCTTCCTTTGGCCGCAAGGTTTTGCGGCTGCTGTTTACTGAAGAGACATGATTTTCTCTTCCTGGGGTGAATTTTTGTTTTGGGGTTAGCTCCTTTTGGTTGAGCTTATGTTGCCCTGTTGGCTATGTTTTTTTCTGGCCTTGATGGATCGTTACCGTTTAGTTGGTTGCGTTTCTTCCCACCCCTCATGCCTACACTGCTTTGGGACATCCCATTTGTGAGGAAACTATGAAGTGGCTGCGTCTGTCAGAGAATGTAAGAGAAAATATAATTTTTTGTAAGAACTTACCGTAAAATTATTTTCTCTGAGTCCTCTGACAGACGCAGCCCCCGTCCCTCTACTTGGGGTTGGTTGTCTTTTTCCTTCACTGCTTGCTACAAAACTGATTAGTAAGGTGGATGTGTCTGGGGTAATGTCTGAGGGGACAACCCCTAAGGATGTGTCTAGTGAAAAGTTTTTCTAAATAGTTTTACTGCCTAGTCTACTCCTGTAGGTGGCGCATTACCCATTTATGAGGAAAATATGAAGTGGCTGCGTCTGTCTATTTTTTTTTTTTTTAGAATTGTTGCTATTTTTTTGTTTATAGTGCAAAAAATAAAAATCACAGAGGTTATCAAATACCACCAAAAGAAAGCTCTATTTGTGGGGAAAAAAAGGACATCAATTTTATTAGGGTAAAGTGCCGCACGACAATTATCCGTTAAATTAACGCAGTGCCAAATCGCAAAAAATGGCCTGGTCATTAAGGGGGCAAAACCTTCTGGTCCAGAAGGGGTTAAATACTACAGTGTTTGACTTTTTACTGTCCTTATTTCCCAGTTCCCTGTGAACTCTGTAACATCCCTCTATTAATCTTACAAAGCATATTGTAAATGCGCAGATTCTCAGTAACTGAAGGGGAGTTACAGGTTTTATCCTGAGCTACCTGCAGTGCATTAGTAAGAAATCCCTGTTGTAGTTTATGTGGAGCCTCCTGCCCCAAAATGATCTCATGCTGAAGTGATTTTTACTCTTGTACAGATGTTTAGCGTATGAAGCCTTTAACACCATGTAAGTCATGCACATTGATTGGAAACTTTATTTAACCTCTTGACAGCAACAGACAGTTTCCAGCCTCCCTATCTGGCCTCTGTAGGCAGAGCAAATACTGGGCATGTAGTGGTTTATTTAATGTGTTAGGGCCTCTTTGTGTCTCCCTGGAGTAGCAATTATCATAAGAAGGCAGTTTCATGACCTGCTTATATGTGATGATTTTTTTTCTCTCTCTCTTCCCCTATTCTGTTTTTCCTACTGACTAACGTGTGTCAGTTGGTAAATAGCTTACTAGTATTTTGGAGCACTATTGTAGTTCTACCAACTAGTCCTAGTTGGGCTCTCTTTCTTTTTATTTTCTTCTTTTTGCAATTAAAGTGTTACTAAACCCAGGACCCTGCATTCACTATATCTGGTCTCCCACAGTACACAGAACACAGAAACCCAATTATTTTAGTAAATATAAACTGCCTAATACCTTTTCTCAGCAGCAGTATATAGCAGTCTTATGATTTCTATCAGTTCCTGGTTAAGCTTGTAGGAGGAGTTTTTATACTGCACTGAGCTGTCCTATGGGGCTGCCGGGCTCCTGGCCCTCTGTCTGGACAGTGCTGATTGGCCCTGTGCTGATCACATGTACTCTCCTAAGAAAAACAAACAAAAAACCTCTCTAGCAATACACACCAAACTGAGCATGTGCAGACTGACTCCAAAGACTCTGTCTTTTTCCGGGCATGTTTTAGAGTCATTGGAGCAAGAGGAGGATTTGTGCATGCAGAATCAAACAGCCTTTTTACACAATGCAGAGGATTAACCCCTTAGGTTCCACAGCTAGTATAATAACCGTGCTTTACTGCATATATAGACTGATTTTACTGTTGTGGGTTTAGTAACACTTTAAGTTTCATCTTGGAAAATACTAAGTATCCGCTTAAGAGGTATTGAAATCTCATATCTACATGACCTACTGTTAGGCATTTTTAGTAAAGGCGTTTTCCCACTAAGGACTGATATTTGGTCTTGTTGCCACCTTTTTTATTACATGCTGGATAACCTTTGTCTCCATTTATCGTTTCTGTACCGTGTACTGTTCCGTATCATGCTGTGATCCATTTTGTTCTTACTATATGCTATCATAGGAGGCACCTTTGTGTTTGGTATCATTATTCCTATTTTGTAAGACTTTCTGTCTTGCTGTAGTATTCAAAAAAAATTAAACTTTTGTAAAAAAAAAAATAATAATTGTGATGAGGTTAAAGTGAACCCGTGTGTCACCTGTGTGTTACCCTTGCAGACCAAATAGTTTCACTTTAATGCCAGCTCAAGCAGCAGCAGCTTATGTTTACCTACCTTAGACCACTCCATTTTTTACAGGGTGCAAGGGTAAAAGTCCTTGTATAAGCTCCAAGTTGGTTCTAGTCTAGGCCTATACAGGGAGGATTTTTTCACACTGATTCCTGTTTGGCCAGATACCAGCCATCAATGGTTTAACATGGAGGAAGGTTTGCTCCCAGTAGTGTGTAGCTAAAGAAAAGTGAGTATAAGCCTTTATAGGGCCATGATTAAAGAAAACTTTCCCAGCATAACACAAAGTGAAGAAATATCAACAGCACACCAAAGATTCCTCAAAAGGGTCAAAAGTTTTGTTCCGTGGTCAGGCAGTGAAGGGGCCCTGCGTGGCCCAGAAACATTGCTATATATTTATTATGCGACCGAATAAAGCTTTGGACCCTTTCGAGGGATCATTGTTGTTCCAATTACATTTCTTCACTTTGAGTATCCACGGTTTCCAACCTGTGGTCATTACAGCACCCAGCATCACTGAACAGCCGGTTATCTTGAATGTGTTTGTGGGGAATATTGCATCAGCATAACAAAGATTGACTTTACTTTGTGTGTGTTTTTATTTCTTCTTGACACTTTTTTTTGAATGGATGAGTAGGGGTACATTGTATTCACATGGGAGGAGGCAGGATCTGGGTCCCCTTTGTTAAACGGGGCTTCCAGATTCCAATAAGCTCCCTGACCGCAGACCCCCACAACCACAGCCCAGGGTTGTAGAGAAGAGGCCCTCTTGCTTCAAAGCACCCCCTCATGTTGAGAGCACGTGGACTGCTTTCCTGGCCTGCCAGGCTGCATTTTTTATGTAAGGGTTTGGTATGGATTTTGGGGGGACCCCACACTGTTTTTTTTTACATTTTGGTGTGGGGGGCCCCTTAAAATCCATACCACACCCGAAGGGCCTGCTATGGAATGGGGGGACCCCATGCCATTTTTTCACATTTTCCATTGCTGACAACGTTTTTTTCATTCTGCTGTCAGCTGGGAAGCATATTGACAACTGATGACGCACGGCGGCCGGCTTCCAGGCCCACTCCTTAACAACCAAGTATTCACTGTGCCCTGATTGGGCAAAGCTTTGCCCAATCAGGGCTTAGAATGCATATAACCCTGCCAGAGGTCCATAAGTTACCAGTCGTTTTTTAGTCTGGTGGCTTTATATGTAAGTGCCATATATGTTGTTGCACTGTATGGATCTCCATTTGTGTTTTGTAGATTGTTTTTTAATCATTCTGGAAGTTTTAATAAATACTACACCATGAGGAGATCTCTTTTCTCTCCTGCCTGTTAATTTGCCACTCACACATCTGAGGAAGGCATGTCCGGTGAAGGGATAAGAAGATCATTCCCCGCTTGATTCCTCTGGCTTCATCTCACACGTTTTTAGCTGTCCTGAAAAGACAGCATATGGGTCTGGTGAGTGTTCACTTTTTACTTTGGTGGAGAAAAACTAGCTGATGTCGGTATTGAATTCACATTGACACAGAATATCGTCTTCCACTTGGATTTATGAGTTATTTGGACTTATATTCCATTGAAGGACTTGATTTTTCAGACACATTTCACAATATTGTTTAGCGCTGCAACCTTTTATTTTTTTATTTTCCTTGACAATTCATATAGAGGCGACCAATACAATACATTGGTTTAATACAATTGGTTGATTTGTGTGATACACAAGACACAATATCCTGTATATAATCAGTAAAAACAGTGAAAAAGTCACACATATGTGGTATCACCATACTTTGAAGGAGTAGTAAAATATGTGTTGGGTTATAATCTTACAGTAAGTATACTCATGCTGTATGTGAGAAATATCTTATTAAATTGACAACTTTGTGTAAAAAAATAAATTTTTTTTTTCATTCTGCATTTTCCAATAACTTGCAGAAAAAAAACAAAGTCTTCAAAAGACTAACAATGCCTCTTTCAAAATACCTTGGAGTGTTTGCTTTCCAAATTGTGGTCATTTTGTAGGTGTTTCCACTGTCCTAGTGCTCGATGTGATCAGTACTCCATTTGGCTAGGCTGTGATAAAGTCTTACACATGTGGTATCCCTATACTCTAGAGGGGTAGCAGAATGTGTTTCGGGGTGTAATACTAAATACATATAAGTGTGTGTGTATATATACCCCTATACAGAAGTTCAGATGTTTTGCCGGCCTCCAAAGACCCACAAAAAATGCCCAAAAAAACGCCTGCGCCAAAAAAAAACGCCCAGGTGTGTCATTGCAGGCGTTTTTTTTGGGCATTTTTTTGGGGTCTTTGGAGGCAGGCAAAACATCTGAACTTCTGTATAGGGGTATATATACACACACGCTTATATGTATTTGTACACATACACACATATAGGTGTTATAGCAGAGAAGCCATATGGGTGTTAATTATTTCATTAGCGCAAGCATAGTGTTCTGCTACTTTCACACCTATATGTGTGTATGTGTAAAAATACATATAAGTGTATGTGTATATACACCCCTATACAGAAGTTCAGATGTTTTGCCTGCCTCCAAAGACCCACAAAAAATGCCCAAAAAACGCCTGCGCCAAAAAAATCGCCCAGGTGTGTTATTGCAGGCGTTTTCTTGGGGTCTTTGGAGGCAGGCAAAACATCTGAACTTCTTTATAGGGGTATATATACACACACACTTATATGTATTTATACACATACACACATATAGGTGTGATAGCAGAGAAGCCATATGGGTGTTAATTATTTCATTAGCGCAAGCATAGTGTTCTGCTACTTTCACACCTATATATGTGCATGTGTATATATACATATAAGTGTGTGTGTATATATACCCCTACACAGAAGTTCTGATGTTATGCCTGCCTCCAATAACCCCCAAAAAACGCTTGCTACAAAACCGGCAAGGTGTGAAAATAGCGGAGCCATATCCCTGTTCTATATTAATTCTAATACAAACAAACTTTTTTTTCTGGTTCTGGACATGCTCCAGAGCTGAAACTTCACAGGTACACTTTTTAGACCCCCCAGACACTAAATCCAAAGAAACCTCATTTTTTTTGTTTCAATAATTTTTTCAATAATTGGCTCTCTATCAAAAATGACAATTTTAAGAACTTTTTTTTGTGTGATTAATAGTCCCTGGGGCATGACCCAGAACCTTAGGGCATTTATTGTGTTTTAGGGCTTCAAAATGGTGTTTTTTGATTACCGAAGTTTGGGTCCCATTGATTTCAATGGGGTTCTGAAATCCGGGCCGAACTTTCGGGAAGTTCGGGTGTTCTGGTCGAACCGAACTTTTGAAAAGTTCGATCATCCCTATCTACCATATGTGGAATTACACTTGGATCGCTCACACCTATACACACTATCATAAGAAGTGTACCAATGCAAAATTATGAATAATAATTCTGCCATGCTCCTTCAACAGAAATCAGTGTTACTGTCTCTTTAAACTTGCCTTACCATATTGCAATACACTAAGTTTACAAATAATGAGTACCATAATAAGTAAACAGAAGTGTGCTGTGAACAATAATACAATCCTTAAAATGTCCTTTGGTATATGAATGTTTACATACACCTCCAACTGCAATAGTGAAAACACTTTGTTGGTATATTCAAACATGCATCTGTTTAAATAATGTCCACTTGTGATGTATAAATGCTTGCATACAACTCTACTAGCAGCAATGGAGAAACCTAATTTATTTATTCACACATGCATCTGCTAGTGTCCAACTCTGTGTGCTCCAATATACAGGATGCAATAGTGTTTTTTTCCTCACCCGATATGCCCTCACCTGGGGGACAAGAATAAACAATGGCCTGTATGCGTTGTTTTCCACTCTGGGGGTCTGAGATGATGTTTCCTTCCCTTGTGGTTAACTGCACTCATCCATATTGCAAAAAGGAGAAAGCTAAACATAGTCCTTATCTTTTTTTAAACCTGCCTTACCTTATAGCAATACACTAATATTACAATATTCCATCCCCTGAGGAAGCTACGTGTCCCTGTGGGGCAACCCGTAGGGGAGGAGCCAGTCTGACATCAGGCTGAGGCGCTCCACACGAGGATTGTGGTAATAAACAAACACTGTCTTGGAGCTTGATACCCGTGTTATGAGGATTCTTTGCTATGTATAGTTTGGTGGAATCACAGCACCTGTAAAATGTGAGTTTTTTATTGTAAAAACATTTAATAAAAGCATTCATCTGATGTTACAAAGTGATGCCAACAATACTAGGTTTTCCTATATTTTGAGGGTGTCTATCTAGCTTGATGTACAAGCTCCTCCTTTTCAGCGATCTTATTTATACGCCTGAACCAGTCAGCTATGGTCAGAGGGGTGGTTGCACGCCAAAATGTTGGAATGCGTATTTTGAGCTCATTTACTAGATGCATAGCTAGCGAAATACGACACTCTAGGGAGTGAGGTGTGGTGTAGGCGAAATTAAGCTGGGGAGTAATTAAATGTGTAAGTAGTAACTTGGGTAATGAGCCAGCGGATTTCCTTCCAGAAAGGCTGAATTAGCAGACATGACCACCAAATGTGTAAAAGCGAACCTACCTCCTCATTACATTGCCAACATTTGGGAGAGATTGCGGGAGAGATCTTATGCAACCGTAGTAGAGTCCTATACCATCTTGAAAAAATTTTAAAGTCGTTTTCCTGTGCAGAAACATTGACTGCCCACTTATGAATGTAAGTATAAATGCATTCCCACACCTCTTCTGTGAGGTCCATAGAAAGTTCTTGCTCCCAAGTATGACTGGCTTTATTAGATTTGGGATTGCGTTTAGAAAACAGGATGGAATATAAGTCCAAGATTACATAGTTACATAGTTAGTGAAAAGACACCAGTTCCATTCAGTTCAACCTATGATATGCGTGTTTGCAGTTAACAGTACATGGTATACCCCTGTATGTTGTGGTCATTATTGTGCCCATCTAATACTTTTTTGAAATTATCGATGCTCCCTGCTGATGCCACTGCTTGTGGAAGAGAATTCCACATCCTTACCGCTCTGACAGTAAGTATCCTGATTTCAACTAAACAGGAAGTTAGACTGACACCGCTTAAGCATTTTCTGTTCTGAATAAATATTTACCGCATGTGATTTTGAGAAGTTTATCTGTAGGTTAGTTAGTGCTTTAAACATGGAGAAGTCCTTGAGCAAGTTAGGGATAGTGGTAAGCGGTTCTGTTAAAAACAGAATAAAATCATCTGCAAAGCAGTAACCTATAGGTGTGCTTAGAGATGGAAACACCTTTAATAGCTGGGTTCATCCTTAGCCGGTGGAGTAACGATTCTAGGGTTAGAACAAATATTAGAGGAGAGGATACCCTTTTCTTGTTCCATTTGGATTGGAGAAGGCATTTGGTAGGTGGTCATTGACTCGAACATTAGTTGTGGGGAATGAATAAAGTGCTAAAATTAAGTGTAACATATGTTCTCAAAGGCCGAGAGCTTTAGTTTCTTCAGTCATATAGTCCTAGGCCACTCTATCGAATACCTTCCCTGCATCCAAGAATAAAAAGAAGCCGAGTTGGTGTAAGGAAGTAAGCCAATGGTGTATTTTAATAGCTTTCAAAGTGTTATCTCTTGCTTATTTTCCTGGTATAAAACCCACTTGGTCAAGAGATATCATCTTAGGTAGTAGAGCGTGTTGGCGGTTGGCTAAGATTTTAGCAAATAATTTAGGACCTACGTTTAGTAGCTATATTGGCCTGTAATTGGTGACCAAGGATAAATTGCCCTGATGTGGGCCTCTAAAAGGTCTCAAGAGGGATGGGCATGAGCAGATATGGGTGAAGGCTTTTACATAATGGGGTAGGAGTAAGACTGCAAAAGACTTATAGTAGCCAACCGTCAGTCCATCTGGACCGGGATCTTACCTATTTTCAGCTATTTAAGCACCGCCATAGCTTCTTCTGCAAAGATAGGGTATTCCAAATCTGTCGCCTTAAGATTAATCAAAGGTTTCGGACTACAGTATATTTATGTAAAAAGTCTGTAATCATCTGATGTCTGGAAGCACCATCTCTATCTGGTTCAGTGGAAGATAAATTATATAATTGAGAGTAATATTGTACCAATTAGTTCGCTATTTCGGCATTTGATACTATCTTACACCCCGAGGAATCTGTTAAAGAATGTACAGTTGCATCTGCCTTTTTAGATTGCTAAGAACTTCCCAGATGTATTTCCGTATTTATAAAACATTTTTTGAGACAGGATATATTTAGGTTTTACTTTCTAGCCTAGTTCTTCTAAGAGGTCAGACCTGGCCTGTAATAGGTCCTGTAGTGAGTGTGAGGCCTGTGATAGCTTGTGGGCCTGTTCAAGCGTGTGAATATGGGAAATCAACTTATCAATGCCGGATTGTTGATCTCTTCTATACTCGGCAGCTATGGTTGTTAATTCATCCCTGACAACACGTTTATGTGCTTCCCATCTAGTCATTGGCAACACCTCAGGAGAATCGTTATCAAAAAAATGTTGCTAAAAAATTACAACTTTAAAAAACTCGCCATGCCTCTTATTAAATAACTTGTACTGTCTACTTTCCAAAAAGAGGTCATTTGGGGAGTATTTGTACTGTCCTGGCATTTTAGAACCTCAAGAAATGAGATAGGCAGTCAATACATCAGGATTGATCAATTTTCAAATATGTACACCATAGTTTGTGGACTCTTTAAATAATATACACTGATTTAGGTTATTTTTACCAAAGAAATGTAGCCAAATTACCTTTGGCCTAAATTTATAAAGATTATTTATTTACAAAATTTGATAACAGAAACAAAGAAAACATGTTTTTTGTTCACACTTTGGATTTTATTCATTTATATAGCAAAAAAATAATAAAAACTCAGTGATGATTAATTACCACCAGATAAAAGCTCTATCTGTCTAAAAAAAAAGTATAATTTTTCATTTAGGTACAGTGTTGCATGACTGAGCAATTGTCATTTAAATTATGACACCACTGAAAAGTCAAAAATAGCCTGGACAGGGAGGGGTGAAAGTGTCTGGTATTGAGGTGGTTAAAAAAAAATACCTTTCATTTTCAATCTGCAACTACTGTAATTTTCTGGAAAGTTCAATGCAATATGGCAATCTGGAGGTATTCTGTACACCTTTGGCATAAAGAACGCCCCAAGATATGTCATTTCCTGCCTGTGTGATTGGCTCAGTGATTTATCCAGAAGTCTGCACTAATATACAAGTCAAATTTCAGGCACCCCCTGCAACAGGAATTTCAGAGATGCAGACCCTGCAGCTTTTCTCATTAGAACACTGAGAGAACACCAGGTGGTTATAATGAGCACAGACCTTCTTATTCAGATTCTACATAGGAAAAACAATCACCTATTTTTTCAGCACAACAAAAGATAACAATCTGCTGCAAAGTTTGTTAAAAGGCCAGCAATTTACATTGATAACTCAGTGAAGATTTTTTTTTTTCTCAACAAAAGTGGAGTGCTACTCAATAAGTCATTAATAAATGGAAATAGTATATTGTAACAGTAAATCTGCCAATAATAGGCTATACGCCAAATAAAAGGTCCCTGTAAAAAAGAAAGACTGGTCAAAGAGACCCCCAAGAGACCTATGATCACTCTGAAGCGGTTAGGCGTCAAAGTCCAAGACTACATACAACAGCTGTTGTCTGAGTGCTTTACCAGTTACAGCCTGAAGAAAAGAAAAGAAAGCCACTGTTAATTAAAACTCACATGACATACTGTCTACAGTTTGCAGAAGGCACTTGGTAAACTCTGAAGTCAGCTGAAAGTTTCTATCACTAATGAAACCAAAGTATTTGGCAATCATGATCATCAACACTGCACATCATCATAAACACATTAGCCCCATCGCAAACCATGGTAGTAGAAGTCTTCTGCTGTAAATAGGTTTCTCTGTAGTAGGCCTTTAAAGGTTTTTGACTGCAAAGGGTAGAATTAATACAGCAAAATACAAGGAAACCCTGGAGAAAAGCCTGTTACACTGTGAAGAAAAACCTTGAGAGATTTTTTATGGCTTGAAACAACAACATTAATGTCCAAGAAGCAAAGTCCAGATTTCAAGACAATAAAGAACATGTGGCTGGACTTCAAAAAGACTATTTATTCATTATCACCATGCAACATTACAAAGATTGAGCTGTCTTGCAAAGAGAAATTAGGGAAAAAGCAGCCGTGTCCAGATGTGCAGGTCTGATAGAGACTTGTCCACAGAGATTTAAGGCTGTAGTTTGGGCAAAGAAGCATCGACTAAACACTGACTAAAATAACTGTATACTTCACTTATTTTTTTTATGTAATTCATTTAAATCACTTTTCAGAGATCTGTTTTCTCTTTGAAATTAAAAAGTATCTTATGTTAATTGGTGTTAACAGGAAAAATATGATATCCAATGTTCTATGACTTTAAAACATGAAAGTGATTAAAGGATGTACACAGTTTTTTTTTTTTGCTGGCTCTAAATCCCATAGGCCTACGATTTTCTAGGAAAAGAAGGGGGAAAGGATATGGGGTTCCATGCTCCTGCAAAGTTTGTGTTGGTAAAATCAAATTGGGGGCATGGACAAAAAAATGGGTGTTTTTAGGGGCCATGCTCAAATTGTAACACCTTTAAGAACTTCAGCTCCGGAATGTTTTACCCCCTTAATGACCAGGCCATTTTTTGTGATTCTGCACTGCGTTGCTTTAACTGACAATTGCGCGGTCATGCGACAATGTAGCAAAATACAATTGATGTTTTTTTCCCACAAATAGGGCTTTCTTTGGGTGGTATTTTTTCACCTCTGCAATTTTTCGTTTTTGCGCTATAAACAAAAAAATAGCGTTCATTTTGAACAAACACCAATATTTTCTACATTCTGCTCTAAAACATTCACGATAAAAAATTTAACAAAATCTAATTTTTTTTATCATTTTAGGCCAATGTGTATTCCGCTACATATTTTTGGTAAAACAAAAATCCCAAAAAGGGCATATTAATTGGTTTGCGCAAAAGTTATAGTGTTTACAAACTATGGGATAGATTTATGTTTTTTTTAATCTTTTTATTAGTAATGGCGGTGATCAGTGATTTTTATCGGGACTGCGACATTGCGGCGGACAGATCAGACCCCTAACTGACATTTTTGACACTTTTTGGGGACCAGTGACATTAATACAGTGATCAGTGCTAAATAATATGCACGGTTACTGTATAAAGACACTGGCAGGGAAGGGGTTAACACTGGGGGTGATCAAGGGGTTAAATGTGTTCCCTTTTGTGCTTACTAACTGTGTGGGGGATGGGTTGGACAGAGGCAGAGAGAGAGAGATTGGTGTTTCAGCTTAGCCGAATCACACGATCTTTCTCTGACAGAAGAGCCGCCTGCTTTGTTTATATAGGCAGGCGGTTCTTCTGACATTCTAGCCGAGGATTGCGGGAGGCTGGCATGCGCCGCTGTGCACCTAATCACATAGATCTACATGATTATGCACAGCTGAGTAAATTTGCGTGGGGCGGTCGGCAAGCGGTTAAAGAATTATCAAGGAGACCACTATCTACACAGCTGTTCTGGAAATTTTAAAGGTAGGCAAATCCTATTTTCATGTTGATTAGTGGTTGCAAATATATATAATACTGTAGTAGGGAACAGAAACAAAAGATAAACTCAGCAACTTTTCAAATACTGTAACTGATCTGTTTATTTAATGAAATTTAAGTTTTTTATACAAATGATTACGTAGGTATCACGTTAATATTACAACTGTACTTTTATGGTAACAATGGGTGTAACATAGGCAGGCTAAATTCCAATAAGGATTTAAAAGAATGCAATATGTAATCAAAACATTTGTTCTGTCTCAGCATCGATTGTACCTGTGACCTTCTTGTAGACCCCCAGTCTGAAAGTGTGTGCAGCAGGTTGAATGATGGCTTTAACAGATAGTTTACTCAATGAATAAAGACTCCAGAGGTGTTCTCCAATGCTTCTTTATGCTTCAAGTTAGCAAAGGCATAAACATAGAGGCTTTTCCATAGGTAAATTTACAATGAAGTTACACAGCTTCCACACTCTGCAGTCTCCTCATAACAACTAAACAAAATGGTAGTTACAGCAGGAAAATGGAGGATGGGAGAAACCATCTAGCCAGAAACAGCAGGGGTGCAAGGAAGATACCAATAACATAGCATAACATAACATGTAATAACAACTGCTAGACAGTTAAAGCTGCGTGGCAGCACACTCCCCGCCTGGTATCATGAGATACCACTACACAAATATTTTCCATTAACATACAATTAATATTGCATACAGTATAATGCTATGTAGCCCTCTCCTCTAAGCTGAACACTGAATCAGGATTTTTGGAAGCAGGCATAATTAGGACTGTCTCAGTGACTGGTCTCAGGAAGGTTTTTGGGCTCCCGTCCTTTACAATCCTGACTTCCACACTTCGGACCTTTCCATCATCACTAGCAATGGCCTTTGTAATAACTCCAACTGGACACTGGATCCGATTGGTTTGCTTGTCTTTTAGAAGAACCAGGTCCCCTTCCTTTAAGTTAGGCTTCTGGGTTTGCCACTTTTTACGTCCTTGAAGAAGTGTGAGGTATTCCCTCCTCCATCTGTCCCAGAAACAATCTGCAAGGTATTGAGCGTATCTCCATTGACGTTTATATATGTCCTTTTCATCAAAGATGCTCTTTGGCGCTGGGATCTGTCCAATTTTCCGGCCCAATAATGCAACTGGAGTTAAAACAGTTGGACATTCTGGGTCTGTGGATACAGCTGTCAGCGGTCTTGAGTTGATTATTGCTGCGACCTCAGCAAGGAATGTAGTAAGTACTTCATGGGTAAGACGTGAAGAACTCACATCAAGCAACATAGAATCCAGTATGCGCCTTGCCATCCCAATCATACGTTCCCATGCTCCGCCCATGTGTGAAGCGTGTGGTGGGTTGAATTTCCACTGGTTTGCAGTGGCGGAGAAGGTGGCCCTTGGAGGTGGCTCTGTCTGAGAAGCTCGCTCCCGCAGGGGTTTGTTAATGCTCTGGGACGCTCTCTCGCTATAATTGAACTGGTTGGTCAGTTTTCTCTCCTTCTTGTTCCTGGATGGTATTTCCTCACCTTCTGTCCATTCTTCACTAGCCTGAGCGTCAGACTTCCCATCTGTATCTTTGTCTCCCGGCTCTGTGGAGTCGTTGGTCTGAGTCTCTTCAATGACTCCCAACTTCGCCATCTGTCGCCGCGCTTCATCAGAGTCTTCGCGTGGCATGTTTCCATCCAGGGAGAAGCGTACGGCCAGCTGGTCCACGATGCTAATGGGTTTGTAGGCCCGTTCCTTAAAACTGTACCTCACAATGTTCTGGGGGGCATGAGGGTTGTTTGCAGTCAGGATACGAGTGAATTCCTCCTTAAGTTCAGCGTCGCTGAGTTCCAGCTGGTCCGGAGGCTTAACCAGAGTCTTGGCCTGCATCCATTCATCAGCTCCATCCCCCATATCTGTGGAGTCATCTTCATCCTCCAAATTTCTTCTTGAGCAGATGTTGGAACTCAATGCTACAACTTCAGGCCAGATTTCCGGATCAGTATCTGGATCCTCCAGGTGGAAATCGATATCTTCTTCTGAGTTTGTAGAAGACTGGTCCATTAAAAACTTGGGTCCTGAAAACCAAATGGTTTGTGTGAGGACAACTGCTGGCACTAAAATCTTCTGCATGAATGCTAGAAAGTGCTCTCGCTTCTCAGGTTTGTTACGGAGAGTTTTCTTCAGTGCAGCAAATCTGGTTAAAGCTTGTTCTCGATTGTTAGGGAGAGTAAGCCTTGGTACTCGGAAGGGTACTGGAGCTACCCAACTGTTGGAATTGTCCTTGAAGAACTCTTCATCCATAATCTTGATGAACTCCTTGTCTTCGACTGAAGGGGCAATCTTGTTGTCATCACAAGTAGTCTGGTACACTGAATCACCAAAGTCCTTTTGAGAAGTGAGTTTACAGTTAATACTTTGAAGTGCTTGATATGGAACTTCGTTTTTGAAATCAAGTCTTTCCTTCACATAATAATGCGATGGACATTTCATCAATTGACAGGTAACATTAGTTTTGTAGGAAGCTACATCCAAGAGCTTGTGAGATTGGTCTAAACAGACTTCTCCTATTATCACCCATCCAAGATCAAGTTTCTGGGCCTGAGGAGCATCGTCTGGACCGTTACATAACTCTCTTATTTTATGAACTCTAGGAATGTCTCTCCCTAGTAGAATCAAAATCTTAACATCCTTGTTAAGTGGTGGAATGTAGTTAGCAATGTGGCTCAAATGAGGGTGATGACGTGCAACCTCTGGTGTGGGGATTTCTTCTCTGTTGTTCGGTAGCTGATCACATTCGATTAGAGTTGGGAGAGGAAACTCTGTGTCCTCATATTCTGATGCAACTATGAAGCCATGGGCTCTTCTTCCAGAAGTATTGACCTTTCCTGCACATGTCTGCAAGGTATAAGACCAGGTCTCTCCTTGAATGTTTAATAGGTCAAAGAATTATGTACTGGCCAATGAGCGATTGCTCTGATCATCGAGTATGGCATACATTTTTATGGAATTTTGTGGACATCCTTCAGGAAAAACTCTTACAAGACATATCTTGCTACAAGACTTGCTATGAAGCCCTTCTCCACATACCTCTGTACATCTTGTGGTTACGGGGTCGGCATATTGCTCAGTTCTCTCCCCGCCATCATCTGATGTAGTCTTGGGGTTGCTGCCGGGTGAAGGTTTCCTTTTGAACAGGTCTGAATGAAGAGCGTCCACATGTTTGGCACTGTTGCAGAGAGAACATCTGATGGCGATCTTACAGTCTCTAGCTAAATGATCGGAGGATGCACAACACTTAAAACAGATATTATGCCCTTTGAGAAATGACTTGCGTTCTTCAATAGGCTTGTCCTTAAATGCACGACATTTGGAGAGAGAGTGTGGCACATTATGAATAGGACACTGTTGATTAAGATTGCTAGCTTTAATGTCTGTAGCTAAGACGTTGGATGCTATTGCAGTCTTCCTAATGGCAATAGGATGCCTTAAATCCTTGAATTTACTGTTGGTGGCAATACCCCTTGAAGTACTTAAAGGAATGGTGGTTGTATCTGGATAGAAGAAGCTTGGGTCATTCTTGGATCTTGCAACCTTCCGCACGAACTCTGAAAAATAAGAAAAGGGAGGGAAGGAAACACGATGCTCATACTTATACTTTGATCCTACACTAGTCCACTTTCCCTGAAGATGACTAGGCAACTTTGCTACAATAGGATTTACGCCCTGAGCAGTGTCTAAATAGCTAAGACCTCGTAAACTAGGATCTAACTTAGCAATTTCAAGTTCATGAAGGAGGTCACCTAACTCTCTAAGCTTATGATTGTCCTTAACAGAGATTTTAGGGAAGTCGTTAAGTCTCTGGAATAAGGCAGATTCAATGACTTCGGGGCTCCCATAGTCTTGTTCTAGACGTTCCCAGGCAGCATCAAGGCCTGCTTTAAAGTTATAAATGTAGACAGATTTAAGTCTCTTTACTTGTTCTGAAGATTGACGCCCCAACCACTTTATTAGTAAGTCAAGTTCTGCTTGAGGATCAATGTCCAAGTTCTTGGTTACCGCCTTAAATGTAGATCTCCAACTCCTGTAGTTTTCTGGGCGGTCATCAAATCCAGACAGTCCAGTTGTAATCAACTCTTGTCGAATCATATACTTGCTGAACTCTGCAATGTCAGTGCTTTCAGTTTTTATAGCCACAGGGGGTACTGATGGTGCGCCGTCTTGGGCCATGGTTGTTATCTGATGTTGGCTGGTAGGTAGAGAGAAAGGTGTTGCAGATGGGTTTAATTTAGGTAAGGGTCTGTCGTCTGAAGGTCTCTGAGCATTTGAAGTCAAAGAGAGCTGTATCAAAAGGGGTATAGAGTTCATTCTGTAGTCTTCTGCTGTGCCCTTGTAATCTCTATGCACATAGGGTTGTGGTGGCACATGAGCTGCATAGGTTGATTCACTTGATTTTGTGACATGCGGTAATTGTGGAGGGTCTCTGTTAGTAGGTGCGTCTAGTTGACCAGCTTGCTTTGGCGACACATTGCCTTCTGATCCACTTGCTGGATGATTATGAGAAGAATCTCCAACTGTAGGTGGGACTGTATTGTCGTGGTTCTGAGTTAAGACAAACTGTAGGGTCCTTTCAACAGGGTCTTGAAAAGCAGCCAAGCTGGTACAAGCTGCTCCTTCTTCTTCCAATAGGGCTTTTTCCAAGACAGATAACTCTGCTAAAGCTACTTCCTTTTCTCTATTCTTCTGAAGAATTTCTAGCTGAGCCTCTGTTTCTGCTTGTATTCTTGCCTGAATGCGTTTAGCTTCTGCTTCCTTGCATTTAGCTTCTGCTTCCTTGCATTTAGCTTCTGCCTTGATGGCTGCTTCTTTTTCAGAGCAGGCGGCTTGAACCTGGGCTACTGCAACCTTTTGGCGAGCTTTGAGTATTTGGTCGCTCAGTATTGACCTTATAATGCAGGACCGCAATGACTTAGAAGAAGATTTATGATATGAGCGGGCAGACCTAGAAGATTTTCCTGAGTGTCTGGAAGAAGCAGAGTTACAGGATATAGTTTCATGTAGCTGTGCCAATCTACATTCTATCTGTGCCTTTGTTTCAAGATATGTGCTATGCCTCTGCTGGTCATTAGAAGTAAAGTCCTTTAATTCCAATGCAGCTTCCTCTATGTTGGAATGTGACAATAGGGAATAGTACTTCTCAGAAATTCTTTTATAATTCTCAAATGCCTTCTTAACCCTTGAGAGAGCAGTGTTCAATTGCTCAGAATTGTTGCTAGTTTCATTAGTGGCTGTTAGGGTTGAGCGGACACCTAGATGTCCGTGTTCGACGGGTTCGGCCGAACTTTAAAAAAAAGTCCGGGTCCGTGTCCCGGACTTTTACCGAACTTTTCCCGGACACCGAACCCCATTGAAGTCAATGGGGACCCGAACTTTAAGGCACTAAAATGGCTCTAAAACACCAAAGGAAAGGGCTAGAGTGCTGCAAATGGCAGCAAAACGTAATTAAGAGCATGGCAAGTGCTCTGCAAACAAATGTGGATAGGGAAATAACTTAAAACAACAAAAAAAAACAGAAAAATAAAACAATGTTCTTCTTCATCTCTGAAGGACGAGGCCCATATGGAGTAGGAGGGAGGTTGAGGTGGTGGTGGATGTGGCGGTGACATAGGCGTGCGCACAGGGTGTGCTGGGTGTGCCTGGGCACACCCTAATCACCTAGGGCACATAGCATTGCCAGTGAGGAGATGGGAAAGATCTCCCTGGGACCTGCTCTGCTCTATTTCTCCTTGCCTACAGGTACATGGCCCCGATACATTACTCTCCCTGCTGGCAAACACATGCATGTGTATTTCAACTTTGGGGTGCACACCTTAATGCAATAGGCTGCGCACACCTATGGGCGGTGTAGGTGGAAGCGGCGGTGGAGGAGGACCAGGGCCGGATTAACAGCATCATGGGCTTGGTGCTGAGGATTTTGAAGGGCCTTAGGGCCGTGCCTTGCCATGCACCCAGAGGAGGAAGGGTGCAGCCATGCATGCCTAATTCAACATGGGATGCTGTCTCTGAAGCCCATAAACACATCCATGCATCGCCAACTGTCCCTCCTTGTCCGGCCTTCACGCTGTGTGGGGAGGTTCTGAGGGTGCTGCCTGGGGAAGCGAGCATAGAAGCCAGACTTCTGTGTTTACAAGTGACAGAAGAGCGGTAACAGTGAATATGGCCAACCCGGGGCCTATATAAAAGGTAGGGGCCTGGAGCTGCAGCTCCAATAGCCCCTACATTAATCTGGCCCTGAGGAGGAGGACGAGGTAGCCAACACTGCTTCTTTTCACAAATTTTAAATGAGGGTACACCCCAAAAGAGTGAGAAAGAGCAAAAATGGAACAATGGGTGGGTAAGGTCGGTATCCATTGCTATTCTGCATAAGGTACGGAAAAGTCCCGTGGGATCCATGCCTGGTTCATTTTAATGAACGTGAGCTTGTCCACATTGTCTCTGGACAGGCGGCTGCGCTTGTCTGTTATAACGCCCCCAGCCGTGCTAAATACCCGTTCAGATAATACACTGGCTGCAGGGCACGCCAGCACCTCCAAGGCGTAAAGGGCAAGCTCAGGCCATGTGCCCAATTTGGAGACCCAGAAGTTGAAGGGGGCAGACCCGTCATTCACTACATGTAGGCGTGTGCACACATACTGCTCCACCATGTTGGTAAAATGCTGCCTCCTGCTAAGACGTTCCATCTGAGCTGCTGGTGCTGCTGTTTGTTGTGGCGTGCTGACAAAGCTTTTCCACATTTCGGCCATGCTAACCCTGCCTTCTGAGGTGCTGGCGGTGCCCTGGTTGCGTTGGCGACCTCCTCCTCCTCCTCCTCTGCCTTGTGCTTCCACTGTGGCCCCGCTGTCAGATGGGAATGCCAGCAGCATGGCGTCTACCAGCGTGCGCTTGTACTCGCGCATCTTGCGATCGCGCTCCAGTGAGTGAATTAAGGACGGTACGTTGTCCTTGTAACGGGGATCCAGCAGCGTGGCCACCCAGTAATCAGCACAAGTTAGAATGTGGGCAACTCGGCGGTCGTTGTGGAGACACTGCAGCATGTAATCGCTCATGTGTGCCAGGCTGCCCAGAGGCAACGAAAGGCTGTCCTCTGTGGGAGGTGTATGGTCCGTGTCCTCTGTATCCCCCCAGCCACGCACCAGTGATGGCCATGAGCTGGCCTGGGTGCCACCCTGCTGTGAACATGGTTCCATCTCCTCCTCCAGCTCCTCCTCCTCCTCATCCTCCTCATCCTCCAGAACTGTGCCCCTGCTGGACAATTGCGTCCCTGGCGTTTGCGTGTGCAGGAACCCACCCTCGGAGCCCCTTGCGAATGACTGCCCTGAAAGCCTTGGAAATGTTACCTCTTCATCCTCCTCCTCCTCCTCATCCTGTGCCACATCCTCTTCCATCATCGCCCGAATTGTTTTTTCAAGGAGGCATAGAAGTGGGATAGTTAAGCTGAGAACGGCGTCATTGCCACTGGCCATGTTGGTGGAGTACTCAAAACAGCGCAACAAGGCACACAGGTCTCGCATGGAGGCCCAGTTATTGGTGGTGAAGTGGTGCTGTTCCGCAGAGCGACTCACGCGTGCGTGCTGCAGCTGAAACTCCACTATGGCCTGCTGCTGCTCGCACAGTCTTTCCAGCATGTGCAAGGTGGAGTTCCACCTTGTGGGCACGTCACATATGAGGCGGTGAGCGGGAAGGCCGAAGTTACGCTGCAGCGCTGCCAGGCGAGCAGCAGCAGGGTGAGAACGCCGAAAGTGCGCACAAACGGCCCGCACTTTCTGCAGCAGCTCTGACATATCGGGGTAGTTTTTAAGGAACCTCTGCACCACCAAATTCAGCACATGCGCCAGGCAAGGGATGTGCGTCAAACCGGCTAGGCCCAGAGCTGCTATGAGATTTCGCCCGTTATCGCACACCACCAGGCCGGGCTTGAGGCTCGCTGGCAGCAACCACTCATTTGTCTGCTGTTCCATGCTCCTCCACAACTCCTGCGCGGTGTGTGGTTTGTCCCCCAAACAGGCAAGTTGTAAAACTGCCTGCTGTCGTTTACCCCTGGCCGTGCTGAAGTTGGTGGTGAAGGTGTTACGCTGTCCGGATGAGGAGGCAGTAGAGGATGAGGAAGCGGAGTAGGAGGAGTTAGGAACAGGAGGCAAACTGAAGCGCCCTGCAATCCTCGGTGGTGGAAGGACATGCGCCAAATTGCTATCCGCCTCAGGCCCATCCGCCACTGCATTTACCCAGTGTGCCGTTAGGGAGATATAACGCCCCTGACCGTGCTTACTGGTCCACGTATCCGTAGTTAGGTGGACCTTGGCACAGATGGCGTTGCGCAGTGCACACCTGATTTTTTCCCCCACTTGGTTGTGCAGGGAAGGGATGGCTTGCCTGGAAAAGTAGTGGCGGCTGGGCACGACGTACTGTGGGACAGCCACCGACATAAGGTTTTTAAAACTGTGCGTCTCCACCAGACGGAATGACAGCATTTCAAAGGCCAATAATTTTGAAATGCTGGCATTCAGGGCCAGGGATCGCGGGTGGGTAGGGGGGTACTTCCTCTTCCTCTCAAGTGTTTGGGAGATGGAAAGCTGAACGCTTCCACGGGACATTGTGGAGATGGTTGTTGGTGACCCAGGTGGTGGTGTTGCTGACAGATCGTCTGTTTGCGGGGTGGCAGGTGCCGGTATCACTACAGATGTGGCT
This sequence comes from Pelophylax lessonae, assembly GCF_965119305.1. Classification (NCBI taxonomy): domain Eukaryota; kingdom Metazoa; phylum Chordata; class Amphibia; order Anura; family Ranidae; genus Pelophylax; species Pelophylax lessonae. Next base: position 243,098,164 of record NC_138771.1, on the reverse strand, counting down.
GGAGCGGCCGAGACTGCAGCAGAAGAGGAAGCAGGATGAGCCAGAGACGTTTCTTGGTTTTGAAGGTGTGTACTCCACTGCAGCTCGTGCTTTGCACTTAGATGCCTGATCATGCAGGTTGTGCTCAGGTTGAGAAGGTTCATGCCTCGCTTCAAGCTCTGATTGCACAGGGTGCAAACCACTCGTGTCCTGTCATCAGCACATTTTCTAAAGAACTTCCACGCTAGAGAACTCCTTTGAGCTGACTTTGGTGCGCTCGTTCCCTTGCTGCGTTGGGCAGTAGCGGGCGTAGTTTCTAGGGCACGGCCGCTCCGCTTCTGCACCCTGCTCCCTCTTCTGCTGTGCTGGTGGCTCTGTGCGACCACCGCCTCTTCCTCCAAACTACTCAGTTCACCTGCATGACGTTCATTCCATGTGGGGTCGAGGACCTCATCGTCCTCCACATCATCTTCCACCCAGTCTTCACCCCTGCCCTCCTTGTCGGTCTCCACAATGCTGAACGCCGCAGCAGTTGGCACCTGCGTTTCGTCATCATCGGAGACGTGCTGCGATGATCCTTGCATGTACTCATCTTGAGAAATAAGTGGTTGGGCATCGCTGCACTCAATCTCTTCCACTTCTGGGGCAGGGCTAGGTGGATGGCCCTGGGAAACCCTGCTGACAGAGTCCTCAAAAAGAATAAGAGACTGCTGTATGGCTTGGGGCTCAGACTGCTGGCCTGATTTGCAAGGGGGTGAGGTGAAAGACGGTTGGACATTGGCTGCAGGTGCCAACTCTGACCTTTCTGCAGTAGACTGGGTGGGAGACAATGTGAAGGAACTGGAGGCACTGTCAGCAGCAAACCAATCTACTATCGCCTCAACTTGTTCTGGCCTCATCACTTCTAGGGGCGTTTGATGCCCTACCAAATACTGATGCAGGTTCTGTCGCCTACTCACACTTGAGGAAGGTGTTTCACTTGTGCGTGTAGCTGGCACAGATCGACCATGTCCTCTCCTTGCAACAGGAGCTCTACCAGCAGCACCACGACCCAGGCCACGGCCCTTATTTGACGGTCTCCTCATATTTCTGTAATTTAAGATCTTGCCCTAGAAAGGTTTTTATTGAATAGCGGAATAGAAAATATGATCCAAAAAAAGTGTATGTATCTCGCACGTACACAACCACACTAGGCCCCAATTACTATTGTTTGTACCCCTAAAAGGCTAGATGAGGAGTAGGGGGGGTATGGAACAGGCAGCACCCTCAAACCTTCAGAAGTATGAGATGAACCCCAACAACTTGGAAAGGTGGATCTCTCTCACACGTACCGACACAGACTATCCCGCAATTCAATTGATCCTCAAAGGTTTTTATTGAATAGCGGAATAGGAAATATGATCAAAAAAAGTGTATGTATCTCGCACGTACACAACCACACTAGGCCCCAATTACTATTGTTTGTACCCCTAAAAGGCTAGATGAGGAGTAGGGGGGGTATGGAACAGGCAGCACCCTCAAACCTTCAGAAGTATGAGATGAACCCCAACAACTTGGAAAGGTGGATCTCTCTCACACGTACCGACACAGACTATCCCGCAATTCAATTGATCCTCAAAGGTTTTTATTGAATAGCGGAATAGGAAATATGATCAAAAAAAGTGTATGTATCTCGCACGTACACAACCACACTAGGCCCCAATTACTATTGTTTGTACCCCTAAAAGGCTAGATGAGGAGTAGGGGGGGTATGGAACAGGCAGCACCCTCAAACCTTCAGAAGTATGAGATGAACCCCAACAACTTGGAAAGGTGGATCTCTCTCACACGTACCGACACAGACTATCCCGCAATTCAATTGATCCTCAAAGGTTTTTATTGAATAGCGGAATAGGAAATATGATCAAAAAAAGTGTATGTATCTCGCACGTACACAACCACACTAGGCCCCAATTACTATTGTTTGTACCCCTAAAAGGCTAGATGAGGAGTAGGGGGGGTATGGAACAGGCAGCACCCTCAAACCTTCAGAAGTATGAGATGAACCCCAACAACTTGGAAAGGTGGATCTCTCTCACACGTACCGACACAGACTATCCCGCAATTCAATTGATCCTCAAAGGTTTTTATTGAATAGCGGAATAGGAAATATGATCAAAAAAAGTGTATGTATCTCGCACGTACACAACCACACTAGGCCCCAATTACTATTGTTTGTACCCCTAAAAGGCTAGATGAGGAGTAGGGGGGGTATGGAACAGGCAGCACCCTCAAACCTTCAGAAGTATGAGATGAACCCCAACAACTTGGAAAGGTGGATCTCTCTCACACGTACCGACACAGACTATCCCGCAATTCAATTGATCCTCAAAGGTTTTTATTGAATAGCGGAATAGGAAATATGATCAAAAAAAGTGTATGTATCTCGCACGTACACAACCACACTAGGCCCCAATTACTATTGTTTGTACCCCTAAAAGGCTAGATGAGGAGTAGGGGGGGTATGGAACAGGCAGCACCCTCAAACCTTCAGAAGTATGAGATGAACCCCAACAACTTGGAAAGGTGGATCTCTCTCACACGTACCGACACAGACTATCCCGCAATTCAATTGATCCTCAAAGGTTTTTATTGAATAGCGGAATAGGAAATATGATCAAAAAAAGTGTATGTATCTCGCACGTACACAACCACACTAGGCCCCAATTACTATTGTTTGTACCCCTAAAAGGCTAGATGAGGAGTAGGGGGGGTATGGAACAGGCAGCACCCTCAAACCTTCAGAAGTATGAGATGAACCCCAACAACTTGGAAAGGTGGATCTCTCTCACACGTACCAACACAGACTATCCCCCAATTTAACTGATCCCCAAAGGTTTTTGATTAAATAGCGGAATAGAAAATATGATCCCAAAAAAGTGTATGTATATCACACGTACACAACCACACTAGGCCCCAATTACTATTGTTTGTACCCCTAAAAGGCTAGGAGTAGGGGGAGTATGGAACAGGCAGCACCCTCAAACCTTCAGAAGTATGAGATGAACCTCAACAACTTGGAAAGGTGGATCTCTCTCACACGTACCAACACAGACTATCCCCCAATTTAACTGATCCCCAAAGGTTTTTGATTAAATAGCGGAATAGAAAATATGATCCCAAAAAAGTGTATGTATATCACACGTACACAACCACACTAGGCCCCAATTACTATTGTTTGTACCCCTAAAAGGCTAGGAGTAGGGGGAGTATGGAACAGGCAGCACCCTCAAACCTTCAGAAGTATGAGATGAACCCCAACAACTTGGAAAGGTGGATCTCTCTCACACGTACCAACACAGACTATCCCCCAATTTAACTGATCCCCAAAGGTTTTTGATTAAATAGCGGAATAGAAAATATGATCCCAAAAAAGTGTATGTATATCACACGTACACAACCACACTAGGCCCCAATTACTATTGTTTGTACCCCTAAAAGGCTAGGAGTAGGGGGAGTATGGAACAGGCAGCACCCTCAAACCTTCAGAAGTATGAGATGAACCCCAACAACTTGGAAAGGTGGATCTCTCTCACACGTACCAACACAGACTATCCCCCAATTTAACTGATCCCCAAAGGTTTTTGATTAAATAGCGGAATAGAAAATATGATCCCAAAAAAGTGTATGTATATCACACGTACACAACCACACTAGGCCCCAATTACTATTGTTTGTACCCCTAAAAGGCTAGGAGTAGGGGGAGTATGGAACAGGCAGCACCCTCAAACCTTCAGAAGTATGAGATGAACCCCAACAACTTGGAAAGGTGGATCTCTCTCACACGTACCAACACAGACTATCCCCCAATTTAACTGATCCCCAAAGGTTTTTGATTAAATAGCGGAATAGAAAATATGATCCCAAAAAAGTGTATGTATATCACACGTACACAACCACACTAGGCCCCAATTACTATTGTTTGTACCCCTAAAAGGCTAGGAGTAGGGGGAGTATGGAACAGGCAGCACCCTCAAACCTTCAGAAGTATGAGATGAACCTCAACAACTTGGAAAGGTGGATCTCTCTCACACGTACCAACACAGACTATCCCCCAATTTAACTGATCCCCAAAGGTTTTTGATTAAATAGCGGAATAGAAAATATGATCCCAAAAAAGTGTATGTATATCACACGTACACAACCACACTAGGCCCCAATTACTATTGTTTGTACCCCTAAAAGGCTAGGAGTAGGGGGGGTATGGAACAGGCAGCACCCTCAAACCTTCAGAAGTATGAGATGAACCCCAACAACTTGGAAAGGTGGATCTCTCTCACACGTACCAACACAGACTATCCCCCAATTTAACTGATCCCCAAAGGTTTTTGATTAAATAGCGGAATAGAAAATATGATCCCAAAAAAGTGTATGTATATCACACGTACACAACCACACTAGGCCCCAATTACTATTGTTTGTACCCCTAAAAGGCTAGGAGTAGGGGGAGTATGGAACAGGCAGCACCCTCAAACCTTCAGAAGTATGAGATGAACCCCAACAACTTGGAAAGGTGGATCTCTCTCACACGTACCAACACAGACTATCCCCCAATTTAACTGATCCCCAAAGGTTTTTGATTAAATAGCGGAATAGAAAATATGATCCCAAAAAAGTGTATGTATATCACACGTACACAACCACACTAGGCCCCAATTACTATTGTTTGTACCCCTAAAAGGCTAGGAGTAGGGGGAGTATGGAACAGGCAGCACCCTCAAACCTTCAGAAGTATGAGATGAACCTCAACAACTTGGAAAGGTGGATCTCTCTCACACGTACCAACACAGACTATCCCCCAATTTAACTGATCCCCAAAGGTTTTTGATTAAATAGCGGAATAGAAAATATGATCCCAAAAAAGTGTATGTATATCACACGTACACAACCACACTAGGCCCCAATTACTATTGTTTGTACCCCTAAAAGGCTAGGAGTAGGGGGAGTATGGAACAGGCAGCACCCTCAAACCTTCAGAAGTATGAGATGAACCCCAACAACTTGGAAAGGTGGATCTCTCTCACACGTACCAACACAGACTATCCCCCAATTTAACTGATCCCCAAAGGTTTTTGATTAAATAGCGGAATAGAAAATATGATCCCAAAAAAGTGTATGTATATCACACGTACACAACCACACTAGGCCCCAATTACTATTGTTTGTACCCCTAAAAGGCTAGGAGTAGGGGGGGTATGGAACAGGCAGCACCCTCAAACCTTCAGAAGTATGAGATGAACCCCAACAACTTGGAAAGGTGGATCTCTCTCACACGTACCAACACAGACTATCCCCCAATTTAACTGATCCCCAAAGGTTTTTGATTAAATAGCGGAATAGAAAATATGATCCCAAAAAAGTGTATGTATATCACACGTACACAACCACACTAGGCCCCAATTACTATTGTTTGTACCCCTAAAAGGCTAGGAGTAGGGGGAGTATGGAACAGGCAGCACCCTCAAACCTTCAGAAGTATGAGATGAACCCCAACAACTTGGAAAGGTGGATCTCTCTCACACGTACCAACACAGACTATCCCCCAATTTAACTGATCCCCAAAGGTTTTTGATTAAATAGCGGAATAGAAAATATGATCCCAAAAAAGTGTATGTATATCACACGTACACAACCACACTAGGCCCCAATTACTATTGTTTGTACCCCTAAAAGGCTAGGAGTAGGGGGAGTATGGAACAGGCAGCACCCTCAAACCTTCAGAAGTATGAGATGAACCTCAACAACTTGGAAAGGTGGATCTCTCTCACACGTACCAACACAGACTATCCCCCAATTTAACTGATCCCCAAAGGTTTTTGATTAAATAGCGGAATAGAAAATATGATCCCAAAAAAGTGTATGTATATCACACGTACACAACCACACTAGGCCCCAATTACTATTGTTTGTACCCCTAAAAGGCTAGGAGTAGGGGGAGTATGGAACAGGCAGCACCCTCAAACCTTCAGAAGTATGAGATGAACCCCAACAACTTGGAAAGGTGGATCTCTCTCACACGTACCAACACAGACTATCCCCCAATTTAACTGATCCCCAAAGGTTTTTGATTAAATAGCGGAATAGAAAATATGATCCCAAAAAAGTGTATGTATATCACACGTACACAACCACACTAGGCCCCAATTACTATTGTTTGTACCCCTAAAAGGCTAGGAGTAGGGGGAGTATGGAACAGGCAGCACCCTCAAACCTTCAGAAGTATGAGATGAACCTCAACAACTTGGAAAGGTGGATCTCTCTCACACGTACCAACACAGACTATCCCCCAATTTAACTGATCCCCAAAGGTTTTTGATTAAATAGCGGAATAGAAAATATGATCCCAAAAAAGTGTATGTATATCACACGTACACAACCACACTAGGCCCCAATTACTATTGTTTGTACCCCTAAAAGGCTAGGAGTAGGGGGAGTATGGAACAGGCAGCACCCTCAAACCTTCAGAAGTATGAGATGAACCCCAACAACTTGGAAAGGTGGATCTCTCTCACACGTACCAACACAGACTATCCCCCAATTTAACTGATCCCCAAAGGTTTTTGATAAAATAGCGGAATAGAAAATATGATCCCAAAAAAGTGTATGTATATCACACGTACACAACCACACTAGGCCCCAATTACTATTGTTTGTACCCCTAAAAGGCTAGGAGTAGGGGGAGTATGGAACAGGCAGCACCCTCAAACCTTCAGAAGTATGAGATGAACCCCAACAACTTGGAAAGGTGGATCTCTCTCACACGTACCAACACAGACTATCCCCCAATTTAACTGATCCCCAAAGGTTTTTGATTAAATAGCGGAATAGAAAATATGATCCCAAAAAAGTGTATGTATATCACACGTACACAACCACACTAGGCCCCAATTACTATTGTTTGTACCCCTAAAAGGCTAGATGAGGAGTAGGGGGAGTATGGAACAGGCAGCACCCTCAAACCTTCAGTATGAGATTGTGTTCACTGTACCCCACAAAGATTGAGTTCACTGCACCCCACAATGATTGTGTTCACTGCACCCCACAAAGATTGTGTTCACTGCACCTCACAAAGATTGTGTTCACTGTACCCCCCAAAGATTGTGTTCACTGCACCCCACAAAGATTCTGTTCACTGTACCCCACAAAGATTGTGTTCACTGCACCCCAAAAAGATTGTGTTCACTGCACCCCAAAAAGGATGTTGTTCACTGCACCCCAAAAAGGATGTTGTTCACTCCACCCCAAAAAGATTGTGTTCACTGCACCCCACAAAGATTGTGTTCACTGCACCCCAAAAATGATTTTGTTCACTGCACCCCAAAAAGGATTTTGTTCACTGCACCCCAAAAAGGATGTTGTTCACTCCACCCCAAAAAGATTGTGTTCACTGCACCCCAAAAAGATTGTGTTCACTGCACCCCACAAAGGATTTTGTTCACTGCACCCCAAAAAGATTGTGTTCACTGCACCCCAAAAAGGATGTTGTTCACTGCACCCCAAAAAGGATTTTGTTCACTGCACCCCAAAAAGATTGTGTTCACTGCACCCCACAAAGGATTTTGTTCACTGCACCCCACAAAGATTGTGTTCACTGCACACCAAAAAGGATTGTGTTCACTGCACCCCAAAAAGATTTTGTTCACTGCACCCCAAAAAGATTGTGTTCACTGCAGCCCAAAAAGATTGTGTTCACTGCAGCCCAAAAAGATTGTGTTCACTGCAGCCCAAAAAGATTGTGTTCACTGCAGCCCAAAAAGATTGTGTTCACTGCAGCCCAAAAAGATTGTGTTCACTGCAGCTCACACACAGAAAAATGGATGTGGATCACTGACACCTGCCTATCTCCAATCCCACACCACACAGCAATATCGATTGTAGTTTGTAGAACACAGTTTCCCTAAAATTCAGCAGACTCTGTCCCTAACAGGATTGAGAAGAGATCGTAGATCAGGATTGAGTGCAGACCCCACCCCCCACACAGCAATATCGATTGTAGTTTGTAGAAGACACTGACCCTATATAATTCAGCAGACTCTATCCCTAAAATGCCTACAACTCGCCCTGCCTAAACACTCCGACCTGTCCCTCAATTCTATCCGGACACAAATGGTTTTTTCCTGCCTATCTTTCCCTAATCAGCAGCCAGCACGTTGATGTGTGCTCTGTCCCTGAATCTAAGCAGCATAATGACGCCGCTGCGGCTGCCTCGAACTTATAAAGACTTGGTCACATGCTTCAGACGGCCAATCACAGCTACTGAGACATTTGCAGGCATGGCTGGGATGGCTTAAGGCACACCAGTTAAACGATTGTTGATTGGCTGTTGAAAGCCCGCCATGAAAAGAGCGCCAAAGCATGCAAAACCCGGAAATAAAACGACCGAACACGGATTTTTACCCGAACATACAGTAAAGTGTCCGTGTCCGTGTTCGGGTACAAAAAATCCAATTATTCGGTACGAACACGAATAATACAGTCCGTGTTCGCTCAACACTAGTGGCTGTTATACAACTTAAAGTCTTTTCCCATAATGCAGTCAGGTTACTAGATGTTTCTTCCTTACTTGCTTCATAAACCTCCCTTGCCTTCAAGGATGGATGAGGGGCTCTGACAGGACGAGCAGAATGAAGTAAGGAGTCTGCTTTATCTTGACTAAATGCAGGTAATTCTGTGAGATCTCTGTCAGACATAATAAGTACTGTATTTCTGGTGTCTTGTTAGAAATCTGCCAGAGCTCAGCTCTGTAAGTAGTGACTTCTGTTATTAAGCAGGCTGGGCTGAGGTATTTTTTGTTACAATAGTGGCTAGTGCTGGAACTAGTTCAAACTGGATCACCTCAGAAGGCTGTAACAGTAATGAAGCATTCAGTAGGTAGCTGGTTTCATATGCAGAGTAATGCTTCTGGTGACACACAGGTGTACTTACGTTTCTGAAGCTGGAAATTTACTATTCTGAAGCTGCAGAGATACCTGGAAATTTACTTCAAGTACTTCTTGGAAATGTACTCTCTGAAGCTGTGTATTCCTGTAAATTTACTGTTCTGTCTCAGCATCGATTGTACCTGTGACCTTCTTGTAGACCCCCAGTCTGAAAGTGTGTGCAGCAGGTTGAATGATGGCTTTAACAGATAGTTTACTCAATGAATAAAGACTCCAGAGGTGTTCTCCAATGCTTCTTTATGCTTCAAGTTAGCAAAGGCATAAACATAGAGGCTTTTCCATAGGTAAATTTACAATGAAGTTACACAGCTTCCACACTCTGCAGTCTCCTCATAACAACTAAACAAAATGGTAGTTACAGCAGGAAAATGGAGGATGGGAGAAACCATCTAGCCAGAAACAGCAGGGGTGCAAGGAAGATACCAATAACATAGCATAACATAACATGTAATAACAACTGCTAGACAGTTAAAGCTGCGTGGCAGCACAACATTATTAGGGCAGTGTGCACAATGAGTACAAAATTAGAATACAGTTTTATACAGAATTTTACAAATTTCCTTTACAACAGCTTCTACTTCCTCCAGCAACCCGTGTTAATTTTGACCTTTAATTTAGTTTTAGATATAGTCTTTTGACTAAAATACCTGTAGCACAATTCCCAGCCGTTTTGCTGGATATGGGTCCCCATGGGTTACCGCTAACATCAACAGCCCATTTAAGCATGTTTCTCACTGGGACAATGACCAGTCCAGTATCTTTGGGTTTTTGATTTATTTAGGGACTTGGATGGGAGAAGGGATGAGTGGGATACTCCTTTAACTCAACTATGCACAATTGAGCAGAGACACTTAAGAAGTACTCTTTGACGCTGGTTAACGCTGGCTGAATGCCCACCAACGCTGACTTGACACTGGTTAATGCTGGGGGGATGCCGGTTAACACTGAACTATTCTTGTAACTGAGCTTCAACTAAAAAAATCCTCTCTTAGCTGCCTTAGGTACTCCTTCCTGAGGTAGCTACTTGTACACTTTTGCTGCACTGCTGAATGCTCCAGGGCCCACACTGGCGCCCCCTTTCACTCCCTTATCTTCAGGACTTAACACTTGGCACCCCCTTTCTATGCCACAACTACCAGTTAGCTGGCTCCTGGATCCCTTTGACCTGCTGTAGTGGCCCCCTCTCTTAGGCAGACCCCCGGGCAGATTTTGAGTACTCACAACACTGTTTTCCTGGAAACTCCTGCCCAGCAGCTCCACTCAGTCAGCAACACTCTGGATCCCTTTCCCCAGATGCCTGCATACTTACATGTGCCTCTTTTAATCATCAACCATGTGAGTTGCTAAATGTTGTACCTGCATTAAATATAACCATATTGCTACACTTAGAGGCGCCTCTCTTCTCCTTTATACTCAGTAGCTCCTGCTGGATTTTGCTTCTAATCCCCTTGTGGAGGCTGCCATTTGTGGGTGGATGTTTTATGGTTACACAACCTCACATTGCTATAATCTTTTTATATGTACTATAAACTGAAGGACTTGTGAACAAATGGTTGTGGAACAAATCATCTGAGTTTGCATTATTTCTTATAGGGAAATTTGCTCTGCTATAAGAGTGCTTTGGATGCCAAGCATGTTTCCAGAACAAATTATGCTCACAATCCAAAGTATTACTGTATGTGACCTTAGGTAAGGCGCCTGATTGCTTGTAAGACTTATTACTAAGTTGCACTTCACCCAGAACTTTGTGTGATATATATATATATATATATATATATATATATATATATACTGTATATACTATATATATATATATATATATATATATATATATATATATATATATATATATACTGTGTATATATATATATATATATATATACACACAGTACAGGGAAAGATGCAGGTATGAGGGCAAGTGTTAATTTATCTGGACAAATAACTTCTTTGTTCCCTTATTATTAAAGATTTTGTTTTACTTACACTGAACTTAAAAATTGTGCTCTTGTTAATACATGTATGTTTTGCTGCTCATAAAAATAATATTTTTTTTACAGTGCTGTTTCAATATCCATATGTATGGACTTTGCATCATGTATAATATTTGATACCTAGGCACAGAGTTTATATTATTATTATATTATATCAGATTATATTATTATATTTATATTATTATATATCGATGTTGAATACTGTGAATGTTAAGGTGCAAGAGCATCTTCTAATGAGATTTGGAATTCTTTTGAGATTTTGGATTTCGAGGAAACTTTCCCAGGAAGATCCATGATGTCATCCTCGCCAAGACATCATGGGCGGAGGGTTAGTATATTTTTAATTTTCCTCCTTAGGTTTTTTTTTTTGTAATGTTACTGTTTTTTTTACATGTGGGGTAAGGATCTATGGGATAAGCAGGCATTGCATTTTCCTGCAAGATCAAGTCTACAGTGATCACACAGCTCACTTAAACCAAGTTTTCTATTTTGTTCAATTTTGTTTAAAATATCTGTATAAAAAGTTTTTTCTTATGGTATCATCAAAATGTAAAGGAATAGCATTTCCTTTAAAGACCTTTATGATTGATCTTTGCAAGTGTAACAGTATTTAACGTACAGGCTGTGGAGAGCTTTTGAACTGAAAAACTAGAAACTGCAGCTAATTGCAAACAGGTCACTAAAAAGAACACTGATAAAGTACATCCTGGGTTTTACTGCCATCCACTGATAATGTACTAATTGCCTTTGATTTCCTCTTTTCCCATCATTTCATCATAAACTTCTGATTTGATTTCCTGGTGGCCTGTAACTTCAAACTTGAGCATTTCCAGTAAATGGTCCCATTATCTATTATTTTGTATTCACACGACCCTTTCCTTTAGTTCTTGTAAGCAATTTGCATGCACTGAGATCAAAGCATATTTCATGTTACATTAAATTCAGTACACCATTTTTTGCCTCTTTTATAATTGTGTCTAGAGCTTTTGAATAATGTATATTTAGTACAGAATTTTTTTTTTTATAATTGTTGGTAAAAGTTTCTAAGTAATATTCTTCTTCAACTCCTTCAAGACCAGAGATTCTAAATGTCAAGACCAAAAAAAGCAATGCCGGTATGTATCAGTTGGCTAGATAATAACCCTTTGACTTATGTACTTCCCTAAATCATTTTATATTGCTTGTTAGGGCATATGGGATTTTTAATTTTTTACACTGTTTTTTATAAACACCCCAAAATTTTTATTGCGGGCTAACAAGTAAAAACATGAAAGAATTGCAGTTGTGGGTATTTTACACAATACAGATATACATTTTTTTACGCATTTTGGATCAAACAATGGTTTTTATGATGATTATGTGATTGAGAACCATAGTGATTGGTTTCTGATATTTAATGTGTTACTTGCAGCTGTCTCAGAACAAGAGTATACGCAACTGTGCACTCCCTAATTTTCAGCTGAAATGAAAATGAATGTCCTCATAGCACAGGTAACTGTCCCTTAAAATCTACGGACTGCGGTCATCCGTTGGTTGCTCCATTGGTGATGCTTTTTTTCAGTCATCATTCTGTTTTTAATCAATTTTGGTAATTGATCTTTCAGTAGCAGAAAACTAGAAAAAGATGGATTAAAAACAATACACAGCATGAATGAAAACAGGCCCTGAATTTTATATCTGCTTCTCATGAATAGCTTTTAATATATGTACAAATACTGAGACCAGCAGAGGCAGCTTGTTTTGTTAAAACTGAAAAGAAAATATTAATCTAATATCTATGTCCATGAAATAACTGAAATAGGAACTGTAGTAAGCGACACTTTCGTTTCTGCTTTCAAAAAATATTCAAAATATATAAATTCTTGAGTAAAAACATCTGTGTGCATATACCCCAACATAGTTACAAAACGACTACAGTAATGCTATTGTGATGCAATGAATACAGAATTGGATTTCCAGATAATTTGGTTGCTTACCTATACTTTTATGCGAGGACTGGCTCAGGTACAAAATAGCAGTACAAAATATGGAGAAAAGGGGGGCTGTAATTAGCCCCTCTTTTCTTTATGGGATTGCGGCAGGGGCAATATTAACAAGTGACCCTTTATTGACCTTGTTCATATGTGGGGGTTGTGATGGCTCTGTCTCTGAGGAAAGGGCCATATGACCGTTTCCTTGGGGGTCAGCTAGAATCCTTTTCCCGCTCAAATTATTCCTTGTATCTGGGAAGATATGGTTTAGCACCCCTTCTTCCCACTCAAATTAGGCTTGTTTCTGGGGAGATTTGGCGCAGTACCCCTGTTCCCGCTCAAATCTCCCGCCTAAGTGGTCAGCCAGTTTCATCCAGATCCTTAAAGTCAGGGCTATTTAAGGAGGACCCCCAGCGGCTTGGATTCAGCCGCCTCAGAAACGGAGCTGTGGTGTTCCCCTCCCCCCCTCCCCTTGTGTTGTCGCGGCCAGTTATTATTTATTGGTAAGTGTCGCCTTTGTGTAATGCATATTTGCAAATTTGGGTTTCAGTGGTTGGATAAAATGATTTGAAGTTTAATGTTGTGTAATTGCAACCTGAGTCGTAGTGGCTAGGTTGTTTTGAGTGTATGTGTAATATGTTAGAAATAAAATCTTTTATTTACGTTTTGTTAATAAACCAGTAATAAAATGGCCGCGGCCTAATTTATTCCAATCCAATGTCGTGGTGGTGCCTGCTGTCCTATAACTTAATGCTACTACGTTTTTTCACTGATACCTAAAATCACTTTAGGGCAAACAGAATCATTACTTTATGGTATATTATCCTTTTAATTTAAAATCCAAAATGTTAGTTCGTTTTTTGGTTTTCAGCTTTTATCCTCTATCATTATTTCCACTTGAAATGTAATAAAACTGTGAGAATATCAGGAGACTAGCAGTTAAATTGGGCACAGACTGGTCACATAAATCAAAAGCCACCTTATGTACCTCAAGATGGTCATACACATGAACAAATTATCCAACCTTTTAAAATGTATATTTTCATCTTTATCCACAAGTACCTGTAGATGACATTTGAACATGGTCATTGGACAGAAAATGTTGATACCCATAAAAAATTTGGTGCTAGAAATGTCAAACATTCAATAGCTCTCTGACCACCAGACCTATCACTTGCCTACTAATGGTAACCTCTAGGAAAGGTGTACTTCACTAAAAACAAGTTCAGCAGAAAAAGCTGAGTAAAGGAAAATCATCTGTTCTTTAAAAGTGTTTGTGTCGGTCATAGTGTTAATAATATTAAACCGTAAAAGTGCAGCGCTAAATCAGTGAACCAATGTATGAATATATATAAATGTAAATTTATATAACCAATGTAAAAAAGTTCATAAGTGAGTCCAAAAGGTATGCAGAAATGAAGTAGTGCTTCAAACTCATAAGTGAAGAAAAATTGTGTAAAATCCCCACACCAAGAGTAGAAAATGGATGCGCTCACCGGAGGTTATGGACCCAGGATACCTTATAGGAGGCATGTCCAACCTGCGGCCCGGGACCTCAGGCAATGCGGCCCACTGCCCCCTGACACTTTTTTTTTTTGCTGGGGAGGAAGGAAGTCAGGTCGGGGGCACAGCCACAGCAGCTGCCAACTAACAGTAGGCAGAGGCTGCCTCAGAGGGGAGGGGGGGAGGGGAGCATGTGCAGTGTTTCTGACTCCTACCACCATGACCACTTCAAATCACTGAAGTGGTCATGGTGGTTAGAGTGTTCCTTTATTATCGCTCAGAAGAAGTAAACCTCTGTATACTGTTTCCATTTCATTTGATCATCCTCTAGTTGTGTTAAATTAGTGCAGGGGGTGTGGCGCGAGAAGGGCGCAGCGGCATTTTATTACTTATATACCTTAACTATAATATATATTTTATATGCGGCCCGAGAAAATTTCTCTACACTCAATGTGGCCCAGAGAAGCCAAAAAGTTGGACACCCATGCCTTATAGTATGTGGGCCATACAAGCTGGTAGATGGTATAATTCCCAAGCGGTGGCTGGAACCCTCGATGTTAAGAAAAGGTGGCCAGAGCGTCTCATGTAGGAACTTGCAGGTCTAAGTATCCAATGCAAATGAGCAGGGAATATACAAAGATTGATGGCATTCACAACTAATTCTAACGCGTTTCTTCTAATAAGACATCATCATAGGAAGCTGCCATAATGTGCTACTACCTCCAGTGCTTTTATATATATGAGTATACCCTTAATTAAGTGGACATTCAATTTAGCTGTAAGTGCACACCACCACCCCCTCCAAGATGGCGCCAGCGTGCACCTGAAGCCTATCTGTTCCAGTCCCACACTGAGCTGTCAGTGGCGGCTTCACTTTGGAGAGGAGGCAGAGGAGGAAGCTCTTAGCATACAGTTATATCTCATTTGCTGTAGCACATTGTTAGTGTCGTCTGTTTTTCATAGAATTCATATACAAATAAGACCCCTGCTTTTGCACTAGTGAACTGTCCCTTCCATATGCATTTCTGCTTGCTGAATAGACCAATTATTCTGTCATTAATTAGGATTTGGAACCCATTCTAGAAATCTGCAAGCAGTGATATCCTATACTTGAATAATCATCTAGTACCCATTTTATATTGACCTTACTGTTACAGAGGAACATGTGTTCTTTAATATATGAATGACCTGTATTTTATCTAAAGTTTTACATTAAGTAGAAAGGATAGCTATGTCTGTTGGTGATTTTACCTATCTACACTCCTACTAAAAATACTATATAAATGTTCACGTCTGCACTGTAACCCCCACCGAGGCAATGTTCTTGTGGAGCTTATCTGCTACATCATCTAAAAAAGTTCAATAGTTTGATTTATGTCATCATTGCAGAAACATTCCTTTGGAGGCAGAGGATCCTGGATATCACGACTGAGCACTAATACAATAAAGTTATAACTGGTTTTCCTGTGCAGTAATTGGGTATAAACTGGCTTTTTTTTGCTGATATTTTATTAGTTTATTTTAATACCACACTTAGTCATGTTAGCAAAAAATCGTTTTGTAAGCTTAAGCAGATGTTCGCAATCAGAGATATATTTGGTAAAGTGACTTTCCAGGATGAAATAAGGTGAAGCCATCATTATTTAAAAAGTACTGTGCGCTCAGCCTGCTTTGACATATATAAATATATAAGCTATTACAGTATCTCTGCTGCATATGAGTTCCCTTGAGCATATTGTATAAAATGATTTTTACAAGAGTTGCTTTTCTTCCTAACTGTAAGATGAAGTATCATGACATAGGCACTAAATGCACAATGACAAAGTACTTATGTCACATGTCTCTTGTGGAAACTACAAGCTGTTGTACTAACACACCTTGCTCAGGGTTGTATAGTGGAAACCATATGGTTGTCAAGGCACGTGACACATTCATATATATGTCGATAACCCCTCTAATGCATGTAATAAAATAATTGGTTTTAAAAAATGTATGACAAGAACTGAAAATACTTAAAAATTAAATCACATGACCCAAAGGAAGGCAAAGCAAAACATGACCAAGCCTCAAAAAGGAGGGATTGATAAAGTAAAAGATAATAACCAAATCAATAGACCAATTGGAAATCTAAATATTGCTCTAGTCCATTATTAATATTTGGTAGCTGAAGTGGGTAATGTAGTGTTTGTCTTAAAACTCCACTTCAGAGATGGGAGGGCATTTATTTCAGTATTTCAATAGATGCTTTGCAGAATATTTAGGTAAAAACTGGGATTATTACACTAACAAAATGTTAAAACAAAGAAAAGGAACTTACATTATGTCAAGAAAATTAGGAACAGAAGAGTTAAAAGTATACAGGCTCACAATGATATATATGCCTATTCTTGAATAAATAGAAGCGTTCCCCAAAGGAGCTATAGTTCATTTCCAGTTTATTATCTTGATTCATTTCTGTTCAAATACAGCATTACAGAGCTTTAAATCATGACTGTACTGTCATGATACTGTGTTTTTATTATTAGTTAAAACTAAAATAAAAGTAACAGGTGTCATCTGTGTGACTTCATTTTACAGATGACAATGCAAGTTGCACTGAAATCGCACATAAATAGTGCAGGGCCCTTTTTCAAAGTTTCTGTGACTTCTGTCGTAGCGATTTGAGCGGTTCTATCACCGCAAAAAGGGTGTGACTTTTTGAACTGTCAAGTCACATGGCAAGTCACACTGGTGTAAACCAGGGCTTAACATTCAATTTTTAAATGAATAGACTTTCCCAAATGACCTGCTCCTTTAAAGGCTCTCCCCAACAAACGTTGTCCTAACCCCACCAATGATTAGAAAATTAACCACAAAAACAAAAAAAATGTAATTAAGTTCTGCGAGTATTGCCAGCTTAAAGCGATTGTAAACCACTGGACTTTATTTTTTTTATTTTATTTTTTACACCTTGCAAGGAAAAGGCACTATGTGCTATTATGCATTGCATACTAGCACAATATGTTAAACTTATCTTAAAATGAAGCCCTCCCATGCCGAGATCTCAGAGCTGCAGCGAGCTCCCATCTTCACCCGTCTTGCTTCCGGGTTCGCGGACTCCGACTCTGTGGCCGGAGCCACGATGACGTCACTCCTGCACATGTGTGCAGGAGCTGCAAATTAGGGAGCAGGGCTCAGAAGGAACAGCACAGCACAGCTGGCCGTTCCTTCAGAGTGCATGCGCCAGTGACGCCACTGGCTGAATATAATGTAAATATCTCCTAAACGGTGCCTGTTTAGGACATATTTACACTACCTATAGGTAAGCCTTGTTATAGGCTTACCTATAGGTAAAAGTAATGTGTGGAACTTTACTTCCACTTTAAGGCATAAGAAACTGAGGTTCCTATGTTGCCATGAGAAAGAAGTTCTGTGAGTCCCCAATTTTTTTATGTTTGATGTGATATTGTCCTAGGTCCTCTTGCCACCTGAGCATATATGGTTATAAATATTAGCTACTGTGACGATAAACTGAGAGTAGAGTCCAGGCAGTACATGCATTGAAACCCTTTGTGTGTAGACCATGGTAATAAAAGTGGAAATAATATTTTAGGTAAGTTTATTGAAGAGGTTTTTTTCATAGTAAAGGTTATCAAAAAGTTTTGATTAGTAAGCAGGTAATCAATATATCTGAAGCCACTGGAGGCTTCATATAACATAACACAGTGTCAGACATTTAAAGTGTATCTCTAAGCAAAACCTTTTAGTTTTTTATAGAGTAGGAAGAGTTAAACCATCTGTTAATTTTTTAATGCTGTCTGTGCCCCCACTAGGGATATTCCACCCAACCTAGAGATAACTGTCTAAAAGAGGAATCCCCTCATTTTGGGAGATTTTCTCTACTTCTGTTGAATTTCTGGGACAGGAAGTGAGTGGAAACCTTTCCAATGGTATACAGTCAGAAAAAAATAACCTGGCAGGGTTTTAACCTCTCCCTATTCTATTCAAAATTTGAAAACAAAAGTTTTGGCTATAGATTTACTATGGGCCCCATTATTACATCCAAACTCAGTCTCCAATAGCTTTAGCATGCCTATAGTTGAACAATCCAAGCCACTGTCAAATTAAAATGATTCTGCCAAATCAAAGTGACTTTTTTACCTAAAGGGGTTAGTTCACCCTAAATGACATTATTCAAAAAAAAATGCTATGCATTTAATTTTCCTCGGTTCATGAATATGCAGTTCTTTGTTTTGTAAAAGAAGACTAAAGCCCCGTACACACGTACCGAATGTCGGCCGAACGATCGGCCGTCTTTTGTCCGGTGCTGTCCTGTCGGCTGAAAACTGCAAAAGACTGCTCATGAATTTTGTCGGCCAACAACAGCCGACTGCAGAAGTGATGTCATGTGATGGTTAACTTTCCATGTGTTTTTTCTTCTCTGAGCATGCCCAGTCTTGCTAATCGGCTGTTTGTCGGCCGAATTCTGTACTGACTGGCGAACAATCGGCCCTGTACTGACTGGCGAACAATCGGCCGTTCTGGTGTTGGCCAACAAAAATTTTAATGCCTGCACACCCGATTCTGTTTGGCCGAAAATGCGCTGTCGGCTGTCGGAAGCATCATACTAACAAGCCTACAATCGGCCGATCGGTCGTCGGCCGAATATTTACGGCCAACAATCGCTACGTGTGTACGGGGCTTAACTTTTCAAGTTGCTTATTCCACTGGCCACCCCTCTCTGTCCTGCCCCTGCAAGAGTGAAAGACAGTATATTGGGCATGCATGTAAGGTACGAAGGTAGGGAATGAAGCCGAGTGCTCCTTCCTGAGTTTCCAGGTTTGCGCATCTAACGCTTAGTACATCCATCTAGGCAGGATGGAGAGGGAAGGGCAATGGAGCAAACAACTTTAAAATTAAAGTAGAAGCTCACCCTAATGCTAAAATCTCTAAATAAACTGTCATCAATAATCTAAGACTAACCTATCTAGCCCTGTAAAGAAGAAATTGCTATACATACCGTTTTTGAAGCCAATCCAGTCCCACGCTGAGCTGTCAGCGGCGCCTTCTCTGTGGAGGTCAGTGCAGAGGAGGCAGCTGACAACAGAAGCCCCAAAGTAAATGTATAGATGAGGTCACTTCCCAGGCATTTCACAGCCCTTGTCAGCTGTCCCTTCTGCAGAGCGTCCGCATCTGGAGATCGGAGGGGCATCAGAAAAGGTATGTATAACTATTTCTTCTTTACAGGGCTAGATAGATTGTTGATGCCAATAGATTTAGAGATTTTAGTATTAAGGTCAACTTCCACTTTAAGTATTTGTCTACAAAATGGAGGACAGAATAATATTGTACCGAGGAAGCTGTAATGCATAGTGATTTTTTAGGGGCAAATGTTATTAAAGGTGAACTAATCATTTAAATTAGTCACTGCTGTTTGTATGTCCTGCATTAGACAAGATGTTAAGATTATAGTAAGGCAGCTATATTTGAATTCTCTTTGTGTCCTTAAAGGAGAAGTACAGTCAATGCTTGTGTGGCTGTACTCCTGTGTTATACAGGAGTGCAGATCATTCTACACTTATATAACCCGTTTTCAGCTGACAACGGGCTGAAGCCTGCTGTTGGCTGGCATCACAGAGCCAGTCCAGGCCTACAAAAAGATCGTGAGCATATGGTCAAGATCCACCCATATGCCTATATCAGTACCTGGCTTAGCCTCTTAGCAAGCCGCTGAGAGCCTGAGCCGGCTGCTCCCTCCTCCTCCACATCCTAGTACTCCAATCACTGACAGACATGAGCTCTCGGCAGGGGACAGATGCAGCAACCACCTAGGTAAGTATAATTCAAAAAAGAAAAATCCCATTATTCTCTTTTTAGTAAGATTTTTTGTGACAGTTTTGTTGTCAGGCTGCACTCTATGAATTAGTTCAGGGGAAATGTAAAAAGAAGAGCCAACAAGTACAGCCGATAAAGATAAACCTAAAAAAAATGTTTTCCTTTATTTGGGTGATATTGTTTCTTTTGAAGTGTGGGGTTATTTTATTTATTCTGTACTTGGTGGCCGTTGTTCTACTGCTTTTATTGTATAAAATAAATGGCTTGTTTTTTGACACTCCCATATTTCTTCCTATTTTATTAGCGCTACATGAATAGGAGGCTGATGCAATAATTAAAAAATCCTGACACTAGTGGGTATGAATTACTGAAAACACAGCGGCTATTTAGTGACCATGGAAATATTTACAAGAAATGATTTTCTGCCAACCCCTGTAAGTCATGAATTCCACAAAACAAAGAACTTGTGTCATTGCTCTTTTAAGTCACAGTCTCATTGTACATGCAATAATGGATATGTGTTGCTGAACTACTGTAGAATGCCAGCCACACACTATGGAATAAACTAGAACTTTCCTTTATGTAAATTTGTGGTCTAACGCATATTCATAACTTCAACAGATTTTGTAATTTGGAAAGAATAAAGTAATATTTCTCCTAACAAGTCATGTGAGGAAAAAATTCAAAATTTGATTTTTTAAGCACAGCTGAGAGCAAAGGCCATTTTGTTCAGTTGAAAGATATTATAACTGCTCCCAGGCCTAGCATAATAAGGTAAAGAGCAAACTACAGTAACTAATAACTAATTCATGTTTTCACTACTCTGTACTGATTACATGCATTGGCTACAGTAATGTATATTTATGTCAAAACTTTTTAATATCATTTTGAAAAGTGTTGGAAAGGGTTTTTTTTTTTTTTGCAGTTTGTGTTCCATTTTGGAGATTTCAACTCCAAAATGGAACACAATGCAAAAACATTAGGAAGTAAAAAGAAATCTCTAAATGAGAAAAATCCTTCCTTAGTTGTCACCATAAAAAATGTCCCCACTGGAAAGTGTTCCATCTCTTTATTTATGAGAACAACTCAAAAATCTGTATGTCTCCTTTATTAAGGTTTCAGTGACAATGGTCAATGGAAAAAAAAAGAAATAGAAAAAAAAAAATCTAAAATGTTCAATGTGTTGACAGCAAGGCTTTAGATATACAGTACGTTAACTGCATGTCACTGTTCTGTTTAGTTAGTGGTATTACCTAATAAATGGAAATTGACAAATATTTCTTCCTAACAAATGTCCAGTAGTACAGTATATTTTCCTCTTTTTTTTTTTCTTTTTTAGAGAAAACCAAAACTGTACATTTTCTGTAATTCCATAAACGTGAAATACACCACAAGTGGACACTTCATTATTTTTAATCAACCCATAGCCTAAAACATCCTAAAATGTACTAGCAGTCACATTTTCATCAAGTTTTCGTTCACCTCTGCGAACATATTACATATATTATGGGGGCTATTTATAAATAAGTGATATAGAAGAATTTTAACAGTGATTAGTTGCCCATTTAAAAAACCTGCACCTGTATTTTTTTTTTATGTAAAATGCTTAATAAAGTTGCCCCAAAACTACTATAATTTCTTTTAAAGGCACAATTTATAGTCCATTAAATACAGGAGCTATGAAAAACATGGAATAGATTTTTTGTTGACCAAAGATTACCTCAAGAGTCAAATTATGTGAACTGAAACCATGCTGTTTAAACATAAGGGCTGCGCTGTTGAACAGAAAAGGTAGCTTACAATAAATTCTCTAGGCAAAGAAGTTAACAAGACATTTGCCAACTGACCTAATTTAAATGCTGGGCTTGAAAAAACATCTACAGTATCTATAACTTCTTCACCCAGTGCCATCTAACAAATGATTTAAATACATCTCCAAACTAAAAACTCTGTTGCCCAAACAATTAGATCATCCTTTTCACTTCTAACATTGACAACTTTTGAATACATACACCTATGCTACCCTACCTCAAAGGGCATTATAACTACTGTGTACACCTCACTCTTGGAGGAGCAAGCCCCTCAACCACACATATACATGTCTAAATTGAAAGAGGACTTGGGGGTGGTTTGGCAGACCACAGCACATTGCTCACAGAACGCATCTGCCATAGGGTCAAATTATAAATTACTTTTGTTTTGGTATATGGTAACTCATGTTTGGTGAGATTTGGGTTTTCGGCATCTGACCGATGTTTCAGGGGATGGCCAGCAGCAGGCACCCACCTACATATTTGGAGGGATTGCCCTAACATAAAGTGGCTTTGGACCAACGTCTACCAACTTGTATTTGCAATATTGGGCAAAGACATTTGAAGGTCGCTGAAGAAGGCCCTTTTTAATTTAAAACAACTTGATTGCACCAATACACCATGTCAATTCCTAAAATTTATATTCACTTTTGCAAAGCAAATTTTGGTGAAAGCATGGTGGTCCTCCACCCCAAATATATCCCAAGTGAGCAAAAGATGGCATGGTACATGGTCAATGAAAAAATGGTGGCGATACTGACTGACACAACATGTAAATGTAAGAAATGTGAGAAATATCCCCCAAAAGACTAGTCCTAAGTGCTCATAAAACAGGCCCTGTTTCATGGCACACTTTTAGCACACTTTTAGCTTGCTGATCAGTTAGAGGTTCCATTCCCTGGTGTATTCTCTTCCCTTTCTCCCCTATCCCCCCCCTTCTTTTCTTTCCTCTTTTTTAAGCTCATGTCTCTTGTCTTCCTTCACCTATATTTTTTTTCTAGTCTAGACACTACTTCTATCACTCCAGTTCCTCTTTCATGTGTCTCACCATTTTCACCCAGTGCCTCATGGACACATCTTGAGATGAGTCCCCTCCACACATAAGGGGCACTGCACAATGCTGCCTTGCCAAATAATAGACCAATATAATCTCCTACCACCTAAGGCTTTGATATGCTTTTCTTGTTAAAGCTACAATCCCGAAAAGCAAAAATGGAAACTAACACTATTTATTTGCTATTTTACCTAAATGTGCAATTGCAGTTTTGCACGACTCTGAACCTATGTCATTTGCATTTAAAAACTGTTACTGTTTTTTTTTTAATTATGTTCGTTTTTTAAGTTACTAATAAGATTTATTGGAAATAAAAATATTTTTTTGTACCGCACTCTTTTTCAGTATGAGAAAATAACAAAGCACAAGAGTTGTAGCTCAGAGGGACCAATCAAAATTATTTTTTACTTTAAATTAAATCTGAAAGCATGAGCCTCTTGAGTTGTTACTCCCAGGCTCAATAGAATTACACATACGCACTTTTTCTTATAATCAACAAACAGAATGTGTAATTTTCTATGTATATGAATTGTGGTACAATTTTCTTTGGTATATTATTTTTTTGCAATTTTTGTATCTGTGTCTATATGACATGTTATCTATATTTTTAATGTGATTTAATAAATGTACATCTTTTTACTATATTGGTGTCTTTATTGCCCTTAAAGTTCCTAGTTATAGGGGGATCACCTTTGTTTTAAAAACAAACGTTGTGCAAACCAGATTTCCTCCGACAGTGGTATATTGATAGCTGTAGGTCTAAAAACATATATAATAAAAACCCTGGCACAATATTTGAGCATGTCTATGAACACAGCTGTAATGAAGCATACAAAATCATCAGAAAGAAAGACAAAACATACCTTGAAACATCTGGAGCACTTTGAGGGTCATCTTTGATCATATATTCTTGACAGGTGGCAACAATTTTTCTTGATTCACATTGAGATCGAATGACTTGATGTCATATTTCTGATTACACCATATAAAGAAACACATTTACTAGCAGACAGGATCAAATATTAGGATGACATAAGACTTTTTAGCTCTGTGTTTAATCTTTTACGATGACACTTTCTTTTAACGAAGGACTTAAATAGTAAACGTGATGCACATGAGTAAATACCATTTCATATGCAGTTGCTATATGCCCTTTATATTACAATGTTTTCAAAGAAAATCAGTTTCAGAATAATGCTCCTGCAAAAGAGCATAAAGATTTTTTTTTACATGATAATATTTTTAAGCAATGTTTAAACAAGTCGTTATCACTTTTGTGTTTCAGTTCTGGGTTCAGCACCAACCAGGGACAGAATCTGCAGGTATGTATGTCCTTGTCATTTGAATAGCCTTTTCTTGGGTGTTTCAGTTTCCTTCCCATAACCCAGAGAAAGCATGCTACTTAGTTCACCAGTTTCCACAAAACTGGCCTGTATGTGTGCATGCAAGTCTATGGTAAGAACTGTAAGCTCCTTTGGGAACTAGAACTCATGTGAATGGTCTCTCTCAATGCCATTAACACACAATGTGTAGTGCTTTGCAAAACACAGAAAATTCAGCTTTTGCTATGATAAATGTACAATGTAGTCTTACTACTACTGTATATTCATATCAAGTACACATATGGGCCAAACCTACCAATATTGTATTTTTTGCATGTGGGAAAATCTCAGAGAAAACCTGTGTTAAATTGGAGACAATATAAAAATATAATGCAGAAATTAAAGGAATTTAACCCAGGGCGGAAAGGTAAGGGTGGTAGCCACTTAGCATTTCTAGGTCATCTGTACTGGACATGGGGCTTACACAGAGTTACACAGAGTTGATGACTGTCCTCTCAAACAGCAAGTGAAAGTGAAGTGTGCCAGTCATCAAGCACTAACATTATTACATTAAAAGATGGGAAGTGAATGGGAATGATCCATTGGCTGGGTGGAATGCATGCATGAATCTGTATGCATCTTGATAAAGGTCTGTGTGGTCTTCAGATATTGTTGGATTGCACAATGCTAAAAAGAAGACTGAAGACTCAGTTGATACACTAGCTACTTTTTGGTCATTAGGAAGTCACATGCTTCCTTCTCATAACCAGAGGCACTGGGCATTTTTCTCTACTTCCAGCATTAAACTGTGCTTTGGAAGAGCAAAGTAGATTTGAACATGCACATCTTGAAGCTAAATCTAATTTGGGCAATAAAAAAATATAAGATTTCCTAAAGTTCCTAAAAAAAAAAAAGCAGCTCTAGCTGCTATATGTACAGTACCTCCTCTCAGTTACTCTGCCCCAGTACCTCTTCTCAGTTACTCTGCCCCATAGGGATACAGCACAGTTTCTCCTCCAGGTTGAATGACACATAGCTTCATTCAACCTACTTTCTGTGAGATGAGGGTGTAATGTTTAACTATTTTAGTTGAAAAAACACAGTTTAGTGCTAGGATGGTCTCCCTTTTGTGTTGTCTAAACTTTATGCACTTACATTGTTGGAACTGTTGAGGTTGGAAAAGATTGGGGAGGATTGCGGTCTATAAAGCTCTCTGATGTATGGATAAACTTCATGCAAGAATAGACCTGTTTATTAATTTAGGGGTCAACACTATCCAGTAAATGGATCCTCTTAATGGAGTGGAGTGTTGGAAGAAAGGCGAAGGTGACACATGTTGAAGCAAAGAAGGAGGATTATGATCACAGATATGCACTTTATGAGAGATATTTCTTTCCTGAATTTGCACCAAGAGTATTGTTTGGACCTTAGCACACAGCACTTTCATATTTTGAGTTTGTGTTTTGCACATTATTGGATAACATGCACTTTATTTTTTTGTGGTGATTTAACTGTTTTATTTGATTATGAATTTTTATTATACAGTATCTCACAAAAATGAGTACACCCCTTACATTTTTATAAATATTTTATTATATCTTTTCATGTGATTACACTAAAGAAAGGACACTTTTCTACAATGTAAAGTAGTGACTGTACAGCTTGTATAACAGTGTGAATTTGCTGTCCCCTCAAAATAACTCAACAGACAGCCATTAATGTCTTAACCACTGACAACAAAAGCAAATACACCCTAAGTAAAAATGTCCAAGTTAGGCCCAATTAGCCATTTTCCCTCCCCGGTGTCATGTGACTCCTTAGTGTTACAGGGTCTCATGTGTGAATGGGGAGCAGGTATTTTCTATTAAATTTAATGTGCAGCAATCCTCTCTTTGTCTCTCTTTCTCTCTCTCTCTCTCTCTCTCTCTCTCTATATATATATGTATATACATACTTACAGTATCTCACAGAAGTGAGTACACCCCTCACATTTTTGTAAATATTTTTTTTTATATCTTTTCATGTGACAACACTGAAGAAATGACACTTTGCTACAATGTAAAGCAGTGATCAATATGTGGTAGAAAAGGACTACCAAAAAAGGTGGATGGGGGCTCGAGGTGTTCGAGCCTTCATCCAGAAAATACATGGAAAGCCATGAATGAGCATAGAAAGGAAAGAAGTGTAGAGAAGGGGAAAAACAAAGGCTGGGTAAAAAAAGGGGGGGACGAGAGACAGAAAATGAAGAAAAAGAAAAAGGGAGGGGAAGAGAAGGGGAACAGGAAGAGAAAAAAGAAAAAATAGGAAAAAAGAGGAAAGAGAAGAAAAAAGAAGAACAAAGAGACAAAAATAGAAAAATGAGAAAGAAAAAGAAGAAAAAAAGAGGAACAGAACAAAGATCCAAGAAAAAATAATAATGAGGGCTGGTGGGATTTTAATGGTACCGTAGAAAAAATCATAGAAGAGGTAATAAAATCAAGTATTTTCTGGATGAAGGCTCGAACACCTCGAGCCCCCATCCACCTTTTTTGGTAGTCCTTTTCTACCACATATTGATTATTCAACTGGGATGTCGGTACTTTGCTAACATGTCTTGTATATCAAACACTTTAATCCTTTAATGTAAAGCAGTGAGTGTAAAGCTTGTATATCAGTGTACATTTCCTGTCCTCTCAAAATAACTCAACACACAGCCATTAATGTGTAAACCGCTGGCATCAAAAGTGAGTACACCCCTAAGTGAAAATGTTCAAATTGAGCCCAATTAGCCATTTTCCCTCCCCGGTGGCATGTGACTCGTTAGTGTTACAAGATCTCAAGTGTGAATAGGGAGCAGGTGTTAAATTTGGTTTTATCATTCTCACTCTCTCATACTGGTCACTGGAAGTTCAACATGGCACCTCATGGCAAAGAACTCTCTGAGCATCTGAAAAAAAGAAAATTTGATCTACATAAAGATGGCCTAGGCTATACGAAGATTGCCAAGACCCTGAAACTGAGCTGTAGCATGGTAGCTAAGACCATATAGCAGTTTAACAGGACAGGTTCCACTCAGAACAGGTCTCGCCATGGTTGACCAAAGAAGTTGAGTGCACGTGCTTAGCGTCATATTCAGAGGTTGTCTTTGGTAAATAGATGTATGAGTGCTGCCAGCATTGCTGCAGAGGTTGAAGGGGTGGGAGGTCAGCCTATCAGTGCTCAGACCATATGCCGCACACTGCATCAAATTGGTCTGCATGGCTGTCGTCCCAGAAGGAAGCCTCTTCTAAAGATGATGCACAAGAAAGCCTGCAAACAGTTTGCTGAAGACAAGCAGACTAAGGACATGGATTACTCTCCTGTGGTCTGATGAGACCAAGATAAACTTATTTGGTTCAGATGGTGTCAAGTGTGTATGGCAGCAACCGGATGAGGAGTACAAAGACAAGTGTGTCTTGCCTACAATCAAGCATGGTGGTGGGAGTGTCATGGTCTGGGGCTGCATAAGTGCTGCCGGCGCTGGGGAGCTACAGTTCATTGAGGGAACCATGCCTGCCAACATGTACTGTGACATACTGAAGCAGAGCATGATCCCCTCCCTTCAGAGACTGGGCCGCAGGGCAGTATTCCAACATGATAACAACCCAAAACACACCTCCAACATGACCACTGCCTTGCTAAAGAATGGACTGGCTAAACATGTCTCCAGACCTAAACCCTATTAAGTATCTGTGAGGCCTCCTCAAACGGAAGGTGGAGGAGCGCAAGGTTTCTAACATCCACCAGTTGCGTGATATTGTCATGGAGAAGAGGAAGAGGACTCCAATGGCAACCTGTAAAGGTCTGGCAAACTCCATTCCCAAGAGGGTTAAGGCAGTGCTGGAAAAGAATGGTGGCCACACAAAATATTGACACCTTGGGCCCAATCTGGACATTTTCGCTTAGGGGTGTACTCGCTTTTGTTGCCAGCGGTTTAGACATTAATGGCTGTGTGTTGAGTTATTTTGAGGGGACAGCAAATTTACACTATTCTACAAGCTGTACACTCACTACTTTACATTGTAGCAAAGTGTGTTGTCACATGAAAAGATGTAATAAAATATTTACAAAAATGTAAGGGGTGTACTCACTTTTGTGAGATACTGTATATACACCTTGTCGGGCTATAACAAAATAGGGATGAATATAAGGCTCCATTTTATTTATGTACAGTATGATTATTATCAGATGGATGTTTAGCATATTGCTATTTTTTTTGGAGGTTGTTCAATAATTAGGAGAGGTAGGGCCGTATACTGAGTACTTGGCATATATTCATACTGATGTATACTGTACATGTAGCATCCCTAAGTTTACTAAATTCACTAAGTGAGATTAAGATTCTCTTCATTATTGTGTGCTTGTACCTAACATCATCTTGACATAAACGCTTTTAAAGTGTATCTCAGGCCAAAAAACAAAAAAACAAAAAAAAAAAACATATGCAGTGTCTCTCTATGCAATACTTGCAAGTTTCCCCATGTTTTACCCCATTAGCGATCTCTGCAAATACAGAAAATATTTGTTGATCTGCCATAAAAAATTATTGAGTCCTGCTGTGGGCTGACAACACACTGCATTTGTATGATTGAGTGGTGACAGCGCTCTTGCTACTACACCCACTTTTCTGTCTACACAGCATAAACACTAAAAATTCTGTAGTCCCAAGAGAAGAAGTAAGAAGGCTAATTATTCTTCTTCAGATAACACAGAAGGTGTGCACAAGACACAGGACAGCTTTGAATTTTAAAAATAGCAAAAATGATTATCACACCAAAGATAACAGGTCTCAAATGTTTACAGTGATAACAACATAGATTGTGCAACATACATTGTACAGCCACCACATTATTACAACTAGGATCTCAGTAAGGATGAGATAGTGTGCTAGCCTTTCTGCTAATTTGAAAGGAGAAGGTACAGGATGGATTTTTTTTATCAGCTTTAAATTTCTATCAAAATACATTTTTTTTACTCTTAGTGAACAGATGTACAAAAAAATGCCTTTAATGGCATATTTAACAGACCAAGCAAGTAAATTATTAATTGTTAGGGTTAACAAACTTTTTTTTTTTTTTTAAATATGTAATTATTTATGATAGAGGTATGAACGAAAGGAGCAGATGAGGGTGAGCTAGGAAAAAAGAGAAATTGTAGTTTTATAGTTTTGATGGTGGTGGTGGGGGGTTATTTAGCCATAGGGAGTCACCCAGCAGAAGACTCCTAATCAGCAACATCAATAGCCAATGATGTCCTTAGATCTCAAGTTTTATGCATATTTTTTTTTTTTATAGAGTTATGCATATAGTCTCTTTTTTTGGAAGAGGGGAGTTTGTATCCCCTTTAAGGTAATGTAGCCTTAAGTAATATCTTTCACTGTGTACCATAAAGCTTTAATTTTTACTTTTTATTGCAAAGTTTCATATGTAATACAAAAGCATGAACAATGTTAAAGAAATGGTAAAAAGATGAAGCTTCCTCCTTGGTGCTCAAAGGCCAAATCATAGTACCCAAAGTACAGTTAAATCAAAAAAACAAAAAGATTTTGCCTAGCGTTTAGGCCCTATCTAATTATTAGGTACCTGTTAGGTAAAGTCCGAAGTGGAGCTTGAGTGCTGAGGATTCAGGCGAAAACTTAGTCAGAGTTCAGGCCGGCAACAGATCAGGCAAAACAGTACCCAAACGTAATCCAAAGAATGGTCAGGTAGGCAGAAGTCATACACAAGCTGGCGGTGAAGTACAGATTCGGCAGGCTGAAGAGGGGTCAAGAATACAGGCAAAAGTTCATACATGATAGTCAATAAAAGAGCAAACAGCACACCCAGGAAGATATTACAAAACAAACGGGCATTGAGGAACAGGAAGTGATGCTATTTAGAGGCTGAATAAAATTGTACATTGTTCACAGCTGGTTAAATTGTACATTGTTCGCAGCTGGCAGCAGGTGGAGCTAGTGAGTCCAAAAGTAAAGCATCAGGCTGGAAAATCACTGCCAAAACTCCAGAGCTTCTTTGTGGCACAACAGATAAGGCTGCAAGCTACGAAACAGGGAACCTCCCGGTTCAAGGACACCCAGGTACATGACACTAATATAGCAAGCTTATGTCTAAGCCTATAAGCCCATAAGTATAAACAACTGGTAACAAAAGAGAAATCAGAAAATGTAATTAATTGTAAAGTAACATTGCGATAAACTGCAGGTCCCAGAGAGGTTGCGGTACATTGTTTCCAGGCATTAAACTCAGTGCCTCATATCTCAAAGCCTAGTTCCTGAGGGAGTATAAAGATTAGGGAGGCTTTATTGTCCCCGGTCAGCATCCTTGCTTGAAATTATTAAAGCATAACAAAAACTGAAATAAAAAGAAAGTAGAAAAAGGAAAGAGGGAAAGAAAGAGAGAAAGTTATGGTTCGTCCCCTTGGCTCGGGCCTTCATCCACAAGAAGACCCAGCACTTAGGGGGCTTGAAGAGAAAATGTGGGAGTTTAAAGAAGGAGAATAGTCTACTCATCCTGTCCACCATTTGATCTGGCTTGAATGAGGTATGATTTGTGCCATATCCTGAACTGTCAGCATAAATTAAAACAGAAGAAAGATGGGACCTTTAACGGCGCTGCAGTCCCAGGAATAGAATCATAACTACAAAATATAGAATAAAAAAATATACATTTTATTGTGTACATAATATTAAAACAATTAATCAATGGTGTACCCAATAATACCTTGGATGGGGCATGTATCTCACCCTGTATATTTTCCCTCTAACAGACGACAACCAAATGTCTATAAATCATACCCTTGTACTCTACACAAAATATATAAAGATAAAACAGTCTTCAATATATAGAAGAGACCTAGGGCGAACAATAAAAAGCAGGGTAAATGTACAAAAAGGTGATGTATATTGTCCAGGAGTTGAGGGAGAACACCCCAGAAACTGTTCCAAGGTGATTAAAAGATGGGGTAGCTAACAAAGAACCCAAACCAGGGGGGTATCTCTGTGTTTATTGGAAAGATCTACCCATAGGCGATCAGTTCCCCAAAATACTAGTAACCGGACCATGCATAAAAATAAGGGGAAAGCAGAAATTGACATGCTCAGAAGAGCATTGTTTTTCATAGGGCAATAATTATTTCATGAATGATTGAATGGACAAAAGGAAATTCAGGGAAAAGGTGGGTAGAACTTGAACTTACACAAAATAACACACAATTAAATAAAACTATATGGATTCCACCAAAATTCAGAGAAACACAACACGAAGTACTTGAAATGACATGAGTGCTGTATAAAATCTGGGATAAGGCTAATAAACAGTTAAATTGGGAATTTAATTCCCCTTTGATATCGCTGGAAGGCACAAAATATTTTGCTCCTGCTAACGAGAAAGATTTTAATAATTGGATAGGAAACACTCAGTTAAAGGATATTATTCACAATGGTGAAATTAGGACATACCAAGAGTTAAATTTAAATAAAAATAATATAAAATTATATTAATTGAGGTATTTACAATTGAGGCATTTTGTGAGGTCTTTACCTCAGCTAATACGATCTGAGAAAGACTTACATATTGTTGACAAATTATGCAATACGACCTGTCAGGGTTATTTGGGGAGGTTAAATTTACAAATAGAAATGAAATGTCATATATTGTTCTACATAGAAATATGAAACAATGACATCCATTTTTTTGTTAGGTTACTGAAAGGTTAAATCTCCTTTAAAAATGCCTGTTCAGGAAATTCTTAAACAGGTTTACCCCAAACATGCGGTGTTGACCTAAGGTAATAAATAAATAGTCTGTTGACTTTCTTTAAGATAAAGTCTAAGACGCTATTCCAAGGTAATCTTATCTGTGTGTGGAATCATAAAACCTTAGTTAGTATTTTCTATGCTTAGACCTATGTAAACATAAGATGTACGGATATATTATAATCCTATGTAAAGGAATATTAACAATGAAATATATATATAAATAACATACATAAATATGTAGGAAAGCGTTATATATTATAATTGTTTCATATATTTTGCTAAATTCTAACTTTACTGATTTTGATGACTCATCACTGCATGTTTAGTAAGGCTTCAGTAAATAAGCTCTTGTAAGTGGTAAAGCATCATAAAACTTTTCTGGCCTTGCCAGATGTTTAGTCTAGGAGGTCTGAATTGTAAGCTCTCTATCAATATAAGGTGCAAAGTTTATTTGAAGATAAATAATGCTGCTATATGCTGTCATACTGAACCTAAGAGCAATGCAATACTGCCATCACTGTGACTGAATGCTACTACGGTATTTGAAGTCTTGGGTTAAAAAGTAAAATCCAATATATATTAAATAAGATATATTAAATATTATTATGGTGTTACCAAGATTTGATCTTTATTTAGATACATGATGGATATTAAATGGACATGTAATAGATGAGAGCATGGATACTTTTTATGTTGTTTTATGATACTCTTAAATATGGAGATATCATCATTTAGATTTAATTTTAATATACTGGTTGACCAAGAGGTGTCACCCTATGACATCACCAGTTAATGAATAAGATGTTCCAACCAATGGGGATCATGTTACTCCCTCTGGGTTTAACTTATGGTAATTTTAGTAGTCCTTTGTTCTATACCATATAAAAAGAAAAAGCCCAGATGACACATGACACTTGCCCAATATACATCACACATACAACATACACGCTACTACAGCCATGCATAGACTCATCTACACAGACTCCATTTTGCTCCATCATGTATCTGAACCTTTGAGGGACGCCAAACGAAACTCCTCCCTAATTGGCCACCATCTTGGAAATGCAGCCATCTTAAGGACTCTGGTAACGACCATTCTAAGCCAGCCGCCATTTTAAATATGGTAAATATGCCTTGCTGTTTATTTGATTATTATTCAATATTGTTTATGTACTTCCTTAAATGTTTTACATTTCATGCTAAAGGGTAACGAAAGTACAATCCCAGCCATATAAACCATATGTAGATTTTTCTCTAAAAAGCTGATTTTTGTTTTTATAACATTTTTATTAATATCAGATTTAGCTTATATTGGCGTATTAGTCTCACGTGTTGCATAGCCTATTCTCGCTTCATCTGCAGTGGAGTGACTATCAGACTGCGCATTGCGCAGACAATTGTGGTCTGATTATATAGAACATTCATTTATGGTTTATACTATACCTGGAGAAAACGTAATCTTGCTTTATTTTCACTTTCATTATTGAGCTACAAATCACATTGCATTTATTGTTTGAAGTTCGTATTTTTGTAAAGTTATCTTTTTGTGTCATCTCAAGTTTGATCATTTATTGTGATTACATGTCTGGTGAATAAATATTCTTATATATATTCCATACTGTAGACTGTTTTCACTAACATTGGTATATGCTTTTAAAAATAAATTAATCAATAAAAAGAATTCGCTAAATATTGATTTATGGAAATAAGTTGAGATTCTCCTTTCGCACAGATCTTTGCTTATTGACATAAATAGACACTGTTATATTCAGAGCAGTATAAACATTCTGACATAATGGAGGCGGCCCAGTGAGATATTATTCATTTCTGACATAATGGAGGCGGCCCAGCGAGATATTATTAATTTATTATTAATTCTGACAGACCAATAGATTAAAGCATAGTATATCTCAACTATACAAGATGCTAACAAAGGGGATATGCTTGGAGAAACCTCCATTCATGAAAAAATGGGCAAAGGAGATTGGGTCACAATTGTCAAATCAAGAAATAGATGTTATATTGAGGGCTGCACACTGCTCTGCAATCAGAGTGTGTATAGTTCTATAGTATATACTATACACATGTCAGAATGTGTATAGGAATTCAGAAGTTTGGAACACTATTATAGCATATTAGTATTTCCTTATTAAAATCAATCTAAAAGCAGCGCTAGCAGGTGTGAAAAATATGGATGAATATTGTTAAATAAATCCATGCATAGTATGATCAATAAATACAAAATTCATATATAATAAAGTGCATAGTATGATCAATAAATAGAAAATTCATATATAGTAAAGTGCATATAATAAAGTGCAATCATAATCACATATGTCCATAGTGCAAACAATGCAGTAGTGCAAAAAAATTTTTTTGAATTAAAGTGCAGCCCAAAATGAATGGTTCCCTTGACTGGAACTAAGGTGCTGGAAAGGTGCTCAAAGTAATCCACATAGGTGCCAGAGTGCTCTCAGGAAAGAAACCCCTATGGGGATGCACTCACCAGATCTAGGATAGAGACAAGCCTTAAACTGAGACAATGTCCCCTGGATGGATGGATCCAGCAAAGCCTTCAAAATATCTCTGTATCAGCTCCTCACCGCTTTCTCCACAGCCATGTATTTAAAAGAAGGGGAAGGAGCCAGACATAGTGAAGCCCGTAGGTGTTTATTTCATAAAATCTAAAACAAAAATGTACTCACAAAAGTATAATAGTACTCAGCATTGGAATAAGCGATCACAGCAAGTCATCCCACTTCCGCGTACGCTGCCGGCGTGCGTTCCATGGTGGTTTCAGGAAGTGACGTCGTGTGATGTTCCTCTGCCCGGAAGTGCATCGACGCGTTTCGCCTGCCTATTATGGGCGTTATCAAAGACATCACTTCCGGTTATGCAGATCTTATTTATACTACGCCGAATCGTCATGTAGCCAATCATGGGAGGCGGGAATAGGAATTTTCCAGTATAATCAGCTTGATGAATATATCCACAACCTCACTTCCTGTTTACAATAAGAAATATATAATGATATAAAAACTATCTTTATTTTTAAATAATTAAAATGATCTAAAATCTATAAAAACATTACAATAATGCCAATATTTATTGCATGACCCACAGAAATCAATATTTAATTTGAAAAAAATTATAAAAAAATTATAAAATAAAAAAATGATAAATAAATAAAAATAAAACTGAAAAAAACAGTAAAAATAAAAATAAATATAAACAAAAATAAAAATAAATATAAAGATACTAAAAATAAAACTAAAAATGAAAATAGAAATAAAAATAACAATAGAAATAAGGAAAAATAATAAAAAATTAAATAAAAAATAAAAAAATAAATAAAAATATAAATAAATAAAAAGTAATCAAATAAAATAAAAATAAAAATATAAATAAAAAGTAATCAAATAAAGATAAAAATGAAATAAAAAATGAAATAAAAAATAAAAATAAAATAACAATAAATATAAAAATAAAAATAAAATTAATATAAAAAATAAAAAATGATAAACATTATTTTACTGGCCAGATCCATGTGTATTGTTATTCTAAAATGGACAAATTACCAATTGGATAGGAAACAGTTTAAGTCCAGATCTATGTTGAGCCCCCGAGGTTGGAGGGTCCCTAAACGGTGTATCCACTGTGTTTCATTTTTTGAGATTGCTCTCTTGAGATTCCCTCCCCTCCAATGTGCCTCCACCCTGTCGATGCCACAAAATGTGAGGCCACTGGGGTCACAGTTGTAAACCAACCTGAAATGATTGGACACGCTATGATAGTGATAGCCCTTTTTAATATTAGTAACATGTTCCCGTAATCTAACTCTAAGTTCCCTGGTGGTCCTACCCACATATTGGAGTCCACATGGGCATGACAATAAATAGGTAACATGGGTGGATGCACATGTGATAAACTTATTAATAACAAACTGTTTCCCATAAGCATGTGAATTAAAATAAGAAGTTTTCCTTTTACGATGTTTTGAGGTCCTACATATTGCACATTTACCACAACTAAAATAACCAGCCTGGTCTAAGAAAGTGCATGTTTTTACGAGGGGGGTTGACTACATTGTGTGCCAATTTTAATCTTAACGTATTCGGTTAAGTGTAAATGAACTTAGGTCTTGGAGGTAAAATAGTTTTTAAAATATCATCTTTTAAAAGCAATGACCAATGTTTTCTTATTATGTGTTCCAAATGTTTGTATTGTCTTGTGAACCCTGTCATAAAAGCCAAACTATAATCATTGGTGGTGTTAAAATTTTTCATTGGATGTGGCTGTATGTGTAACAGCACAGATCAACGGTCCTACATAGCAGGACCGAGTGATCAGTGCTTTTACACAGGGGAGACTGACAGGCGGCTTTGTTTACATTAGCCGCCTGCCTTTCTCCCTCTCTACCCGATGATCGTGAGTGACCGTCGGACATCGGGTCCGCCGGTCACATGCGCACATGCGCTCACCCCCTATTCGCTCCTAGGCTAGTGACATACCGGTACGTCACTTTGCCTGGGAGGGGCTGACCGCCGCTGTATATAGTCGGGCGGCAGTCGGCAAGTGGTTAAGGAGTTCTTTAGAATCATATCCTTTGTTTGAATCTTTCTATTAGCATATCGGCTTGTTGGTTATAGTCTTCTTCCAAGTCACAATTACGTCTGACCCTTAATAGCTGGCTTTTGGGAACAGAACTCAGCCATTTTGGGTGATGGCAGCTCCCCGTAGGGATGTATCCATTTCTATCAACATCCTTAAAATGGGTGCGGGTATACAGTTTTCCATCAAATTTAAAGATTTCAAGGTCCAGAAAATTGATAGATCTATTTTGTATGGTTTCTGAAAATGAGATACCATATGGGTTCCTTCCAATAAAATCAAGAAAAACAGCAAGAGAATCCTGTGAGCCCCTCCAAACCATGATGATGTCATCTATATATCTATAGTAAAGCTTGAGTCGGGCTGGTTGGTTCATGAAAATGGTTTCTTCCTCCCATTTCCTCATAAAAATGTTGGCTATGGATGGCGCATATTTGGCCCCCATAGCTACTCCCCTTTTTTGTCTATAGATTTTTTTACTGTGCCAGAAAAAATTGTGGCTCATGGCTAAATCAAGAGCTTGCAGTAAAAATTATTTTTGTCTCTTCTTGATCTGGGTTGTATCAAGGGCCCACTTTGCTGCTTCCAAAGCATGTGTTTGTTGAATGTTAGTATAGAGTGAATTCACATCTATACTAACAAGTAAATCATTTTCTTCTATTTCCATACCATTAAGTATTCCCATGAGGTGTTTGCTATCTCTCAGATAGGACTTCCCTTGTTGCGCCAAGGGTTGGAAGAAACAATCTAGGTACTCACCAACCCTGGAAAACAAGGAGTCCACTCCACTGATTATGGGTCTTCCAGGGGGTTTCTTGCTGTCTTTGTGGATCTTTGGTAGTTGGTAAATTACCGGTATCCTTGGTGCATCTGGTACCAAATATCTGCTTTCCTTCTTGTTTAGGATTTCATCTTTTGTAGCTTTCTTAATTAGTTTCGTCAGTTTGGCTTTATATTGGTTACTAGGGTTTCCTCTCAATTCCTCATATGTTTCCATATCATTGACCAATCTATCAAGCTCATCCAGGTAGTCTTGTTTGTTTAAAACCACTAATCCTCCCCCTTTGTCTGCTGGTCTTATTACAATATTTTTCATTTTTTTCTAACTGCTTTAGACTTCTCTCAACATCTATCTTTCTTCTGGATGGTCGAGCTTTAAGTTTCTCCAAGTCATTTTCCACTAAAACTTTAAAAATATCTAAAAACTGGTTATTATTGGGCTTCGGATTAAAAACAGAATTATTCCGTAATTGCGTGTGCGCATATTCCTCGGCTTTCGCTTCTCCTTTTGGTGGATTTTTTACATTTGTTAAATGTTTCTTTATATTAACTTTTCGAACAAATTTTTGAAGATCAATAAAAGTATCAAACTTGTTGATATTTTTATATCTGGCGCAAATTTGAGACCCAGCGCCAGAACTTGCAGTTCATCATCAGTAAAGGTGGTGTCACTTAAATTAAAGATTCCTTCAGTTAGGTTTCTCTTTTTCTTCTTCTTTTACTTTATTATATGCACTTTACTATATATGAATTTTGTATTTATTGATCATACTATGCACTTTATTATATATGAATTTTGTATTTATTGATCATACTATGCATGGATTTATTTAACAATATTCACCCATATTTTTCACACCTGCTAGCGCTGCTTTTAGATTGATTTTAGTAATTCTTGGTTTTTACCTAAGTGAGTAGCAGCTTCAGGACACACACTCTTATCTATATTTATATATGTTCACTTAGCGCGGGTTTTAAAATTTTTTAGTCTTATTAGTATTTCCTTATGTTTGCACTTTACTATTTGTTTCATATGGGGTTTGTGCAATAGGATTATATACATATATTTTTTTAGTTTACCACTTCCAAAATAATCTTTTCACTTGTTTTTTTTTCATGAGAATTGCACATAATACATAGGCAGTGCCACCTATACTGTACCTCTTTCTCTTATTCATTACCATACCTCACTTTGTGGGATATATGAGGTAGGCAGCAGCCTTCTTGTCCACACCGTATCACGTAACTATAACCAATCCCATAACAGAACATTCTTACCTCTTTTTAAGAGCATTTCCCAGACCAAACCAATATAGAAAACTGTACCCTTATCACTCCTAGACTGTATAGCTTTGGCTAAAATTACTATTCTGCATAAGCCTCTCTTTTGTTCGAAACTGTGCCAAAGTTTTAAAATTTAAAAGCCTCAGACTGCCCAGCTCAGTTCTATATGCCCCTAAGCAATAAGATGGACTGGGGGTAGCAGACATATCCAAATACTAACAAGTAGCGCTCGACAGAGATGTGGTGGCAGTGGGTCTCTAGATCTCTGGTACACACTATCTTTTTTTTTAAAATAAACCCAGCAGGGCTGAGCAAAAGAAACCTGACAGCTCAGGAGGAGCCACTGTACTATCTATGCGATTTTAGTACACTGATTTCCCCTGCTGCGCTATTGTGTTTGGACAAGGGGGACTGCCTTTCGTCAGAATACTCCAGTCAGCCGATTGGCAGACCTTTTTTGGACATGCCGGCTTCTGTCAGTCCAGCTGCAGCACACATGGGCTGAATGTAGCCCGGTTTCTATTGAACCGGTCCATGCCGTACGACATTCGGCCCATGTGTACTAGGCTTTAGAGGCTAGGCAGTGTGGTGAGAGGCTGTGTGAGCATCAATAGAGTAAAATATTTATTTATTTATATTTTCATATTTATTTATTTATTTATTTCTCC
This sequence comes from Pelophylax lessonae, assembly GCF_965119305.1. Classification (NCBI taxonomy): domain Eukaryota; kingdom Metazoa; phylum Chordata; class Amphibia; order Anura; family Ranidae; genus Pelophylax; species Pelophylax lessonae. Next base: position 243,058,625 of record NC_138771.1, on the reverse strand, counting down.
TGAACACCTATGGTGTTAGGGTTTTTGTAATGTGAGCTGCTAAAAGTTCAATGCAGAAAGCAAAAAGTACGTGTGATGGGGGAGCCTTGACAGGTGTCATTGTACAGTGTAAACATGTGAGATGTAGCATGTGGCGTTTTCACCACTGCCGAGGGGGAAGAAAAAAGGGCTGATATTACTTGTAGAAATGAGTCTGTGATACCAATGTGGCTAAGGGCAGATGTGATAAAGGGCTAAGCTAAGCCTGTCAAAGGTTTTTTCAGTGTCTGGACATAGGGCTCCTTTGTTGGGTTTGTTAATATTGTTATTTAGGACAGTAGAATAGTTTATATTATCTCCTGCCTGTCATGGTGGGATAAAACCCACTTGGTCTTTGTAAATGTATTTGGGGAAAAGAGTGGTAAGTCAGTTTGCTAAGATGCTAGTGAAGATTTTTAGATCAGTGTTTAGAATGATGATTGATCGATAGTTGACACAGTCGTAGGGATCCTTACTTGATTTTGGTATTACTATCACGTGGGAGTGAAACATCAATTGGGGCATGGGATTCTCTTTTAGAAAACTGTTAAAAAGTGATAGTAAGTGGGGTTCCACTTCCAAGCATGGCGATAAACATTTTGTAGCAAAGGTATAAGAAAACCATCAGTGCCTGGTGCCTTAATATTTGGAAGCCTGCCTATTATTTATCTGATATTTTTATTCTGATGGAATAAGACTAACAAAAGGTCCTACACTATCCTTTCTCTGCTACTAATATAAGGTGGACATCGAGAAGGCTCCAACTGGTTAACTTTCCCTTAGTTAATGTGCAAATCAAACATGTAACTTGTGGCCCTCTCACAGTTTGTACAACTACACACCATACCTAGAATGTTTACTAGGGACACAGTGCTTGATATTAAAGTGATGGCAAATGCTTTGTCTTTAAAAAAATATATATATATATCTATATATAGATATATAGATATATATATATAACAAACAGGTTCGTACTTACCTGCTCTGTGCCAAAAATTGCACACAGCGGCTCCAAACCTCCACTTCTCGAGCCCCAACTGATGCTCCTGGCTCTTCTCTTCCCAGAATTACCATAGAATTACCCAGAATTACCCATAGAAAGTGGATTTTAATGGGAGCACTCATGCGGGCTCCCTCCCAAACCATGCTGTCTGCATCTATTAACACAGCCAGCTGGACTTGGCCCCACCCCCTGAATCCTTGCCATTGGCTTTGATTGACAGCAGCAAAGCCCAAGAGATCAGGAAGGGATGGGAGAGATGAACTGTAGACATAAACAACGCTGGATCGAATGAGGGTTCTGGTAAGAAAAAGGGAGTAAGGGGTGCCTGAGGTTCATATCTTCACTTCTCGAGCCCCAGCTAACACTCCTGTCTTTTCCTCTCCCAGAAATGCCTCCATAGAAACCAGATTTATATGGGGGCACTCATGCGTGCTCCCTCCCGAACCTTGCTGTCTGCGTCTATTGACCCAGACAGCTGGACTCGACCCCACCCCCTGAATCCTTGCCACTGTCTTTGTTTGACAGGAGCAAAGAGATCAGGAAGGGAGGGGAGAGACGAGCTGTAGACATGCTGGATCGAATGAGAGCTCTGGTAAGTAAAAGGGGGTAGGGGTGGCTGAGGGGGCATACTGATGCCTAAACATTTTTTACCTTAATTATACAATTATACATTGTATTTAAATATTCATATTTATTGCTCCTTCTTTGAACTCTGTCTAAAAATATATGGGTTTCAGAACAATTGCATCTATAAAGCCCGAAGATGGGATCCAAGAATAAAAGCTTTAATCTTCACTAACTTTGGTTAGCCAATATAGGATATCACTTAAACTCAAAACTTTCTGCATTAATTGATGGCTTACTTGGTACAATACGCTTTACCAGCTGGGAAATTCCTTGTAGGACAGATTAGTGGCCCACCCCAGTCAGTGATCTGAAATACAAGAGGAGAAAATTGCTGAGAGGAGGAGATACAAGAGGAGAAAATTATGTATACGCTGATAAGTGAAAATAAAGCCTATAAAGAGATTAAATAGAATAAAAGCCGTGCTAATTTGAGACATGCACATTAAAACATATACTTAAATTGACATTCAATTAATAAATGATACAAAAATAATGCTTGAATAGATAATCAAAGGCAAATAATAAGTCAATTGATGTATATCCAGATCTTATATAAGCAAAGAATAGAGTCCAAAGAGTTGTGCAAAGTGCAGAAACAAGAATTCCTCCACCGTAATAAATAGTCCTTCAATCTGCAATAACTTAAAAGACCACGCTATGCGCTTACCACAGATCGAGTTTAAACAGGGACAGTAATAAATGAGAGCGGTCAAGAAAGGGATTCATTCACCACAGTGCTTCAAATCCGTGATGACAGGTGAAGATCACACTATGCGCGTACCACAATTTTGATGAGAAAAAGCCCATCTTAATGCTTAGAAGGTAAGCTGCTGCCCAATCCAATAGCAGTGGAATGATCCATCCAACTGATGCAGCCCAACAGAAGCGCCAATCAAATGGGGGGCTAAGGCACAGACCCTCCGGATCAATCACGCTCCCGCATCAGCCACAAAAAAAGAGCTGTTTATTTTGTTCCATCAATGGTACTTGGTAATGTATTTTTCCACTGCTAAGATGCTTTTATTTCTTGGACTGAGATAGGCAGCTTCGAAGATTCATGACCACAGCTCACAAAGATCAGGGCAGCAGCTTACCTTCTAAGCATTAAGATGGGCTTTTTCTCATCAAAATTGTGGTAAGCGCATAGTGTGATCTTCACCTGTCATCATGGATTTGAAGCACTGTGGTGAATGAATCCCTGTCTTGACCGCTCTCATTTATTTCTGTGCCTGTTTACACTCGATCTGTGGTAAGCGCATAGCGTGGTCTTTTAAGTTATTGCAGATTGAAGGACTATTTATTACGGTGGAGGAATTCTTGTTTCTGCACTTTGCACAACTCTTTGGGCTCTATTCTTTGCTTATATAAGATCTGGATATACATCAATTGACTTATTATTTTCCTTTGATTGTCTATTCAAGCATTATTTTTGTATCATTTATTAATTGAATGTCAATTTAAGTATATGTTTTAATGTGCATGTCTCAAATTAGCGCGGCTTCTATTCTATTTACTCTTTAATTGGTGTGTTCCCACTTCAGCTGCTGCTTTGACTTTTTAGTTGTTTTCACTGTGTGTATTTATCAAGCACATATATTCATTTCTTCTAGTGTGTTTAGCGCGGTTATTTTTTGGTATCTATAAAGAGATTAGCATGATTCTTGACTGTTAACAGACTGGGAAAAACTGTGTGACACATCTTTCTGAACTAAATGGCAACCACCAAGATGAGAGTATGACCAAAAGAGGAAGATGGCCTATGTAATCCAAAGATAGGTCAGTACAAGACTTTGTGGGGTTCACCAAAGGATAAAAAAAGCCCTGGACCTTCTTGATTTTTTACAGCAGAAACAAGTATCTCATTAGCTCACAAACTCCATGACTAAAGCGACTAAAAAATGGGGCCGCTAAACTAATATTGCAATTGCATATTTTTGACAATGCCAGCTTAGTTTAGCCATTGATCTTTTTTTATTCTACTGTTAAATATTTCAGTGTAATTTCTCTGGCATACAAGTAAATGATTTGGCTAATAAAGTAGAAACCTATGGTGAAACTTTGTAAATGATAAGCCATTTCTAGAGACATAGCAGCCTAAAAAATGTTAGATGACAGGATGGTAACCACTACAAAACAACATATTTTCTATGTTACAGTCAGTCATAAAAAAATACAATAAAAAACGTTTTTGGCATATGGAATCCTGAAATATTGCTTATTGATACTGTATTTTTTTTTAGCTAGCAGGAAAAGTTTTTCTGCTAAAAAATGTAATTGCCTGGCTGCTTATCCTCTAACTTCAATACTATCTGAGACACATGTGTGGCCAAAATGTAGTGCAGGGCAGACGTGTTTGAGTGAAACTCCTGGTATCCTCTTAGGATCCTTTTATATTCACCTTATATTTGGCTTCATCCTACCTGCTTGGTAGGATATGCCGAAAATGCACAGCACAGCATACTCCTCTTCATGATAATCCATCAGCAGACAACACTATGAACATGATATCTGCTGTTGAAAGACTTCTTCTTATTGGTGTGGATAGATCATCTGACTCAGAAATGCAGCTTAATTAAAAATTATCTGGATAAAATCCACAGCCTGTTGACATAGACAGAGTCTCACATCTCCACCACGGAGGATCCTACTGCCCAATGTCCAGGTATCCTGGTGGACCTGTAATGCATGGTACAGGTTCTTGTGGCCAAATTTAAAGTTACTGAAAATAGGCTGCGCCAGAATAATGTCTGTTTTCTCGGTCTCCCAGAGGGGACTGAAGGCGATGGCAGAATTTGGGAAAGCATTTTTTAAAGACCTTCTTTGGCTAACTGAGTTCCCCCCACTTATGTTGTAGAATGGACACATCTCTTTCTAGTGGGATTTCTTACTGGGACAGAATCCTTACTGACTCCAGGAAGCATTTTTTGCTTCCTTATGGCAACACAGCCATACTTTTGTTCCCAGATTTCTTGGTAGAGCTTCAAAAGAAAAGAAAGACCTGAATGGGTGTTACACGATGTCTCCAGGAACAAAATGTGAAATACAGCATGATCTACCCTAGCTGCCTCTGTACTCAAAAAGCTGCTACTGTGAAATTATTTGATACTACTGCTGAAGCAGATTCCTGGCTCACCATGCTCCAGTATGATCTGCACAAAATGCCAGCAAAGTCCTTCCTGTTTTTGACTGCTGTCCTATTCTGTTCTCCTAAGGCTTAGAGACTGTTCATTCTTCCTCAGTTTCGTAACTTGTACATATGGAGCACTTTATAATCCTTTGTTTTCTCTTTTTTGGGATTGTCACCTTTTCTGTTTTGTGTGCCTAGGATATAGACACTCCTCAGCACCCCTCATTTGCACTATTACAGTCATATTTCTTTCCTCCTCCACCCCACCGCAAGATATTTAGAATCACAAATATGATTCTGTGGAACCAGGGAGGAGCTCAGCTATGAAGAAAGATTAGAGGAACTGAATTTATTCTCTCTTGAGAAGAGGACATTAAGGGGGGGTATGATCAACATGTATAAATGCATAAGTGGTCCATATAGTGAACAAGGGGGCATTCTTTATGTTTGCAGCAAAATAGATTTATTCTCCAAATACGGAAAGGTTTCTTCACAGTAAAGCCTCGTACACACACACTCACCAATAGTTTTTTTTCCATTCAACGCAATGGGTTGAACCAAAAAAAAATCTGACAGCTCAGCTCGGAGTCGCTGTACAAAAATCCGATCTTAGTACAGTGATCTCCCCTGCTGTGCTATTGTATTCTGACAAGGGGACAACATAACATCATCTTTTATATTTTAGGCATTCTCTGGGTATTTCTTCCCATTTAACACTTTATACAGCCAGCTTCCTCCTCCATCGGCTTCCACCTTGATGGGGATTTTGATGGATAAATCTCTGCCTTCTTTGTCAGTAGCCAATGCCTGTGAGTTGGATAAGGAGGTTTCTATTACGGAAATTGAGGTAGCCATACATTCCTTCCACAATAAAAAAAACTCTGGGACCAGATGGTTCTAGCCACAAGGTAATGAAAGCCCTCCAACAAAAGCAAAGAAAATTCCCAGCTGTACTAATGAAGGCCCTTCCCTTTTTGGTTGAAATTGATCAAACAGCCATTATGCCTGGCAAATTGACTGATATCAACCTTTGGAGGGTGTTCAAGCATTTACAGCTACCTTTGAAAAAATCTGCTACATGAGTAATGGTCATATTAGACATGAAAAGGCATTCAATTCTGTTGATTGGACTTATATATCTGCTGTCTTGGAGGCCATTAGCTTTGGACAAGGTTTTTGAAAATGAACTGAGGTATTGTATAGGTCTCCGATGGCACATATCTAATTGGAAGGGGAGCTCTCCTCTCCGTCCGGTACCTGTTGGGAGGGGGATGTGTCAGGGGAGTTCCCTTTCCCCATCCTTGTTTGCACTAATGATGGGACCCATTGCTTTGACGATTAGATGCTCTAATCAGGTGGCAGGAATTCGAATGGGCTCTATAGTGAAGAAACTAGCAATGTATGCAGATGATCTTATCCTTTTTCATATTGACCCAGGACCCGCTCTTAATGAGGTTCTCAGACTCCTATCCTCCTTTTCTGAACTTTCTGGATTGAAAGTGAACTGGGATAAGTCCCAAATCCTCCCCATTGACCCTAAAGCCTGAGAGGCAGCTGATTTCACCCTACTATTGAAATGCATAAGTGAGTTTAAATACTTGGGCATTTTTATTTCACCAAAAGTCTCAGAACAAACTTAACTTTTTGCCAATGCTACAGAAACAGAAATTGATAGCATGGGACAATTTGCCCTTGTCTCTCAAAGGTAGGATCAACTTGTAATGTAATTCCTTTGTGATGACTTTTTTATGGGGCTCCTGCTATCCTGTGTTCCATCAGTCCATCTATCTATACTTCAAAGGCCCTGGACACAAGGAGGCTTAGCTCAACGGGATCTGTTGTGTATTATTACATTATAAAAAAAAAAAATGTGTTTCCTCGCTTCACAACTCTTCATGCACTTACATAATCTACTCAAGATTTTAAACAACTCTGGTTGACATCAGGGCCCGTTCACACCAGAACCCGGTGTTTGCCATTTCCCACACCAAGTTTAAAACGCACTGCCCCAAATGCAGGTCACAAACACAGTGTTTTTGCAGACACTAGATCGTATGGTACCATGGTACCATGTTATTTGGTGCAGCACATATTCCAAAAGTCGTGCATGCAATACATTTTGTGCAATTAGGTTCAATTTCAGTCCATCCAAATAAATGGGCTGAAAATTGCACAGCAGGGAACAGACCGAATTGTGGTGTGAACTATCCCTAAGACAAGCCTATCTTTTATCCCCAACACTTTGCCCAGGCAATAGAGACACCAGCACATTTGTGAAAAGCATAACATTACAGGCCGGTATTGGCGGTTCACCAGCGCAAGCTTTGCCGCTTTGCAAATTATGTCACCTTACTTATTTTTAACCTTATTACCTCATTACTGAACCTTTTCTAGGTCTCAGGTAAGTTCTCTAATATTTCATGACTATGAAAAATGATAGAAAATCAAAGGCTCTCAGCTTCTTTCTTCCGGGTGTACCCGAAACCCCTTAAAACAGATATTCAGTTTTTAATGGCCTGCAGGTGCTCTTCCCTATCTTGGGATTAACCTCTCCCAATCCTGTGAAACAGTATTTATTGTCAGTTATCTTTACCTAAATGAAATAAGTCAAAAGCACAAAAACACACTGGCAGCATGGATTAAATATCCCTTATCATGGTTATCAATTCCTGTTATCAACTTGGCTCATACTATAAATAAGACTACATAGTACAGTTGATAACAACCACCTCAATGTCTCTTAGCCCCTTTCAAGCATTTAGACTAATTACTCCAGGCATTCCAATGCAATACCTGCTTACATTTAAAATTCATACTCACCATTAAATACACATCTGTAGATATACTTCACCAGCCTGATAAATCTTTCTTATCCGTCTACCCCCAGATGTCAGTTCTGCTATGAACCCTCTTGAAAAATATCTAAGGTTTGGGAAGGACAAGATGGATCACCATACAAACAACCCTGCATTAGAAATCTTATCACTAACAGATGTCAGCCATAGGTTGCCCAACAGAAAGGAGTAAAGAATCAGTGAAGTTTAGACAGGAAGACCAGTTCCAATTTTTAAAAACAAAATAAGGAAAAAAAATCTGGCTTTAATCATACCACTATGATGACATATTGTATGGGCTGAATAAAATGACTAGTTTACACATTTATTTTAAGTATGAGATACTAGTCCAAGACTTAGAGAGGTGTACTATCGCTGTATACAAAGCAATAGTAGGTAGGTAGAAGAGTGAAAGAATTTTTTGACAAAATTCATAATCCTAATTATATGTGTGTGTGTGTGTGTATATATATATATATATATATATATATATATATATATATATACACACATATATATATACTGTATATATATTTTTCTACTCCCATAGGTGCTGATTTGGAAGGGTCCTCTGTTCTTTGCCTCAATCTTTTCAAAAACCTCTAACACACCTGTTAGAGGTTCTTGAAAACCTGTGAGCAGGGTGTCCGTGGAACCCAGCTTACTTTAGAGAGGTTGGGAAACTCCTTGTTCAGCTCCCCAGGCCCCTCTTATGTGTAAGTCACCCTGTGTTTATAAGGGGCACAGAGTGACTGAGATAATGATGGACAACTACTCAATGGACGTTGAGAGCAAGGTTTGGATTACTTCACTTGGGACAGTAATACTTAGCATGAAGTGCTCTAGAATTTCCTGATAGGGCTGCACTTAATTGTACTTGATAAAACACAGTGGACCAACACCATCAGATGACATGGCTCCCCAAATCATCACAGACTGTGGAAAATGTTGAATTTCATTTGGAAATCAAGGTCCCAGAGTCTGGAGGAAGAACACAGAATCCAAGTTGCATGAGGTCCAGTGTGAAGTTTCCACAGTCTGTGATGATTTGGGGAGCCATGTCATCTGCTGGTCCACTGTGTTTTATCAAGTCCAAAGTCAGTGCAGCCCTCTACTAGGAAATTCTAGAGTACTTCATGCTTCCCTCTTCTGACTAGCTTTATGAAGATGCTGATTTCATTTTCCAGCACGACTTGGCACCTGCCCACACTGCCAAAAGCACCAATACCTGGTTAATTGACCATGGTATCTCGCCTGACCTAAACCCCATAGAGAATTTGTGGAGTATTGTTAAGAGGAATATGAGAGCCATCAGATACAACAATGCAGATGAACTAAAGGCTGCTATCAAAGCAACTTGGGCTTCCATAACACCTCAGCAGTGCCATAGGTTGATCACCTCCATGCCACTCCGCATTGATGCAGTAATTCATGCAATGGGAGCCCCAACCAAGTAATGAGTGCATACTATACTGTATATGAACATACTTTTCAGTAAGGTAACATTTCTGTATTAAAAATCCTTTTTTTTTTTGGTCTTATGTAATATTCAAATTTTCTGAGATACAGAATTTTGAGTTTTTACTAGCTGTAAGTTATAATTGTCAAAATTAAAAGAAAAAAATGCTTGAAATATAGCACTCTGTGTGTAGTACATCTATATAAACTATATGAGTTTCACTTTTTGAAGTGAATTACTGAAAAAAATAACTTTTCGATGATATTCTAATTTTTGAGATGCACCTGTACGTCTAATGTGCCTCCTAAGTGTCTTTCACCCATTGTTATTTGTGCTAATTAACTATTGTCTGCTAGTATTCCGTGTCTCTACTTAGGCTGGTGGTAATTAGCTCAAGTTAATTATATCACTGGCAGCTATTAGTTGCTAGAGGTGAATTAGCATATTTTATGTTGGCTGTTTCTTAGTTATCTTAATTATATTTCTGTATTCATTGTCCTTTGCACACGATAATATGATCAGCCTCACCTGAATGTGTAGTGTATAAATTCTGTGCGAGTTTTCAATAAACAGTTCCAGTTCTCATCTAAGCTATGGTCGGCTAGTCTTGGATCATCAGCTATAATATCTGGTATCTATGTCCAGACTGGAGGAAAGCGGTATACTGACAGAAGCACCAAAGCTGGGTGCTGGGACGGTTTTGTCACACCAGGCTTAATGTACAAGCATACATCACTGACAGTAATGCTTAGTACCAGTAGTAGTGCTATAACAAAGAATTTAACTTAATATATTGTCACCCAATATGACTGGTATTTAGGCAAACATAAAATGGACAAAAATGGTAATAACACAACTTAGCACGCAAAAGGATTAACAGTAAGGACTAGTACTGGACCTATACTGCCATAGCACATTTATGGTGGCGATGCTAGTCCTAGACCAACTGGGTATGCACTGTCCAAAAGAAAAGGAAAATGGTAGATGGGCTGGCAGGGAACAAAAAGGATTTGCATAATAATTATTACAGGAGGGGCAGTCCTGTGAGATGTTCTTCTGCTGGCAAACATTGGGGCCCTTTTAGAATGTTAGGGCACTTAATGACAGTCCCAGTTAACCTGCATGCAGTAGAAGTACACTATAGGTACAGTAAAGTCTTGGCACATGTGCAAAATAGATGTGGTTCAGATGTGGTAAAGGTTTGGAATAACGCAGTATAGGGTTGGTATAGGTGCAGTCTAGGTTTTAGTCTCTGCTGCTGGTCACTCACCCCATGGAAAATCCATATGCATCAGGACTAGGGGTAGGCTGAACACCCTCCTGTTTGGTTCGCACCAGAACACCTCGAACAGGGAAAAAGTTCTAACGAACATGCAAACTCTATTAAAGTCTATAGGACACAAACAAGAAAAATCAAAAGTTCTAATTGTAAAGGCTTATATGCAAGTTATTGCCATAAAAAGTGTATGGGAAGCTGGATACTGCCCTGGGGGACATGTATCAATGCAAAAAAAAAGGTTTTAGACACTCGTTTTTTAAGGAGCAGTGTTTGTAATGATGCTTAAAGTGAAACAATAAAATGAAAAATTCCTTTAACCACTTAAGCCCCGGAAGATTTTACCCCCTTCCTGACCAGGGCCTATTTTGCGATTCGGCACTGCGTGACTTTAACGGACAATTGCGCGGTCGTGCGATGATGTAACCAAATGAAATTGACGTCCTTTTCTTCCCACAAACAGAGCTTTATTTTGGTGGTATTTGATCACCTGTGCGATTTTTTGATCATGCGCTAAAAACAAAAAAAGTGCGACAATTTTGCAAAAATAATATTTTTCACATTTTTTTATATGAAATTCCCCCCCCAAAAAAATTTAAAAATCTAAATTTTTTAACATTTTAGGCCAATTTGTTTTCTGCTACATATGTTTGGTAAAAAAAATCGCAAAAAGCGTATTTTGATTGGTTTGCGCAAAAGTTATTGCGTTTACTAACTAAGGGAAAGATTTTTGTCATTTTTATTGTTTTTTTTAACGAGTAATGGCGGCGATCTGCGATTTTTTTGCGGCGGACAGATCGGACCCTTGACTGACATTTTTGACACTTTTGGGGGTACCACAGTAATCAGTGCTATACATATGCACTGTTACTGTAAAAATGACACTGGGAGGGAAAGGGTTAACTTTATTGGAGAGGGAGGGGTTAAGTGTGTACCTAGGGGCTTGCTTCTAACTGTGATTGGATGTGGCTGTGTGTGTAACAGCAAAGATCAATGGTCCTACATAGCAGGACTGTATGATCTGTGCTGTTACACAGGGGAGAATGACAGGCGGCTGTGTTTACATTAGCCACCTGCCTTTCTCCCGCTGTATCCGACGATCGCCCCCTATTGGCTCACAGGCTAGTGATGTATCGGTACGTCACTTTGCCTGGGAGGGGCTGACCACCGCCATATATAGTCGGGCGGCGGTCGGCAAGTGGTTAAATATCGTGCCTGGGGGTTCCCTTAATGTGCCTGTAAAGTGGCACATCTGTATGATGTATGGAGCCTGCTGGAGCAATACTGACATTTCTAAAGGAAAACATGTCATTTAAACTTGCTCCCATCAATGCAGATAAAAAAAAAAATGAAAAAAAAAAAAAAATGGCATGGAGTACTTCCCTCCCCCCCTCCCCAGTCGATACCAGGCCGTGCGGGTCTACCAATGTGTAGTTCATATGGATTTGAGGGATCGGCATAGGCTAGAACAGGGGCATTGGTTAAACCTTTCAGTTTGCGGAATGCCTTCTGACACTAATCTGTCCACTGGTCTTGGATAGATTCTCAGGGTCTTCTAGGTCCTTGACTTTGTTTCAGAAAAAACGTGTCAAAGGCAGATCACCATGTTGGTCATGGTCTAACATATAACACATTCAGCAGCGCTTAATCATCCTATTAAAAGCATGATGAGAGTTCATGATAAAAAGTCTCTTTCACATGAAAAAATGATAAACAGTAGTGTCCAGTATTTGAGCAGGGAAAAAACACTTGAGGTTGAAATACTCCTGGCTAAACAACACCCGTGTTCCTAAGCTTTAAAACAGCAGCCTTCACCACACCTTTCGTGCTCCCCTTAGAAGTGGACACTCACCACATCTCACAATGATAACAGCCTGTATGCATCAGCTGCATGAGCCCTTGCCCCCGGATAGCGGTCGCCTCCAACGCTTCAAAACCTCCTTTATCCTCCTGCTTCCACTTAGGGTAAGGCTCCAAATCTCAGCCAGACAATCAGAATGTAAGCAGACAACAAGGAACAGAGGATAGTGTAATACTGATATGACTTTATTCAAACACAAACAATCACCCTGATCCCCTTCAATCAATCTGCTTACATTTAGTCAAACTGTTACAGGCATGTAAAAAAGTATAGGACCGAGTGTACCGATGCTCGCCGGCCGCAAGCTGACAGTGTCACCTTCCACGGGAATACAGCAAACTCCGTCTCAGCGCTAGTTCCGGAACAAGCGCTGACTAGCTGGTCACACTCACGGTCTCCTAGGTAACGACGTACGAGTGACCTGACGTGTTTCGTCACGTGGGACTTCAACTGAGGACGCTGGCATGTCGTTAATCACGGGATTATGTATGCAGCCGGGGACCGCCCCTTCGCAATCATTGGTTCCCATACGTAAATCTCAATTTAGTCCGCCCCGTTTTGTATCTTAGGACGGCACTGCAGTATTATTGGATGTCCATTATAGAGCATTTATAAATGCAGGTATTATAATCCATCCTTCGGCAATTGTAAACTTATACAAGAGTCTATGCAGCATCTACTAGGAGCAGCGTCCCAACGGCTCCCAATTTGCTATGTAATTTAGAATATTATTATCTATATTACTCATTAGGTTGGTCAGCGATCAGATTGGTGACAGATCTGATCATGTATGGTCTCTCTTTCAGAAAATTTTACACTACTATTATTTCAAATGTGTCAACCTTCTCCATAAGAACTCTAGTTTACAATGCCTTCTAGATGTAACAATAAATATAAAATCAATCCATACAATATTTCAATCCATAAATCATTTCACCTATAAAAACTCACATATAAAATTCATAAAATTTAAGGTAAAATCGAACTGGTTTGGTGTAGGTCTATATACAATTGGTTGCTGTATTCTTAATGATAGAAACGTTTCGTAAAATATATCATGTGTCATAAAACGTTAAAAACTTATCTTCCATCAGTAATTACTGCATGGTAAAACATACAATCTCATAAAACGTTAAAACCCTCATGGTAAAAGGCTTCATAAAATATCACAATTCAGATCTAAGTCTATATTCAAGCCATTTGGCGTCAAAGAATTTGTTCTATAAATCCATTGTGTCTCTTTTTTCGAGAGTTCCCTCACTCTGTTTACACCTCTCCAGTTGGGTGGAATTTTTTCTATACCCAAAAACTTTAAACCCAAGGGGTCCCTGGAGTGTTTCTCTCTAAAGTGTAGTGGGACACTCTGCTCTTTAAAGCCAGTCGTGATTTTATAGATATGTTCCGAGATACGGATGCCCAATTTTCTTTTTGTGCGGCCTATATACATTAGACCGCAGGGGCATTCCATCCCATAGACCACATGTGTGGATACACATGAGATGAATTCCTTGATCTCAAATGTGCGATTATTTGCACTTGATGTAAACTCTGTGAGACCTCTGAAGTATGTATTCACCTGCTGACATGACTTGCATCTCCTAAATGCATGGAATCCCGTCATGTTCCAAAACATTTTAGGTATACTGGGAGGATCCAGCACCTTTTTTACTATTTTGTCTCCTATGGTGGGTGCTTTTCTATAAATAAACACTGGATTCTCGGGTAATGCAGGACCCAAGATGTTATCCAATTTTAATACTCCCCGGCCCAGTGTCTCTTCATAACCGCTTCCAATTCTTTGTATTGGATGTTGTAATTGGTCACGAAACCCCACTGTTGTGTTTCGTTCGATGTTTTGTTAGTGGGGACTAAACAGGAACCATGTGGAATGGCCAGAACATCCCTCACTGTTTGCTCCAGAGACTCCGGCCTATAGCCTTTCTCTATAAACCTGCTGGTTATAACATTGGATTGTGCGAGATAGTCTTCGTCAGTGGTACAGTTTCTGCGAATCCTCAGCAGCTGACCTTTTGGAATATTCCGCAACCAGCACGGATGATGTCCGCTTTGTATGGGCAGGTACCCATTTCAGTCCGTCGGTTTGAATTAGGCAGATTTGAAGATAAACTACTGTTTATCATTTTTTCATGTGAAAGAGACTTTTTATCATGAACTCTCATCATGCTTTTAATAGGATGATTAAGCGCTGCTGAATGTGTTATATGTTAGACCATGACCAACATGGTGATCTGCCTTTGACACGTTTTTTCTGATATAGAGTGATTTGTTTACAGTAGCTGCTAATGCACATTTGCACACAATATTTTACCGTATTACTATACACATATATCCTTTTAGACCACAGATTTTATATATAATTTTTATATATAAGAGCGCCGGGCGGGTGCATGTAGATTATCTTCAGACACCTTTTTAAATCCTTTACTTTGTTTGCTTGGCTTTGGTGTATCAATATCTTCTTCCTCCCCATTAATTGAGGGATAAGCTACTTTAGCAAACCCATTGACAAATCTTCTGTAGAAGGAACAGAATCCTAAGAATGACCTTAGTTCATTGACATTATTCGGTCTAGGTCATGACATCTTCCAGCTTTTTAGGGTCAGTGGCTACTCCTGTGAGATAAAAACAGAGAAAACTCCCAGCTCAATGCACACATTTGCAAATGCATTATCTAAGCTGCAGGGCCACTTCAGAGCACCCTGTATTACCTACAACTGTGTGCTAACTAAACCCCTGTTTTTAACGCATACTGTTAGACAGGTTAATTTGGTTGGTAAGCAAACTGGTTGGTGAATTGAGCTGGGAATTTTTTCTGTTTTTGTCTCACATGCGTTGCCCTTCCATGTGCTCTTTGCTATGAAGGCCAGTTAGAGGTGGGGACAAGGGTCATTTTGTTTGTTGTTGATGTATACTGGTGAGTGGATACACTGGATGCCTTTGCTGCCATTGTGCTATGAGCTGCGCGTCCACTGTGCCCCAAGTGTCTTTAAGGAGTGTTGGGCTACCTCCAGGCTTTCCCTCCTCCTTAGGGGTTTTTCCCCTTATGGAGGTGTATTGTGTCCCCTTTTTTCCCTTTTTCACCCCACAATTTTTGTTTATTTTCTTTATGTTTCTACTAATTTTATGATTATATTTTCTCTAATTGGTGGTCTCAAGTATCACCTATACACAGTGATGTGTTCATGTGATTTATAAGAAATCTTTTTTAATCATTTTTCCAATAAATGTTTCAATTTTATATATTTTCTTTTGTTTTCAATTGATTGCCTTAAAAATCCCAATTAGGAGGAGAAAAACAATGTTTATTTTTAAAAACTCCAGGCTCACCTACCCCCTATCTATCCATTAGAGTGCATGTGCTTCCACTGTGGAGACTCTCATAAATTTACAGGAGTTAGGACTGCAGGTAATACAGGGTGCCGTGAAGTGGCCCTGCAGCTTACACATGCATTTGCAAATGTGTGCTAACTAAACCCCTGTTTTTAACGCATACTGTTAGACAGGCTAATTCAGTTGGTAAGCAAACTGGTTGGTGAATTAAGCTGCAATTTTTTCTGTTTATGTCTCACATGCATTGCCCTTCAATGTGCTCTTTGCTATGAAGGCCAGTTATAGGTGGGGGCAGGGACCATTTTGTTTGTTGTTTATGTATATTGGTGAGTGGACACCCTCGATGCCTTTGCTGCCATTGTGCTATGAGTTGGGCATCCCCTGTGCCCCCAAGTGCCTTTAAGGAGGGTTGGGCTACCTCCATGCTAACCTGGCCCCTATATATCCTTTAGAGTGCATGTGCTTCCACTATATAGACTCTCAGAAAATTTACAGGAGTTAGGACTGCAGGTAATACATGGTGCCGTTAAGGGGCCCTGCAGCTTACACATGCATTTGCAAATGTGTGCTAACTAAACCCCTGTTTTTAACGCATACTGTTAGACAGATTAATTCGGATGGTAAGCAAACTGGTTGGTGAATAGAGCTGGGAATTTTTTCTGTTTTTGTCTCACATCCATTGCCCTTCCATGTGCTCTGTGCTAGGAAGGCCAGTTATAGGTGGGGGCAGGGGGCATTTTGTTTGTCGGTGGCTACTCCATCTGCGAAGACAACATGCTGCAGATAGGTGACTGAGGGTCAATGGAATCAGCATTTCTCCAATGACAGTTTTAACCCTTCTTTATGGAGTCTCTGCAGTACCTTTTCCAGTCTTCCAGTTGCTCTTCGTGTTTCTAAAGAGCCTTCCTGAAAATAATGATATCCAGCACCAGCACCTCAATCACATTCATGTCCCCCACAATATGTTTTATTAGCCATTGAAAAGTTGTAGAGGCTCCAGACAGTCCTTGGGGCTCCTCTTTTAATTAAAAAAAAAAACTCCAGTGTGGAGATGAAAGCAGTATTCTCCCTATCTTCTGGATGCATGGGGATTTGGTAAAACCCACTTTTTTCAAATCTAGCACTCTGAACCACTTAGCACTGCAGAGTATCTTCTATCCGTGGAGTGGTGTACTTTCAGGAATTGTTCTGCTAGAAAAATAAAGTGACCGCGCTCAAACAAGTGACACACAATAAATATAAAATGTAAAAAACAGTAATTCTGTGTATACGAGTTAATAATAATTTATATCTGAAATATCATAAATAATAACTTATATTAATATATAAGGGTGAGTCTTTTTGTGGTGAAAAAAAACCCACCAAGGATATCACAGTGTATAAGTGACGGACAATTTCCTTAAGGAAGAGCACTTATAATTATGCAGATAAAATGCAACCTCCACCGGATAGCTTCCACCAAGTGCACACAGAGTCTGCTTACCAGATAAGTTTGACCCCTTAATTATAGGGGGTCAAATCGGGCCGTATTCACAGATATATGCTCCTTCTAAGCTTAGTCCATCCATGTTTCAAAGTCCTCTTCCCTAGATGCATCTAGAGTCTTCCCTAAGAAGAATTATAGCATCCGATATCTATGATTAATGGGGACAGAACCATTCTTGAGAAAGGTCTCAACTGGCTTCCCTACATCGGTGAAGAAGGAAGCAGGAGGTAGAAGTAGGTAGTAGAAGTAGATGCAAGAGCGATGGTTTTCGCTTTTAGCCCCTGGTGTGATCTGGCTTAGGCTCTCAGGGTTTATGTCAGACACTGGATTAAGTGCACATGGACTTCTTCTGTTAGGTGGATACTGTCTTTCAGGAAATGGGTGGCAATGACCCTTCTCCATTCTAATAGCACATAGGTACAAGCAGCAGCTGTATTCTCTTTCATCTCTAGCATAAACATTCTCTGCTTGGGAGTTAGTATTTTTACCGCTTGGTGAATCTGATCTTTCGTCCATTCATCTTCCAGCACATCAACCATTTTGCTATTGGCACCATTCAACAGCTGCAACAGGGTCCATGCTGACTTCTTCTGGCTCATTAGTTAGGTTACTGGCACTCAGAAATCAGGAATCACAGACGAGCCCCCACATGCCCCTGATTAGGATGGGTCCTTTGTACTTTACCTCAACCTTTTCAAGAACCTCAGCCCCTCTAACAAACCAGGTTAAATTTACAAACATACAACATCACAGAAGATCACTGAAAGTAATACTTAGTACACACTACTTAGTAGTAGTGCTATGTCAAAGAAAACAGGCATAAAACAGGTAGTAAAGGCAAACATAATATATTGTCACCCACTATGGTTGATAACTAGGCAAGCATGAAATTAATTAACAATGGTATTAACACAATTTAGCATACAAAATTATTAACAATAAAGACCAGTCATAAGATGACATTTGGCTGTCGTGATTTAACCTGCAGTTTTCCTGCTTGTGTAATTCTTACCTCCTTGCTGCAGTGCTTCCCATAGTCCTCTGATTTCTTTAACATGTGTTGTTGGCTTCTGTGCTCACCTACTGTATGGGCATCACCTGCTATTCTGTTGGTTCATTTTTCCTTTTCCTTCCATCGCTTCCTGGCCCACTTCCTAGTTCTCTTTTCTATATATACATGTGCCCCTTGCAACCCACTTTGCCTGAGCCACTTCACAGTTCTCTAAACTCCTGTTTCCTTGCTATTGCTTGTATTCTGTGTCTGACTTCCTGTGTACTGACCGTCTGTGCTTGCCTGCCACCTGCCCTGGCCTTGGCTTGTTCCTAGATTTCCTTTTGTCTCCTGCCATTGCACTCTGCATACTGTATGCAAGTGGTCTCCACATCCTCAGCTGACCATATTTGGGGCCCATTACCTGGTTCCAGCTTGTTGCATGTCCAACCCCACCATCAGAGGCCCTGGTGAAGAAGCAGGCTAGGGCTTAGATTCCACGCCTAGGGGAGCCCCAAGCTGGTTATCTTTAAGGGCTCACTATCACTGAATCCTCACGGTGGCATCCAGATCAGCATAAACAGTAGCAAGGCCACTTCAAGTGCAGCAGAGAGCGATAGTAAAGTTTAATAAACCGAGTGCTGGAGAGTCAATAGATTGCGTGACAGGCAGTTCTAATGACAACAACTTTTTAAACAAGTTAAACAACTGTGAAGAGAAGACTTCAAGCTGCAGGTTTGACAGTCGAGTGGCTGTAACAAAGCCTTTGCTCAGGTGGCAAAATAAGAAGAAGAGGCTTGCCTGGGACATGAAGCACCACCACTTGACTACAGAAAACTGGAAGAAGGTTTAATGGATCGATTAATCAAAATTTGAGATCTTCAGTTCATCACGCAGGGTTTTTGTATGCCGTCAAGTAGGTGAATGGATGGTTACCCTGTGTGTGACAAACATGGAGGAGGAAGCGTTATGGTCTAGGACTCTTGCTGAATCGGTGACTTGCACGGAGTAAATGGCATCTGAACCAAAACTACTAGCACAGCATTTTGCAAAGCTATGGAATACATTTTTGTTAGTCAGGGGTTCATCTTACAGCAAGATCACCCAAAACATACCTCCAGGCTGATTCAGAATTACCTTAGAAGAAAAGATTAAGATAGTAGGCTTCAAATCATGGAATTGCGAGTTTCCAGGCTTACACCCCATTAGT
Source organism: Pelophylax lessonae (assembly GCF_965119305.1). Taxonomy (NCBI): domain Eukaryota; kingdom Metazoa; phylum Chordata; class Amphibia; order Anura; family Ranidae; genus Pelophylax; species Pelophylax lessonae. Next base: position 243,039,382 of record NC_138771.1, on the reverse strand, counting down.
AAATTTGGGATGAACTGGACAAAAGGGTAAAAGCAAAGCAACCTACAAGTGCAACACATCTGGGGGAGAATCTGCAAGTGTTGGGAAAAACTTTCCAAACAATATTTGATTTCCGTTGTAGAAAGAATGCCATGAGTGTGTTTGGCTAGTCGAAAATTTCTTTAACATTTTGTTAAAGAAATTGTTTTCATGATTTCTTTTTTTTATGTGCAATTTGTTCAATGCTTTATTTTCAGAATACATTGAGACATTAATCTGTGTAAATTTAAATAAAAAACTGTAAAAATGGAGGTGTTCTAAAAATTTTAAGAGATAGTGTGTGTGTGTCTGTACAGTATCTCGCAAAAGTGAGTACACCCCTCTAATTTTTCTAAATATTTTTATATATTTTTTCATGTGACAACACTGAAGAAATTACACTTTGCAACAATGTAAAGTAGTGAGTGTACAGCTTGCATAACAGTGTAAATTTGCTGTCCCCTCAAATTAACTTAACACACAGCCATTAATGTCTAAACCGCTGGCAGCAAAAGCTATTACACCCCTATGTGAAAATGTCCAAATTGGGCCAAACTATCCATTTTCCTTCCCCGGTGTCATTCGACTTCTTAGTGTTACAAGGTCTCAGGTGTGAATATGGAGCAAGTGTGTTAAATTTAGTGTTATTGCTCTCACTCTCTAATACTGGTCACTGGAAGTTAAATAAGGCACCTCATGGCAAAGAACTCTCTGAAGAATTGTTGCTCTACATAAAGATGACCTAGGCTAAAAGAAGATTGCCAAGACCCTGAAACTGAGCTGCAGCAAAGTGGCCAAGAACATACAGTGGTTTAACAGTACAGGTTCCACTCAGAGCAGGCCTCGCCATGGTCGACCAAAGAAGTTGAGTGCATGTGCTCAGCGTCATATCCAGAGGTTGTCTTCGGGAAATAGACATATGAGTGCTGCTAGCATTGCTGCAGAGGTTGAAGAGGTGGGGGGTTGGCCTGTCAGTGCTCAGAGCATACACCGCACACTGCATCAAAATGGTCTGTATGGCTGTCGTCCCAGAAGGAAGCCTCTTCTAAAGTTGATGCAAAAGAAAGCCTGCAAACGGCTTGCTAAAGACAAGCAGACTAAGGACATGGATTACTGCAACCATGTCCTGTGGTCTGATGAGACCAAGATAAATGTATTTGGTTCAGATGGTGTCAAGTGTGTGTGGTGGCAACTTGGTGAGGAGTACAAAGACAAGTATGTCGTGCCTACAGTTAAGCATTGTGGTAGGAGTGTCATGGTCTGGGGCTGTATGAGTGCTGCCAGCACTCTGGAGCTACACTTCATTGAGGGAACCAAGAATGCCTACATGTCCTGTGACATACTGAAGCAGAGCATGATTCCCTCCCTTCGGAGAATGGGCCACGGGGCAATATTCCAACATGATGACAACCGCAAACACACCTTCAAGCCGACCACTGCCTTGCTATAGAAGCTGAGGGTCAAGGCGATGGACTGGCCAAGCATGTCTCCAGACCTAAACCATATTGATCATCTGTCAGGCATCCTCAAACAGAGGGTGGAGGAGAGCAAGGTCTCTAACATCCACCAGCTCCGTGACGTCGTAATGGAGGAGTGGAAGGGGACTCCAGTGGCAACCTGTGAAGCTCTGGTGAATATATATATTGACACTTTTGGCCCAATTTGGACAGTTCCATTTAGGGGTGTACTCACTTTTGTTGCCAGCAGTTTAGACATTTATGGCTGTGTGTTGAGTTAGTTTGAGAGGACAGCAAAGTGTAATTTCTTCAGTGTTGTCACATGAAAAGATATAATAAAATATTTACAAAAATGTGAGGGATGTATTCACTTTTATGAGATACTGTATATACTGTATATACAGTATATACTGCTCCTAGCTATCAGATAATGCACTGCTCACATCATGGAAGATTTGTAGTACTTTTGACATGCATGCACAGTGTATAACAGCTATACTAGGTGTGACATAGTAAATCTTATGTAAGTCTTATTAAATCTTTTCTCTCTATAGTCTGCTCTGCTTTGAAAGCATTACTCTTTCTGCAGCCTTTCTGAATAACCCTGGATGTGTTACACTGCATGTAATGTAGGAGCCATTTATATGTATGAAGGATACTTTGAAGTCTGTAAATGGATTTTAATAGCAGTCCGCTTGATGACATATCTAATAACTGCTTTCGAAGTTACCAGGGGGAGTGTAAGGTTATGTTCTGGCAATGTGCCACTATACTGCATTGCCCCATAGAACTATATTCTTTCAGTGGACTCTAAGGGACGTTAAAGCATTAAAAGGAAGCAAGAACATAAAGAGTGCAATTGCTGACCTCTTCCTCTGAGCATACTAGTTGCCTGGCTGTCAGATTGATTCATTGGCTTTATTACTTTCTGAGTGACTGGCTTGGAACAAGTATGCAAATAGGAGTTTTGACCTCTGTGTGACTTCCTAATAGGCGGCATGTGTGTTCTAGGTCAGGGGTTCCAAAAGTATTAAAGATAGAGACAGTCAACTATTTTTATTTTTGGTATTCTCTTAAAATGGAGAGAAAAATTCTTGTGTTCTTCTTCTACAAAATAATTGTGGTGCAAATGGTGAAAGCTGATTGGTTGCTGCTGCCAAAAACACATTTTCTTTCCTCCAGTTTTAAGGAAGTAGACTATACAATGTTTAATTATTGTGGCTGTAATGATCTCTAATTTACTATTTGAAAGAAATTCCCCTTTCTGTGATGATAGAAGTCTGTAATTTGTTCTTGTGGACAGGCTTATACTAGCACTGACTTACAGAAATTGAACAGAATTCCGGCCAGCCATAAACAGCCATTCTATAGTCCAGATGTACTGTATATTCAGAAATCAGTAACCATATTTTTTATACTTAGTTTCTAAATCTATTTCTATAGTAATTTATTTAGGCAAACTCTTAATCTACCATGTAAACCCTTAGAATTAAACTATAGACTTTTTTCTTTAGGGTATACACATGAAAGGTATCTTCTTACAGTGATATTAAAGTTTTTTATTTTTTTATTTTAAAAATAACAAACATGTTATACTTACCTGCTCTGCGCAGTGGTTTTGCACAGAGCAGCCCCAGTCCTCCTCTTGTTGGGTCCCTCGTCAGAGATCCTGGCCCCTCCTTCCTACGAGTGCCCCCAGGACAAGCAGCTTGCAACTGGGGTCCCCAAGCAGGCTCATTCCCAAGCTGTGGCTCAGCATGTCCATTCACACAAAGAGTTGCAGCTCATCCTCACCCCCCCCCCCCTCTCTCCTCATTGGCTCACTGGCTGTGATTGTTTGCTTTGTGTACTATACGTGTTTTTAAAACTGTGTCCTGCATGCTGTCTATGGTACCTGTAGGTTCTGACGGCATGATCTGTATGTGCTCAGTCTGTGTGTTCTCTGACCACATTTGCTCTGTCTTCAAGTGATGTCTAAATGTGTGTCTCTGTTATGTTCTATGACTGTTGCCTCTCTTTTGTGTTTTTTGACTATGTGTGCATGCTTTGACTTGTATACTCCTACGTTAATGTCTTGACTGTGAATGCTTTGTCTACATGTTCTTTGACTGCGTATGCTCTATTGGTGCATGTTCTAATTGAACATGCTATGGCAACACTGCCTGTTGTGTGTTCTTTGACTGTACTGCATGTGATCTCACTGTGCTCGTTTTGACTGTCAATGCTCTGACTACATATGCTTTGCCTACCTGCTTTGCCTGCATGAGCAGTGTCTGTGCTCTGCATGTACTGTACAGTATCTCACAAAAGTATAAAAACACCCCTCACTTTTTTTGTAAATATTTTATTATATCTTTTCATGTGATGACACTGAAAAAATTACACTTTGCTACAATGTAAAGTAGTGAGTGTACAGCTTGTATAACAGTGTATATTTGCTGTCCCCTCAAAATATTTGAACACACAGCCATTAATGTCTAAACTGCTGGCAACAAAAGTGAGTACACCCCTAAGTGGATCTGTCCTAATTGGGCCCAAAGTGTCAATATATGGGTGTGGCCAGCATTATTGTCCAGTACTGCCTTAACCCTCTTGGGCAGGGAGTTCACCAGAGCTTCACAGGTTGTCACTGGAGTCCTCTTCCACTCCTCCAAGATGACATCATGGAGCGGGTGGATGTTAGAGACCTTGCGCTACTCCACCTTCCATTTGAGGATACCCCCCTGATGCTCTATAGGGTTTAGGTCTGGAGACATGCTTAGCCAGTCCATCCCCTTTACCCCCAGCTTCTTTAGCAAGTCAGTGGTTGGCTTGGAGGTGTGTTTGGGGTCGTTATCATGTTGGAATACTGCCCTGTGGCCCACTCTCTGAAGGGAAGGGATCATGCTCTGCTTCAGTATGTCACAGTACATGTTGGCATTCAAGGTTCCCTCAATGAACTGTAGCTCCCCAGTGCCGGCAGCACTCATGCTGCCCCAGACCATGAAACTCCCACCACCATGCTTGACTGTAGGAAAGACACACTTGTCTTGGTACTCCTCATCTGGTTGCCGCCACACACGCTTGACACCATCTGAACCATATACAATTATCTTGGTCTCATCAGACCACAGGACATGGTTGCAGTAATCCATGTCCTTAGTCTGCTTGTATTCAGCAAACCGTTTGCACACTTTCTTGTGCATCATCTTTGGAAGAAGCTTCCTTCTGGGACAACAGCCATGCAAACCGATTTGATGCAGTGTGCGGTGTATGCTCTGAGCACTGACAGGCTGACCCCCCACCTCTTCAACCTCTGCAGCAATGCTGGCAGCACTCATACATCTATTTCCTAAAGACAACCTCTGGATATGATGCTGAGCATGTGCACTTAACTTCTTTGGTCGACCATGGCGAGGTCTGTTCTGAGTGGAACCTGTTCTGTTAAACCACTGTATGGTCTTGGCCACCATACTGCAGCTCCGTTTCAGAGTCTTGGCAATCTTCTTATAGCCTAGGTCATCTTTATGTAGAGCACAATTCTTTTTTCCAGATCCTCAGAGAGTTCTTTGCCATGAGGTGCCATGTTGAACTTCCAGTGACCATTATTAGAGAGTGAGAGCGATAACACCAAATTTAACACACCTGCTCCTCGTTCACACCTGAAACCTTGTAACACTAACAAGTCACATGACACCGGGGAGGGAGAATGGCTAATGGGGCCCCATTTGGACATTTTCACTTAGGGGTGTACTTACTTTTCTTACCAGTGGTTTAGATATTAATGACTGCGTGTAGCGTTATTTTGAGGGGACAGCAAATTTACACTGTTATACAAGCTGTACAATAACTACTTTACATTGTTGCAAAGTGTAATTTCTTCAGTGTTGTCACATGAAAAGGTATAATCAAATATTTACAAAAATGAGAGGGTTGTACTCACTTTTGTGAGATACTGTATGTGCAATGTCTCTGCAATAACTGTGTGTACTCTATCTATGCGTGTTCTATGTATGCTCTAGACATGAATTTACTTTAGAGTCTGGATACTTAACAGTGAGGACAATGAATGAAAAGAGAAGCAACCACCAGGAGGTGAATGTAACATTGCAAGAAGTACATTAGTGGGGTTGGGGGTGAGTTACCCACTGTGAACAGAGCAGAGAGATGGGTGATGCATGAGGCCTGAGGGTGTAAAACTTCAAGAATTGCTGCCAGGAGACAGGAATTGCTGTTCTGTAAATGAGAGAGAGGAGAAAAGGAAATGGAGCAAGCTGCGTGTGTAAATCTGGATAGCTGTAAATAAACTTTCAGTGCTGCTGACAAAAAACAGTAAGTGTTCTCCTTTTATGTCACAGGATAAGTTCCTTTTTGTAATGTACTATTGCCTACCTAAAATGAAGCTTCTTTGCAAGGACTGCACAGATCCACACAGCTTCAGAATTTTCCCAGGCATAACCCCCATCTTTTTGAGATGGGAAGAGGGACACCTATTAGCAAACATATGTAGGCATAGCAGAGCTCAATATGTCAAGTCCTGAGCTACTAGCCAGGCCTTAAGGGTTACTCGCCACTGGTTGACCCACCCAACACCTACCCTGCCCTGGCCCTAAATCTGCCCCTAAACATGCCCTCATAAATGATCTCATAAAATTACACTGTTAAATATTTTTGCATTAATGCAGAAGTTACAAAAATAAATATTAATACCTCTTTGTCAGTGCCCATCAGTGCAGCCTCATTAGTGCCCATCAATGCACCCTATCAGTGCCCACCAGTGCAGCCTCACCAGTGCAGCCTGATCAGTGCCCATGAATGCAGCCTCATCAGTGCCCATGAATGCAGCCTCACCAGTGCTCTTCAATGCAGCCTCACCAGTGCCCATCAATGCAACCTCCCCTGTGCCCATCAGTGCAGCCTCATCAGTGCCCATCAATTCCCCCTCACCAGTGCTCATGAATGCAGCCTCACCAGTGCCCATCTATGCAACCTCACCTGTGCCTATCAATGCAGCCTGATCAGTGCCCACCAATGCTCATCAATGCAGCCTCATCTGTTACCATCAATGCAGCCTCCCCTTTGCCAATCAGTGCAGCATTCCCTGTGCCCATCAATGCAGCCTCACCTGTGCCCATCAATGCAACCTCACCTGTGCCCATCAATGCAGCCTGATCAGTGCCAATCAATTCAGCCTCATTTGTGCCCATCAATGCAGCCTCACCTCTGCCCATGAATGCAGCCTCACCTATGTCTCTCAATGACCCCTCTCCAGTGCCCATGAAGGCACTCTCACCAGTGTCCATCAATGCAATCTCACCTGTGCCCATCAATGCAGCCTGATCAGTGCCCATCAATGCCGCCTCACCTGTGCATATTAATGCAGCCTCACCTGTGCCCCTCAATGCAGCCTCCCCTGTGCCCATCAATGCAATCTCACCTGTGTCCATCAAAGCAGCCTGACCAGTGCAGGAGAAGAGAGGAGAGGAAGAGAAAGAAGTCAGGATCGCCCCGCTGTAACAGCTTTCATCTGAATTGCCAGGCACTCGCCATCCCACACACTCCCGCCTCTTGGATCGGCTCCTATGATAGACGTCACATGTCCCGGCATTGGACCAGTGTTCTGTGTATCATAGGAGCTGATAAAAGAGGCGGGACTGTCTGTGATGGTGAGCGTCCGGCCATTCAAAAGAAAGCTGTTACATCCACTCGGTGATTATCCGGCTGGCTTTCTCCTCTCTCTCTTCTATCTTTCTCTGGGCGGTCGCTGGGAGAACGGCTCCTGAGGCAGCCCCACACTCGCTCTCAATCATTTTCCACTCGCAAAATGTGAGCAGGTGAGTGAAAAGTTTGAGGACTGGGCATAAGACACACCCCCTGCCATGCCCTCTTAAGAGAATTATAGAAAAAATGATTAGTTAAAAGCCTTGATTGATTTTTATAGCCATTACTATTCCTTAATACTGGCTTTGAAAATTTACAAATGCAGCAATTTAGAAATCGGATGAAAGGTTTAGCACTGGAAAACACTTTTTGAAAGTTAAAACATTTATTTTATATACAACTATAGAGATAAAACCAAAATGAGGGACAAATGAGGAGGAAAAAGGGACAGGGGGACTTTGTTCCAAATCAGGAGCAGTCCCTCAAAATCAGGAACAGTTGGGCGCTATACTCAAGTCTGCATCTTTTCCCTAGCGCATAATACAGCCCAATCTCTATAAAAAACCTATCTACAGGCAGCCAACCTGCCGACAGGCTTTCCATTACAGAAAATGGGGTTCAGGCTACACAAGCAGAATAAGAAAGATTCCAAGGTATGTATAGTATGTAATGTATAGTATAGTGCATGGTATAGTATATTTTGTATAGTATAGTGCATAGTATAATATGTTATGTAGAGCTACCTCCAGAGGAGCCGCTGAATTATTTTTTGATTTCTCTGCACACCTGAAGATAATACAGTGGGGTTGATTTACAAAAGAAAGAGTATTGTTGGGAGTCTGGTGCTCCAAGATTCCAATGTTTAGGAGTCATCTGGACTGTTAAGGAAGGGGCTGTAAAATAAGTCTGCTGTCCATGCACAAAGTTAATTGCACTGTATTTCAGGCTGCCATCCTCACGGTGTGCACATGCTCTGTGGGTGTACAAGAAATTAGAGGGGGAAGAGGGGGGGGGGCGCCACTGAGTGCAGTAATAAATAGGATGCAAAAAATTAAAAACACTTAAAAGAATGTAAAAGGTAATAGGCATGTATAGAGATGAACAGTCTATCTCCTACTTCTGCATTCTAGAGGACTGGATCTCTCCAACGTAATTTGGGGTGAAGGGCTGGTATTCGTCCGTGGTGCTTCCACGTTTAGCCAGCATGGAACGCGGGGGCGGACGTGATGTTACTGGAACTGGGGAGTCCTGAACACAGAGTCCGTGGAGACTAGAAGGCTACGCGCTCAGAGCTGATGGCTCCTTCTCAAGTTATGTTAAGGGTAGTGAGGTAACTGGCGCTGCCTGTAGGTGTGTATGATAAATAGAGTATAAATATCACAATAAATTGCAGTAACTCATATACAGAAGTTTAGAACATATATAAATACTATATATAAAAACCATATAAATAATATAAATATAAAGTGCAATGGTATAAACAGATGAATAAATCAATCAAAGAAGTATATATCAAAAATATATATAAAGTGCTCTGTGATAGAGGTGACCAGATAAGGTGAAGGTACTGGCCTATGGGCTATATATTGCTCACCAAGAAAAGGTTAAACAATAGTTAAGACAAATCCACGTGTATCAGCCAAGGCTGGTAAAAAGATATGAAAGTGTAAGTGATTCCAATATGAGTAAATATGGAATATAGGAAATAAAGGTATAGGTGATTCCAATAAAAAATGGAATAAATTACAAGAAAAAAGTGATGAAGTGCAAAGAGGTCCTAGAATGGACCAGTGAAATAAAAAATGGCCACAGTATTACTAATAATGGTGAATAAATTATCTCAGCAGAAAGTGATATAGTACAATAGGTCCTGCTTACCAATAGTTAATCATAAGGACCCGTGAAACGTATTGGTAAACAGAAATCTGGCCAAAAAATTATCTGCATCCAAGCTTTACAAAAAATGGTAGGTAAAAAAAGTCCATAAAGTTCACACAAAATTGAAGTGATAAAGTCAGTGGGTGATTCTTGAGGTGATCCAGGTGTCTAAGTGCCGGGTGAGGAAACAGTGCTCCCCCCTTCCAATCTCTCCCGCACTCACCGGAAATCGGCACCCCTACAGGGGTAACCAGCGTGTAGGTGGCAAGGTATGCCCTCAATGGGGAGTACTCCTACGTGCCGATCCCTTCAGTGGTAGATCCTGAATCCTCTATCCCATATATATCATATAAAAAGCGGTCTTAGAGATGAACTTCACGAAAATAGTCAGACTGTTTAGCAACCAGCAAATTTTGTTCTGAGTAGTCTGTCTGCTTCATCAGTTGTTCTCAAAAGGAGCAACAACTGATGAAGCAGACAGAATGTTCTAAATTTCTGCATATGAGTTACTGCAATTTATTGTGATATTTATACTCTATATAAATATCTATACACACCTACAGGCAGCGCCAATTACCTCACTACCCTTAACATAATTTGAATATTGACCTCACAGTCTATATTTTTGAGGTAGGCAGCAGCCGTTCCACTCATTTCTCCATAGTGTGGACACTCCCACTTATACACCTTTAGGCTCCTTCTCAAGGCCTGCTGCCCCCTGGAGGGGAGCAGCTAATATACCCTAAATGTGCTGATTCATTGCTGCTGCTGCTGTGGGACTACAGAGGCCAGCAGACCAGCAATGTAATCATATACAAATCACCAAATAATGTCCCTAAATATAATTAAAACAAAGTGATAGATAATGACAAAGGACAAATATGTAGGTTAAAATACACATTTCTAAGGACCTAGCATCATAATGATGGTGTTAAAAAAACGTAAAAATAAAAATAAATATAATCTGTACAATGTGCAAGGCTGCACCAGATTTTGCACTCTCCAGTTTTTGTAAATCAACCCCACTGAATGAATGAGATATGGATTTTGTATATACTGTATATGGATGTCTAGATTTCACCTGGAAGTAAAGTCAAACTCTGAGATAGCAGATTGTTTGTCCTCTGTTTTCCAAAGGATTCCATAAAACAGAAACATCATTATGTTTTCCTTGTTTTAGTGGCTACTATGTCCTATTGAGAACCCCTTTTCTCTTGACTGCTGAGAAGCATAGGCTCATTTATGACCAGCTAATAAACAAATACCACGTCCCCCAAAAAGACACAGAAGCTGATTAATTTAGAAAAAGGGCAAGGCCACAGCTTTATTGAACTCTGCAAAAGTAACAACTTTCCAAATGTACCAAACAACAATGCCAGTCACAGTTATACTGTGAGCACCCATAAAACATAGACTCACATAGTCTAAGAGGCCTGTCCTTGCCATCAGTGCCAGACAGGATTTAGATTAACCCCAAGATGTTTATATACCTACATGCAATTTATACTGTTATGGACCTATATGTATACTTTTTTTGTATTTTTGCTGTTTGATCCTGTTTACTGTGTATTGTATGACAAAGTAAAATGCAGTATTTATGGCCTAGGGTACCCACCTCATTTAACCATGTGACGGGAGTCACTTTGGGCATGGGGGTTGTGGACCCCAAATTCCTTTAGAGAGGTTGGGGGCACCATGCCCAGCCTTATGGGTCTCTCTTATGTTTAAGTCACCCTGCATCTGTTATGGATGCAGGGTGACCAGGAGGGTGGTGAACACTGAAAGTATGGTTTGGACTACTACAAATGGGACAGTCATATTCAGGAATAATGTCTCCCTTGTAATATGAAGATTTTTATTCCCTGTACAGTATGAGGTCTCTGACCAGGAAGTACAACTCCTAATATGGTCATTCCAGGAAATGAGGAGACGGACTGTCTGGCAATGTTGCTTTTGTCTGAGGTGGCTTTCCATTCACCTAATGTCGGGTGTGCTAATGAACTCACCTGTTGTCTGCTAGGGGATATGTGTATTGGGGGCTCGTTATGGAACCATTGTTCTGTGTCTGGCTATTGTGTACATTGATTGCCCCCTGGGGCTTCTGTCTCATTGCACATAACAGTCCTTCTGGTCAAGCTATCCAAGCTGGACCAATCCCTGCTGACTCATTTTCAAGTCCTCATTTGCATGGCTGGAGAGGACATTAAGGGGAACTGCAGGTACTTTGCAATTGACCAATGGGAGGGCGGTTGTTGGGGGCAGGATGTTCCAAATTCTGTATAAAAGTGTGCTGTGTTCTTCCAATAAATTGTCTTCCTGTTTGAACTTACATACTAACATTGGTGTTTGTTCTAATGGATTCCGAACGGCACATAGCTGTAGTTCGGATCCCGGGATCCTTGGTTGACCGAACCATCAGACGTTGCGATCTGCAAGCTGACTCACTAGAAACAGAGGAGTGTCGGGAGAGCGGAAGCGAGCGATTAAGGGATTAACATCCAGGCCACTTTTTTTAACTTGGTACTGCCCGAATTTAACAGACAATTGCACGATCATGCAACGCTGTACCCAAACGAAATTTAGGTCATTTTTCCCCCACAAACAGAGCTTTCTTTTGGTGGTATTTGATCACCTCTGCGCTTTTCATTTTTTGCAATATTAATAAAAAAGAGCGAAAATTTTGCGAAAAATTGACATTTTCTACTTTGACAGTTAAAAAATATCCCATGGGCACTGTTATTTTATTTTTATATAACCCCAAAATTTACTGAACAACAATGCCAGTCACAGGTGTACTGTGAGAACCCATAAAACATAAACTCACATAGTCTAAGAGGCCTGTCCTTACCATCAGTGTCAGACAGGCATTAGACTGACCCCAGAATTTAGTTTGAGGGCAAAGCCCATAAAGCAACATCAATTACTGGCAAGGTCAAAACTGCCACACGAAAGTCAGTTGTATACTGACGAGCACCCCACCACAGCCAGCACCTTGGGCAGCCAGATTGTAGGCTGAGATTAACATATTTAGGCCAATCATTTAAATGAACCCAATAAGGTCTCAATAAATACTGTTATCGCAGCATATGCTGATGATTTACTATTTTTAATCACACAGCCCCACATTACCATGCCCAATTTATGTTCCACTTTTAAACACTTTGGCTATGTCTCTAATTGTAAAATAAATTATAAGAAATCAGAAGCAATGAACATCTAGACACCTTAGAGTCCATCTGGACTAATTGTGCCTTTAAGTGGGAAGAGAGAGGCCTCAAATACCTAGGTGTATGGCTCACATCTAACTTAAAAGCCATGTATGAGACAAATTTCAAACCCTAACTACACAATATAACCAAGGACCTAAGAGATGGACGCTGAAGCATTTCTCTTGGTTTGGTAGGGCAGTGATAATAAAGATGACAATCTTACATAAGATACTCTATCTGTTTCAAACCATACGAATACTCATACCGCAGAAATTCTTTAAAATTCTTCAAGCCCTGACGAGGAGATTTCTATGGGCATCTCGGAAGCCGCGCGTGGGTTTAGACATACTTGCACGGGATAAACGCTTGGGAGGCATGGGCCTTCCTAACTTTAAACATTATTATTAAGCTTCTCAGTTCACTAGGATCATTGACTGGAATTGTCACGCCGCAAATAAAGATTGGGTGGACCTGGAGAGTGCGGCTGCCGTGACCTCGGTGGCTTACTTTCCGTGGATCCCTTGGGAAACGTGTCCATCCACTCTGAAGCAACGCCTGCTGATAGGAGCCACACTCAACATATTCCAAAAAACTATAAAGGAATTTGCCATTTCATCCTCACCAGGGCCCCTGACACCATTAAGTTCTAACCTGGACTTTGCGCCTGGAAACCGCAAACAAAGGTCTTTCTCTACAATTCCAAACCCCTTTTGGCTACACATTGCATACTAGGTGGTAAGCTAAAGCCACATATTATCCTACAACAAGAACAGAGTAGTGACGCCATGACGGTTTGGTCATTTAGACAACTTCATAGCTATATTTCCAATTGATACGGGTTCCGCAGATTTAGTAGAGACTTAACCCCACTGGAGGCAATATGTTTACAAGGTTCTCAGCTGGATAAAACTACGTCCATGATATATTCATGGCTACAATCATTAAATAAGCAGGGTACAACGTGACATAAACTGCTATGGGGAATAGTCCTGACTCCTGAATACTTCCTTTAGTGACGAACAATGGCTATTTTTGCACATAAGTGTTCTATTAGTACTCGACTACAGGAAACCTCATTTAAACTTCTTACCCATTGGTATAATACCCCGGATAAACTTCACAGATGGTTCCCCAGAACCTCTGATAGATGTTGGAGATGCAAACGACATTTGGGCACCCTGTCCCATATATGGTGGGACTGCCCGCTCATACAGCCATACTGGCAAAAAGTCACATCCACGATTAGACTTTTAACAAACACCTCAATGCAATTGTCCACAGCATATTGTCTGCTAAACATCTCCTCATGCTCAATGAGGAAATATAAAAAGTCCTTGACCAAACATCTCCTTACCGCGGCTAAATCTGTGATTCTGCGGCTCTGGAAATCTACACAGACACCCCCCCCCCTTAAGGCTTGGCTATTCTCTGTAGGACACATGTACCATTTGGAAGAGATAAGGGCTATAGCGAATTACTCCACAGACAAATTTAATAACCTATGGAGCCCTTGGCTTGCATTTAAATTCTCAAAAAAATTTGAGGAACTCACAGGGACTAACGCGTGAGTCCCTGTGAGTTGGAGGCAATATGTTTACAAGGTTCTCAGCTGGATAAAACTACGTCCATGATATATTCATGGCTACAATCATTAAATAAGCAGGGTACAACGTGACATAAACTGCTATGGGGAATAGTCCTGACTCCTGAATACTTCCTTTAGTGACGAACAATGGCTATTTTTGCTCACTCACAGGGACTAACGCGTGAGTCCCTGTGAGTTGGAGGCAATATGTTTACAAGGTTCTCAGCTGGATAAAACTACGTCCATGATATATTCATGGCTACAATCATTAAATAAGCAGGGTACAACGTGACATAAACTGCTATGGGGAATAGTCCTGACTCCTGAATACTTCCTTTAGTGACGAACAATGGCTATTCTCTGTAGGACACATGTACCATTTGGAAGAGATAAGGGCTATAGCGAATTACTCCACAGACAAATTTAATAACCTATGGAGCCCTTGGCTTGCATTTAAATTCTCAAAAAAAATTTGAGGAACTCACAGGGACTAACGCGTGAGCATGGATATGTCTTTCTTCTGCTGTTATTATTTTGACATCCTCACTCTGATATCATTACTTTGACATCTGTCGCACACAAACAGTCATTGATAATGCTACACTCTTTCTCTCTTCTACCTTCTTTATCTTCTTTTATTCTTAGATCTTTATATGTTCTAACACAGGAAAATACAGTTACATACCTTTTGTGTTTTATCAGAGGCGTAACTAGAACCTTCAGGGCCCCGATGCAGGAAACGATGAAGGGCCCCCCAGACCCCTGGCCGGGGCCCTTCCCTTCAAGCCCGGGGCTCTTCCCACTAATCCTGGGGCTCGTTGCATGGCCTTTTAGTATGGTCCCGCAGCAGGATCCTTTCACAAGTTCTGCAGTGGGCCCCCTTCCTGTAATCTTGGGGCCTCCCCACAGTGGTGCAATGCCAGGGCCCGGTAGCAAGTGTGACCTTTGATATCCTGGAAGTTCACCCACTGGTTTGCTACCGGGCCCCCTGGAGCATGGGGCCCGGTAGCAATTGCAACCCTTGCAACCCCTGTAGTTACGCCCCTGTGTTTTATGGTCATAGAAGAATGGCCCCGGAACATTGTCATAGATTATATTCTATACCTGTTATTATGAACAGACATCTATGCTCTGGATAGTACGAAGGCTATGTTATGATTCTTACTTATTTTGTTCATGACTGTCACCATATGTTTGATACAAACTATTTTTTGTAACTTTTTCTTGTTTGAAAATTTTCAATAAAAATCTTTATTGTTGAAAAAAATAAATACTGTTATCTCCCTCAAGACCCTGGTGGCAGACAATGTCCTTCAAGCCAAGATCGAACCAGCAACCTAAGGATTCCTGTGTGATTTCCTTCTACAGTCCTGTGCTCTACCAGCTGAGCTATTGAAGGAGATAACAATGCCCCCAATCCTGCAGACAAATTTGAAAACCTAGGCATTCACCCTGCACCAGCTCCAAAGAAGAACTAAAACAAGAAAAAAGTACGGGACAGGCCAAAACCAGAAACGGGGACAATGTTGGACCAAACAATAGATTGGTAAAAGTGGCACAACATTGAGCAATAACATGCTTAATATATGAGATTGAATCTACAGACCGGCAATGCCCTTCATCGTTACCCCTAAATGATAAGAATAAAGGGACCTGAAACAAACTGTTTTAAGCAATACCAGCAACTAGCATAGGCCATGAGCACTGCAACAACAAATTCTGCCAACTGCAAAGGAAAATTCTCCCCAACAGTGTCAAAAAATCGGCATGGCAAAAGGCCCAATAAACAAAGGAGTCAACGATAATCCAAAGTAATGCTGGGGAGAAACATGAAATCAGAACAAAAGGTGGGGAAGAACATATAGCACAAATTTAAATGATTCCTATGTACCTAAAAAACATCTCTCTCACCTGAAAAACATATCCCATGGGCAGCAATGGCTGCGCCAATGAGGAAAGAGTATGTAGGAAAAATCAGTAGGAGGCAAGACCAGCTGAGAAAGGAAAAGTCGGCAGACCCGAAACAAAATCAGAGTTAGCTGAGGTTGAAAGAATCAGCGTGAGATCAAAACAAAGGATTCTGAGTTACCACCAATTGAGTGTTTGTCCTCAGCTACAAGTTCACTAATCCTAAAGGTGCCAAACAATGGCAAAGAAAAGGCAACTCAAAACAAGAGAGCTCTAAATGCAACAACAGACAGAGGGAAAAATGGAGAGGATGTTGGTTAAGTTGTGCACAGAAAACAGGTGCCGAGAATCAGGGAAGGAAGTCAGATGATTACAACCCTTTAAAACTCTCTGATTAGGAAAACCTTAGGGATGTCCTCCCAGCTGAATAGTCTGAACCAAAATTTGCCGGCAAGTTACCCATGAGTTCTGGGAATGGGAGACATGGACTGATTCCAACAGGAGTCAGAATCGAGAGTACACAAAAAACCTTGGACAAGGAAGACCCACAGCCGTTGAAGCCAAAGAGCAAAAGCGGGTGAACTGTAACCAAGAGGACAAATCAGCAATGGAATTAGCTACACCTGAAACCAAACAGTCCACTGCAGGGATGGAACAAGGGGTGGGCAGGAGGGACGGCTGCCCTGGGCGCAATGGTTTATTGCAGGGATCTGGGCGCCTTGACCCTAACCCTAAGGGAGGTGGGGGGCGCAGTTTAGCATCTTTGCCCTGGGCACTGGATGACCTTGTCCCCACACTGGTCCACTGAAGACATCCAAGCACCATAAAAACATAACAGGGAGAACAAAGGTGGAGAGCATGCATAGAGGCAGTTAACCACTTGTACCACACTATTCTGTGCAAAAAAAAAAAAAAAAACACTTGCCTATTCTGCAATTTTTACACCGATACTTCCACTATCACCACATTAGGAAAGAGTTCTGACAGCATCATACTACACAACAAATAGAGTTGGGCCCATGAGGCCAGCCAAGGTTCAGCACACCAGTCATCTTGGAAGAAAATGCCAAAGCTACAGGAGCTGAATGCAATCCTGTAAAACTCCATCTGTGAGTTCAGCAATTCCTCCATTTATCAAAGAATGAACATTAGAGGAGTGCAAGAAGGACAACCACGCTTCCAAGTCTCATCACTTATCAAGCATAGGTCTGATAATTTGTACGTAATGACGTGTATCTGATATACATTTCATAGACATCCATAGAAGGCACTGACCATCAGAAGTACGCAGAATATGAATACAAAATGTACAGAAAGTGAGGTTCCCCTTATTGGGACTTTACAGGCACATGAAATTATATGGAAAATAGTTATTTATAAAAATAATTTTTATTTTGTAAACACATATATTAATAGGTTAAGATCAGTGCAAGCAAATAAAGACAGGTAGATCAACCACAATGGTCTGAACTAAAAACCCGACATGTTTCGAAGCCAGAGAGATTTGCTTCTTCTTCAGGGGATGGTTCAAACGGTACTCTAGTAAATAATTATTATAATAAATAATTATTTACTAGAGTACCGTTTGAACCATCCCCTGAAGAAGAAGCAAATCTCTCTGGCTTCGAAACATGTCGGGTTTTTAGTTCAGACCATTGTGGTTGATCTACCTGTCTTTATTTGCTTGCACTGATCTTAACCTATCAATATATGTGTTTACAAAATAAAAATTATTTTTATAAATAACTATTTTCCATATAATTTCATGTGCCTGTAAAGTCCCAATAAGGGGAACCTCACTTTCTGTACATTGTTACTAGGGATGTGGCACACATAAAGCACTAGGCTTAAGCACCTTTCATGAATACAAAATGGCCCCAAAAAGTTTGACGTTGCTACAGCCAGAGCTTCCTAGAGTCCCTTGGGAATTTAACCAAGGACAGAAGCTAATTACCTTAGGAAGTAAGCAGACCATCTTCACAATGTCAGTCTCAATGCCCAAAAGGACAGAAGATGGGCAGGACCTTCCGTATTGTTAGGATGGAACAGTCACAGTGTACAGGAAGGAGGGGAAAGGCAGACTCGATGTCGGCCTTCACCAGAAGGGTTGAAATACAAGAGAACTCAGCAAAGAAAGCGTTGTATTAATAGTGGTGTATTGGTCCTGGGATTTCTCCTGATCAATAGCACCATTAACCGACAAGCTTGCAGGGAATAGAAAAGTGTAGTATAAATCAGAATTTTTTTTTTTGGGTACCACACCAAGTGAGTAAAACCCACTAGGAGCGTTAGGGAGGCAGGCCAAATGGGCATGCCATGAGACCAAAGTCCAATTCTTTCTCAGTTTTATCAGCTACCACTGATTCAAACTGTAGAGCTGATTTAAAGACATAGTAGGCTCATCTGATGGCATGAAAGGGATTCAAACCCCCCAATTATATCCCAATTGTAAGAGCCAAGCCTCCATACTGAGTCAGTGAAACATCTTTGAGATGTTCACTGGCATCCTCTGTCTTAGAAGGGTCGAACTTGGAACCTGTTGTGGCAGATATTCCCCATTCAGAAAGAGTCGAACTGCTGGGTGGGCACCACTACCAAGGGAAAAGTCATGTTTGAAGTAACATGCGGTGCACCGCACACAATGGCTCTCATTAAACAGCCAGAAGTTGCCTATTGGTATACCGCTGACGTTCTGTGCAAGTGACTGAAAAGAAGTTGGCCTGTGCAGGCACATGAGTAATAGCCATTTGCAGAGTAAATTCAGCGCTAGAGTGAATAATGTTAGCAGCTAGCAACGCAGGTCAATATACATATAGCATAGATTACGATGTCGACAGTCAAAATGCAGTTTTTTCCAGGCAGCCATTTTTAGGCAAAACTGGGTATCAAAATAAATAGCACTGTCCTCTATATATTGAGTTGACCTCCCAACTAAGATCCATATAACTGAATAGGGAAGGGACTAATTCTGGAAATGATTGACAGATCAATGCATTTGAACAGAAACCCTGTAGCCAGTTCCAAAAAAGTACAAGGAAGCTGCTTTGATTTTTCACCCTCGGTATTAACAGCTATATGCTTTGATTTGTCAGCTGTCTGTGTATCAAAAAGCACCAGCGTCAGCACATCAGTAAACTCATGGTGCCATTTTTAAAATGTATTTATTTAATAACCTGTCCTAAGTGCAAATCGACAGAAAAAATCAGAGGGCCACCCAGGTAAGAACCAGACCCTGGGTATAGGGTGGGTGCCACAGCTTGCATGACACCCACATAAACTATTAATATAAACTGATTGGACTGCTGCAGAAAATGCAGCCGTGGCCCTAAAATAGCTACACTTGACTTACCCCAGACCATCCCATAATCATACTTACCCAGCGGAGGTCGAGTAGGAGGACTGATGATTGCCTTCAGAAAGAGCTGGAGAAAGAGTGGGGAGTCCAAGAGTTGACCCTGTGTGTCAGAGGCTGCATTGGGACATGCAGGGTTAATAGAGAGGAGCCTCCTACCTCAAATGACACAGAAGCTCTGTTAGAGAATCTGAGGCATGTCACTTGGGGAGGCTGTAACACTGAAATCACCTGTTTCCGAAGAAGAGGAGAGCTGGCTTGCATGCAGGCTAAGACAGGGATGCAAAGAGTTAATAAGTGCCTCCTGCTGTATGTAAACCTAATCCCTCACACAGGCAGTGAGAGGGGCTGAGTGAAACACTGGAGGGGATAAGAGCTGACAGTATACCTCAGTTCCTGCCCTCCAGGGCACAGGGAGCTCAGTGTCAATGACAGAATCCAGGTAAGGAAATGCTGCAGGCATCCGAGGTCCCTTCACATGTGATGCCAGTGCTCTGGGAATCCTAGAATGGGGCAGGCAGTGTCCATTAACATTGAAAGATGCTGTATTAGAGACACAGCTGTGGCGGGAAGAGCTCAGGGGGATGCAGGCAGAGTGAGGGACTAGCAGAGAAGAAGTCGAGCTAGCGCCCTTGGTGCCAATAGCTCCAGAGGAGGTCCTGTATCTGGCTGTATTAGTAGTGACCCTGAAGGTGCTGGGGCTTGGTCTGGATGGAGAGAAATTGCATCGAATGACCCTGGAAGAGAGTGGCCTTGCAGCAAGGGATGGGTAGCAGATGTAGGAGCTGAGGGAACTCTCACCATAAGAAGAGGAAGCAGCCAGTCAGCCTGACCTCTGGATAAAAGTTCTGTGTCCATGATGATACAAGAACCCTGGGAAAGGACAACTCTTGTGACAGCTGAATCTCTTTAGAGCAGTGGATGTGCCCCAGCGTAGCCTTTTCCTAGGGTTCAGGCTCCACCCAGTCACCTCAGGTCTTTGTAACCAATTCTAAGGGAGCTACTTAACTTCCCTTTTAGATTCACACCCACAGTGATGCCATGCTTCCAGCAGTCAAGGCTCCCTTTCCCTGAAGGAGGTTCAAGGGGCCTTCATTTAGATTATCGTAATCAATGGCATTACCACCCCCCCAGCAAACTGGTAAAATAAATGGTAAGAATCAAATATAGTGATTCACAAACTATACAATGTACAATAAAATGCTTCTCAAAAGTATGAGAAACTATATTTTAGCAATAAAATGTAAAGACAACAATCTGAAATTATGTTTTTGAAATCTTTTCATGCCACTATTAATACATGTATCTTTACTGCCAAAAATATGTTCAGTATAAAATCATAAAAACCATTTATGTATTCCAAATCGAGTACTCTGTTAAGTGTACTCTGCTAGTTATAGCTCTGACCTACATTTCACTCTTGCATTTGTACAGTAGCTGACATTCCCACTGGCTGATACAACAGCTGCACTGTCTAATGGAACACCAAAAAGGGTGAAGTCCAATGCAGTTGCCGTTTCAATCCTGGCAGAATGCAGAAGCATACTGCCAACTTCTGATCTTGTGGATCATATCCTTACAAGCAGTGCACTTCTCTATCATATTTGGTTTCACGTTATTTAGTTGGTTTCGCATATTTATTTATCACTATAGTTTTGAAGACAAACTTTAGGTAATCTGCTAAATACACAGTTGAAGTATATAAGTAATGTTCTACCTACTAAAGCATTCAAAATTTTTGTGCAGTTGGTTTTGTGACCTGGCATGGCTGCCAGGCAGCACAGGGGTTCCCAAATCCTTGTGACCAAGCACACGCTTGGTCAGAGCACTAAGGTTTGACACCAGAATGTTTAAGCAGTAGTCACAAGTACAATTTTAATGTAATAATTCACCTGCAGAGAGGGAGGGGGACTAGGCTAGCATATTGCATTATTAATAAGGACTTACTGTATGCAGGCCATAGATGGATCGAATTTCGAACAAATTTTCTTTAAAAAAACAGAAATTTCATGCGCTTTGTGATCCACCATTGATTTCCAAATTCAACCAACCAAGCCTTTAATTTCATCTAAGTTGCTACAGAAAATAATTTTTGTGACCGGGAATCTTTTCTTTCTGGGAAGCTTCTTTTCTTTCCAGGAATTTTATTTTCTTGTGCTTATACACATTTCTTTTTTTTTCTTTATATTTCTCACATGATTCTCTCACCATGGATTAGCAAATCGTTAGTTTTTTAAAAAATTTCCAACATGCCCGATCTCTAAAATTCTTTCAAAATTCGTCCCATGTATGGCTGGGTTTTTTAAAACCAGACAGCCGTTTAATTGCACAGCTGCTGGTGTGTGCTTGCAGGAACAGTGCTGCCTTATTTTTGTGTCCAAACTTTTATGCATGCAGTACATTTTTTTTTTTTTTTTTTAGTGCTCAAAGTTGTGTGAACTGACTTGATAGGAAATAAGGCTTTTTACCTTGTCTTGTCTAGGGCTGGACAGTCCCAGCACACCTTGGAGCTTTTTCTCCCTTTCACTAAAAATCACATCATCATGCAGCTCAGCATGCTGATATGAACTCATCGTACATTCTAAGGTTAAACACTTAAACACATTGTACATTCAAAGGGTAAATATTAACAATTATTGTTTTTCCATTTCCTGGTTGAGTAAGGCACTGATAGTGTAACCAGGGCCTCACAGATGCTTCCCGGGAAGGATACATTACCATTGCATTCCCCATCAGATGAAAAAAATGTGGAAAAAGAAAAAATTGTATGCAAAGAACAAAAATCATGCATTTATCAATAATATCAGTTTGCCTTTACTAAACATTCCTAACAGGTGCTTTTGTTGTAACTTTTAAGATAAGGGTGACATTCCTCTTTAATACTAGGAATCATTATCATTGCCATGTTTCTTACTCCTGTAAAATTATGTAATAATATCACATTAAAATGTACATGATAATTTAAAAAAAATGTAACTCCCTCCATTTCTAAACAGCAAATACAAATCAGCACACTATAATAGTTGGCTAGTTAGAACATTTTTATTGCATGTTTAGGTTATCATATATGGAATTATAAACAAGTCTGGGTGAAGGTCATTTAATCTTTGCCACTGGCCCTCATCCAAGAACGCTAGTCACAACTGTTTACTATGGTTTTGTAATTCATATCTGAATTTTGTTTTACACTAAACTGCAAAAACGAATAACAGGTGGATACTGACGTTAAACCACATATTGGCCTATTGCGTACTTTAAAGAGGGTATTTCAGAATTTCCAGTTCTGCCCAATTTCCATGGTTATTACAAAGTCATTTGAAATGCCATGCTCTTCTGATGAGATCTTTATAATAGCGAGTTAACAAATTATAAGGTATCCAGATGCACACCTTCACCTTATGGGAAGATATGAAGGCACAAACTACTGAAAGGAATTAGGGCAGGTTTATATCTGTGTGGTGCATTTTTGGTGTGTTGCGTTTTAGTCACATTACAGTAGAACACTGTACTACTTGTATTTTTATGAAAGCACATCAAAGTTGCAGCATGCAGGACTTTTTAAATGCAATGTACCTATAACGCACCAATTCAACCCAAAGGTGCCTATCAAAAGCTGAAATATCAGTTTTTAATGGGGTTAGTGTTAATTAATTATATACTGTACATATACTTTATACTGTATTTGCAAATGTAAAGAGTCAAGCTTATCAAAGCTAGCAGATAGGTACAACAGGGAGATTAAAACTACAGTTTTGGTGTCAGAGGTTTGGGATCTTGGCACTAGAGTTTCTGGAGGAGGAAAATACAGAGATGAGTTTGGCCATGTGCTCTTTTTGACAGCTGCCATTCAGATGACAGGTAACTTGGCAAAAAGCATTATAAAGCGAATATGAGACACAAGTATTTAAAAAGAGCTAAATATTAATATTTGATTATTCATTGATGTAGCAACTTTATATACAGTGTAATGCAACTGTATTCTGTCTGTTTTGCCCAGTAGCATAGGAATTCCAGTTTGAGCATAAATGTGCAATTTTTAAATTTCCATTACATTCAGTAACAGTGCAAGAATGCCTTCTTTGGAAAACAGGACTACAATCCTTAATATTCTATCATTCTTACTTTTTCCAGCTCTCGCCTCATCCCCCAAGCAATGGTCCCTGGTATTTTATAGGACAGATGACAATAACTGGTATGTAGACGTTTGCTTATGTTGGCATAAAGCCTCCCAGTTATAGTGATACCATCACATTCCCTCGCATATTGACAGGTTTCACTATGGGGTCTGGATATGAAGGCCTCTACGTTCCACCTTAGTCACAATTCTTTCTGTCTGTGGCTATTTTAGGTCTTCAAAGAAAACTGAGGGCAAACAGCTAAATATACATTTAAAATACATGTATATTTACTGTTTACAATCAAAGAATTTACAATTGTGTAGCCAGCCTCATGGCTTATACACATTTCTACATTGCTTAGCAGAGTGTTCCAAAAACAATAGCAGGTATAAAGTACTGGCACTCATCTACAGCAGCCTCCATAACCTTCTTGTGATAGCCAAACTTGGGCCATTCTGCTAGACAAAGCTTTGGCACTTTCTGATAGTGCCAAAGCCTGCCTGCCTGCCCTTCCTACAACCTGCACATTTCTGTTGGCTAGTAGGGCTGTTCATAATAGCTATGGCCCAATAGTAATGTGGGAAGAAGGGCTTAGTTTCAACACTTACCTGAAAGTGCTGGAGCATAGTCTGTTAGAATATCCTGAGATTCAGCAGTGATTGGAAGGTCTGGGTGGTTGCTGAAGGTATGTGTCTGCACTTCATACCTGTGACAGTTCTCCCCTACCCTTCCTAACAAAGTATTTTTAAGACCTTATGAATATGGACGGTTTTGAGCCTTCAATACCAAATCTCAATGTTTTTTGGTGCCAAGGAGGCATAGGTGAAATATCCAGCCCTGTTGCTAGAATCCTATTAAAATGTATCCAGGAGAGAGAGAGAGAGAGAGAGAGAGAGAGAGAGAGAGAGAGAGAGAGAGAGAGAGAGCCAAGCTCCGATCTAAGTGTAGCACAGCAGTACTTTATTCACACACAATTAAAATGGTACTCACAAGAGATCCATAAAAGCAGGCATCTATAAAAGCAGTGAGGGGAAGGTCTCTGGTGTCACATCCGAGGTGGTAGATCCGGTCGGGCGGTAGCGCTGTGATGAGGGAGGACAACCGATGGCCTCATGTCGGAGGCGGGGGACGTACAACTCCTCTGTGGTGGCAATGCAGCGTGGGTCCGCCGGTCGGATGGCTGTGACGTCACTTCCGGAGACAGCAGGGGGTTCGAACGGCGACCCACACATCATATTTTATGGCCGGTACATAGATGACATCATTGTCATCTGGGACGGTCCCCAATCCACCTTCACCCAATTTGTACAACATTGCAATCAAAATCCTTTCAATTTATCCTTCACTTCTGTATGCGATTCGGCCCAATTGGCATTTTTAGACCTTACCCTATATCATGAAGAAGGCAACATTGTAGCCAAAAATTACACAAAACCCACCGCTGGAAACTCATTCCTACACTACCACAGTTGCCACCATCCCAGGTGGATCTCCAACATCCCAAAGAGTCAATTCTGCCGCCTAAAACGCAATTGCACCAAACTACAGGATTACTGCGAGCAAAGTGCCCTCCTAACCCAAAAATTCCTAGACAAAGGGTACCCCGCATCCCTGGTCCGACAAGCCCACTCAGAATACCTGTCACAATATGACTCTAGCGCTCCCCAGGCCCCACCCCACCCAAAGAACTCATTGCCCCAACCCCTACGATTTACCACACAGTTCTATACCAAACACAGACAAATGGAAAAGATCTTACGAAAACACTGGTCCATCGTATCAGAGGACCCTCATCTTAAATCCACCATCCCCCCTGTTCCCAAAGTCTCCTACAGAAAATCCTCAAACATCAAAAATCTCATCGCCCCAAGTAAACTCAAATCGGCCACCCCCCACCCCACCACCACCATCTGCCTCATCCCCCTCATAGGGATGTTCCAGTGCCGCAAAACCTTGTGCCTCACCTGCGCCCATGTCCAACACGGACAGACTGAGTTCACCGTAAAAGGCAAAAAACACCAAATTAAACAATTCTACAACTGTTCCACAGAATATGTCATATATTGCCTAACCTGCCCATGTGGACTATTCTATGTAGGCCGCACCATAAGGCCCCTTAGGAAACGATTTGGCGAGCATCGTCGGCTGGTCGAAAAAGGGAAGGACAAACACAGTGTCCCCAGACACTTTGCAGAGTTCCATAACCAATCTCCCGTTGGACTCAAGGTGTGGGTAATTGAGTCAATTCCGAACACCTTGCCCAGGACAGAGCGTTTCAAGCGGTTGTGCCAGAGGGAAACCTTCTGGATTTACTCCCTTGAAACGCTCTCGCCGGGGGGCCTGAACAAAGAAATTGAAATCAATGTGCTGCTGTAGCCCATCTCCCTAAGTTAGTAATTATTCTTGTGGTATACTAATATGATCATTTTTTGCCCAGGTTCTTCCTTCCGTCTTCCAGAGTCTTTTGAACCCTCCTGACATATGCTTCTCCATACCAAGCCAACTCCAAAGTAAGTATCCATATATAAGTTGACCTGACCCACATAGTCTCCTTACCACCATTCGATTTAGAGCATGACCTTCTTCTACATGTCACCCGCCCACACACTGGCACAACGATTCCATATGGATGTGCGTGCGTGTGTGTGGGTGTGTGCGTGTATGCATAAGCGCATACACGCATACTCGTGGGCGTGCGTGTGCAGACACGTAAACACGCAGGTTTGTGAGCAGTCGTGGCTGACTTCTGACCATGTACCAGGACCTGTGCAATGTGCATGTATAGATATGCCTGCATGCATGCGCACACGCACACACTCTCTTTCCCCCCCCACTTCCTTTTCTTCTCCCCCCCCCCCCCCTGCCCCCCATTTGTTGCCCTCATGCGTAGGACCATATATTCCACAATACCATTTGGAATCCATCGATCAATCATGCTGAACAAGTACAAACATTTCCCAAGTACAAACATTCCCTTACTACACCCTTCACACATTTATTTATCTATTATACCGATTCATATCAAATGTCCTTATTGCAGATGTCCACACACGTGCGCTCTCATCCCATGGGGCGTTTTCATTAATGCACATTACTCTCCATACTATATCTTCAGCCTGTGTTGTTACACCGTTATTGGCCCCATTACAAAACATCCAGTTCAGTCAGCACATTCCCCCCCCTCCCTCCCTTTCCCCCTCCCCTTCCCTCCTTCCCCTCCCCTCCCCACACATCCAAACTCTTCCTCCTCCCCTCTTTAACCTCCACCACTCTTGTTTAGTATGCAAATTCCATTGCTGGTTTGCCTTTCCTAAATTTGTCCCACCCGAGCCACTGTACTTGTTGTCCCGGACTATGGGCATAAATACCACATCCAAAATGGCCCCTGTACGGCCTGAAGAAGGAGCGGAGCTCCGCAACGCGTCGCCGTTCGAACCCCCTGCTGTCTCCGGAAGTGACGTCACAGCCATCCGACCGGCGGACCCACGCTGCATTGCCACCACAGAGGAGTTGTACGTCCCCCGCCTCCGACATGAGGCCATCGGTTGTCCTCCCTCATCACAGTAATTATTACCAAAAAGTTCTGGCGCTACTCCAAGATGATGAAGTCCTGGAATGTCCCTTCACAGAGAATACACGAAAACCTGTAAAGTTCATGTGTTGAAGGTGTATGGGAATAGCAACACTGTTCGCCCGATTCCTGATGTAAGACAGCATAGAACATGTATTGGAAATTGGATATAGGAGATGGCGCTCAGTGTGCATATAGTAACAAACCCCAATATGGACTTAGATGGATAGTCTCATAAACACTTTATTATGATGATCCAAGGGTAAAGCACATTATGAATAAAACAAGGTCAGTCCTACCACCCTTTGTAGCCTCTGGACATTCACACCGATGGTAATGGAATCCTGTAGGAGACCGGTCGATGATGTTAAGAGCCGGTTGTCAGATGGGGTCGCAGGCAGGAGAGCTCGGTTGGTCTGATGTGCGGCCGCTTCCTCAGACCGGAGCTTCTGTGTTACACTCCCTCGGCACCCGACAAGAGCCTCGGGAGTCGCGCTTTGATGACGTCACTGCACGGGACCGAAGATCCACAGCCAGCCGGCTTAGAGGAATACTAGGATGTCAGCATGGATGGGGGACTGGTTAAGTTTGCTTCTGAAGAGCCTCCCGATCGCCACAACGACATGTTTCGCTACAATAGTAGATTTATCAAGTTGTGGCAAGAGGCGATCGGGGGCTCTATAAAGCCGAAAAATGGGCGGAGTTAGGCACAATGGCCAATAAACTGACCCCAAACAGCTGAATCAGAAAAAGCATTAAGAGATCAATGAAAAAAAATGGAAAAAGGGGGAAATAAAGGTGTAAAAAAATCGGGAAAAAGGTGAAAAAATTGGAAAAATAATTGATAATTAAAAAACAATGAGCATGTAATAAATAAGAAATATATATATAAAAAAACATATATCATGGTATATTGAAGGTCCAGAATGCTACAGGGGGCTAACAAGAATTAGTATATCACAACTAAATGTATACGGTTATAATACCTTTGTTGATATACATGAAACGATCTAAAAATTGATAAGATAATAAATATGTGTAAATCAATAAAAATATATATCTATATGATATTTATCTATAAAAAATATATATATAAAATATATATATATATATATATATATATATATATATATATATATATATTAATTACGGGTTAATTTTAATATATATATATATATATATATATATATATATATATATATATATTTTATATATATATTTTTTATAGATAAATATCATATAGATATATATTTTTATTGATTTACACATATTTATTATCTTATCAATTTTTAGATCGTTTCATGTATATCAACAAAGGTATTATAACCGTATACATTTAGTTGTGATATACTAATTCTTGTTAGCCCCCTGTAGCATTCTGGACCTTCAATATACCGTTATATATGTTTTTTTATATATATATTTCTTATTTATTACATGCTCATTGTTTTTTAATTATCAATTATTTTTCCAATTTTTTCACCTTTTTCCCGATTTTTTTACACCTTTATTTCCCCCTTTTTCCATTTTTTTTCATTGATCTCTTAATGCTTTTTCTGATTCAGCTGTTTGGGGTCAGTTTATTGGCCATTGTGCCTAACCCCGCCCATTTTTCGGCTTTATAGAGCCCCCGATCGCCTCTTGCCACAACTTGATAAAACTACTATTGTAGCGAAACATGTCGTTGTGGCGATCGGGAGGCTCTTCAGAAGCAAACTTAACCAGTCCCCCATCCGTGCTGACATCCTAGTATTCCTCTAAGCCGGCTGGCTGTGGATCTTCGGTCCCGTGCAGTGACGTCATCAAAGCGCGACTCCCGAGGCTCTTGTCGGGTGCCGAGGGAGTGTAACACAGAAGCTCCGGTCTGAGGAAGCGGCCGCACATCAGACCAACCGAGCTCTCCTGCCTGCGACCCCATCTGACAACCGGCTCTTAACATCATCCACCGGTCTCCTACAGGATTCCATTACCATCGGTGTGAATGTCCAGAGGCTACAAAGGGTGGTAGGACTGACCTTGTTTTATTCATAATGTGCTTTACCCTTGGATCATCATAATAAAGTGTTTATGAGACTATCCATCTAAGTCCATATTGGGGTTTGTTACTATATGCACACTGAGCGCCATCTCCTATATCCAATTTCCTCCCTCATCACAGCGCTACCGCCCTACCGGATCTACCACCTCGGATGTGACACCAGAGACCTTCCCCTCACTGCTTTTATAGATGCCTGCTTTTATGGATCTCTTGTGAGTACCATTTTTTTTTTTTTTTTTTTTTTTATTTTTTTTTTGAAAGGTGTTTATTTAAATTTTTGCATAACAGTAACAAAAAGAAAACACAAGGGCAACATTGCCCATAAAACAAGTGTAAGGCAAGCATGTAAATTACACAAGGGTATCAGAAGACATCTTAACCTAACACCACAGAAGGGGGGGGGAAGGGGGGGGGGAATAGAGAGGGGCCTGAAGGCCCAAAACAAGGGGGGGAAGGGGAAAAAATGTGATGCGTACCACAAAGAGCCAGGAGGGCCAAGCAACTGCGAGGCTACACTCCCAACCGGTTGTCACAGAGATGGGGGGGGGGGGAGGAGAAAGGAACATACCAACAAGACTAACCATACCATACACACCCACACATCCACATTCACACACCATCCCCTACCTCCAGGTACCCACCCCCCAAGATAAGGGGGGGGGGTATAGGACAAACAACTCATGTAATAAAACAAATATAAACCGCATAACATCCAGGGCTACTCAGACTCAGTCGAGAGATAAGCTGGAGGGCAAAGGGGCATCTGCCCAATACGAGTCTTCCACATCAAGCCAGGGCTGCCAGACATTAGTGAACTTTTTAGGACACCCTCTACTCTTATAAATTAGCTTATAAAGCGGAACATCACTGCGCACCAAAGTATAGAACTCCTGTATGGTAGGCGGTTCAGCCCTCCTCCAATGTAACAAAATAAGTTTCCTGGCATAGAACAGTAAGATGCGGAGCAGGATCCTAGGGCGTACACGATGTACAATGTCATTCAACACACCCAGCAGGCCTACCTCAGGAGTAAGAGGGACCGACAGGTGCAGTTTATTAGTAAAAAAGGCAAAAATAGATGTCCAGTAACCTGTAACATGGGGACAGGACCAGAACATGTGGAGCAAGTCCGCAGCAGGACAGCCGCACCTAGGGCAAGCGGCTCCCGGGGCTACCCCCATACGGACCAACTTCTGGGGTGTATAATGCAGATGATGGATAAATTTAAACTGTATTAACCTATTATTCGAACTAATAAGATCCTGAAAACAAACCTCCGTGGCCTCCTCCCATGTCTCCTCTGTCAGGCCGGGCAAGAGCGCGACCCACCGGCCCATGGCCGTTTTAAACGGGTCAGCACCCGCCGCCTGCAGCCTCATATAAAACGTAGTGACCATTTTATTAATCCCTTCAATAGACAATAACAGCTCCATCGGGGATTCCCCGAGCTCCAGGGTCAGTCCCGCAAACTGTGCACGGGCGGCGTGGCGTAATAACAGGTATTTAAAGAAAAAACGGTTGCTCACACCATGGTGGGCCTTCAGGTCATCAAAGGAAACAAAATGAGACGACCGAAAGACGTGAGAGACATGGGTCACCCCAAGTCCAGACCACCAGCCCGAATCTGGATGACCATAGAGCTCGGGGAAGTTGTGATTATCCCATAATGGGGCATTGGGAGACACAGCAGGCGTCCCCACTAACAACTTATTACCAGCATGCCAGGCCAACCACCCTACCTCCATAGGAGAGTTACGGGAGCAGCGTCTAGGGACAGATCTGTGCAGGGCATCCGTAGCCTGTGCCTGCGAGCCATGCATGGCCAATACGAGAATGGTGGAGGAGTTACCCGGAGAATCGCCGAGGCCATCATACAAGTACGTAAGCTGGGACGCAATGAAGTACTTATAAAGGTCTGGACACGCCAGGCCCCCCTGGAATTTGGAGGCCTGGAGAGAGGACCTGGCTATGCGAGGGCGGGAGCCCTGCCAAAAAAAGGAGGTAAGGGCAGAGTCAATTTTGTTGAACAACCGCCTAGGTAGAAAAACTGGGGAAGCCCGAAAAACATAAAGGAATTTAGGTAAGTAAATCATCTTAAAAATGTTAATCCTGCCAATGAGATTCAGTGGCAGTGAAGACCAGGTACGCAACCGAACCTCCATGTGGGCGATAATAGGCTGTACATTCAAAGAGCTATAGACCTGGAGATCCGTGTGTACCCGTATCCCTAAGTATTTAAACGCTGTAGAGAGGGAGACGCCAAAACGCTGTAAAAAACTATAATCCGCGGGTGGGCCAAGCGGAAAAGCCACCGATTTATCCCATCCCACTCTAAGGCCGGACACCCCGCCGAACTCCTCCACCACTCCCAGCAAGGCTTCAAAGGAGGACTCGGTGCCATCCAGATATATGAGGGCATCATCCGCGTACAGCGAAATTTTCTCCTCCAGGCCACCACAAAGGATACCACCCACCGTCACCGTCTGTCGCACCGCCAGAGCCAACGGCTCAATGGCAAGGGCAAACAGTAGCGGCGACAGAGGGCAGCCCTGCCTAGTACCACGGTAGAGGGAAAAGGTCGCAGACACATCCTTATTCGTACAAATTCTGGCTAGCGGCCTTGAGTAGAGCAGACGCACCCATCTGATAAACTGGAGGCCAAACCCCATCTTCGACATAACCTGCCAAAGGAAGTCCCATCTCACAGTATCAAAGGCCTTCCGAATATCGAGAGACAACACCAGGCCACTCCTCGCCTCCTTAGTTGCAGTGTATTGGTGTATATGGAGCCTGCGAATATTATCATACGTGCTCTTCCCAGGCATGAACCCATTCTGATCGGGATGGATAAGGGTAGTTATAGCTTTAGCGAGGCGGGTAGCCAAAAGTTTTGCAAGAATCTTCACATCACTGTTAAGCAGCGAAATGGGTCGATATGAGTCACACAGTAAGCCGTCCTTGTCCGGTTTGGGCAGTACCACGATGAGTGCCTCCCGCATAGATGCCGGGAGTTCACCCTCATCCAGGGCCACCTTATATAGGTCCCGCAATCTACTGGCAAGATCCCCGGGGTACTCCTGGTACCATTCCGCGGGCAAGCCATCGAGTCCTGGTGTCTTATTAGATGGCAGGGAGCCAATAGCCGTCTCGATCTCCTTAGTTGTCAAAGGAGCGTCCAACATCAGCCTGTGGGCATCGGACAACACCGGAAAGACCAACGAGTCCAAAAACCCCACAAGCTCGGTCTCGTCAACCGCCCCCCGCTCCGAATATAAATCAGAGTAAAAGGAGCGGAATGTCTCATTAATTCGCAGTGGGTCCGCCACTACCGAACCATCAGTCGTTCTAATCTGGGCAATCGATCGGTCCACGTAATCCGCCCGGGAGAGAAAGGCCAGAAGTTTACCATTCTTCCCACTATGTTCATGCAGTCTAGCAGCAAGATACAGTTGCTGTTTACGAGTCATGTCAATCAAGTGTAGTTTAAGGGCCGTATGAGCCCCAACCAGGGCATCCCGGAGCACCGGAGTAGGGTCGGCAGCGTAACGAGCACGCGCAGTAGCCAGGGAGCCTTCCAGCTCACGCAAAGCAGCCCGGCTGGAACAGCGATGGGCCGCGATGCGGGAGATGTAGGCGCCCCGAGTAGAGGCCTTAAAGGCATCCCAGCGGGACCCCGCGGTAGAGGAGTGAGCATTAAATTCCCAGTAGGAATTCATATCCTGGAGGACCAAGTCCCGCAGTTCAGGCGCAGAGACCCATAAAGGGCTGAGCCTCCACGTCCGAAAAGCGACCCTGTGGCCCAACATCAATTCAACCGTAAGCATAGAATGGTCCGAAAGCGTCTGAGCAACGTAGTCCACAGAGTGAACCAAAGGTGTCATGGCAGAGGAAGTCAGGGCATAGTCAAGCCTGGAAAGAGCATTGTACGTTCTAGATTGGCAAGAATAAACCCTCGCCACCGGGTGGCGCAGGCGCCAGACATCAACATAGTTACCCGAGGCACACCACTGACTGAACAGCCTAGACTCATGTTGGAGGGGCCGCAAGCGGTCCAGGATAGGGTCCAGGACCGAATTAAAGTCCCCCAACAGGAGAGTAGGAACACAGGGAAATTCAGCCAACCCCACACTCAGGTCCGAGAAGAAGGCAGCCGTAACAGGAGGAGACACGTACACCACCACCAGGAGGAGCTGTACCGCATGTATTTGGCAATGTAAAAATATGTAGCGGCCAAACGGGTCCGTGAGCACCCTGGAACACACAAAGGGCAACCCCTTACGGATCAGTATGGAGACCCCCCTAGCGTAATTAGAGTAAGTGGAGTGGTAGGAACTAGAGACCCAATATTTGTGTAGCGCACGGGTGCGAGAGCCAGTCAGGTGCGTCTCCTGCAAACACAGGACATGCGGCTTATGGCTCTTCAGGAAATCAAACAACATGGCCCTCTTAAATTTTGAGTTCAGACCCCTCACGTTCCAGGAGACACACGTGACCCGTGACATAGATAAATCAACAAATAAGCAAGGAAGGGCTGTAAAACCCAACAAACCAAATCCCCAGGTACTGCAGCGTGATCCCGGAGGCAGAGGAAGGCCACAGAAAAACAGTCACACACATACACCTCATACACACAAACACACACCCAACCAAACAGAAAAGACATAAGACAAGAGGGGGGACAGGGCTCACAAAAAGAACAGCCCCAGCCCCCCAGCACACAAACAATCAGGGAGAAAAAAGGAGGGGGGAGGGGGGAAAAAACAAAATAACCCCTCAGAATCCCCTGCCCGGACGCCCAAAAGAGAGAGAACAAAAAAAACAAACTAGGCGCGGGCTTTATCCCAAAAACTTGTACTGGAAGCGAGAGAACGTGGCCAGCCAGGGTCAGTCGGCTAAGACCAACCTGGGCAATGTCCCCAGCATGTAACCAAAGGAAAGTACACTACTGTAGTGTTCAACAAGTCGAGGGGAAAAAAAAAAATGTAGAACAAGGGGGAATCAAAAACAAGGCAGCCCCTAGCTCTAGGAGGGGGAGCTCCCCTCACCAGAAGGGCTGTAAGGCATCCTAACACTCCCAGAAAAAGAGTCCAAGTGGTCCTGGGCGGGAGACGGCCATCACCAAACTGAACCAAAACAGCATCCGAGAAGACAGATCAGGTATCAGGGGCTCGGTGTCCAGACCCCCGGTCTTGGCGAGGCAGGGACTCCAACCAGGAAACAACAGCAGCAGGAGACTGGAAAAAATGTGCTTTATCTTGATAGGTGACTCGAAGGGTAGCAGGAAACATCATGGAGTATTGCATAGCCCTTTCCCGGAGCATCTGCTTGGCTTGTTGATACTTAGCCCGCAGAGTGCGGACCACAGGAGAGTAATCTGGGTAAAGAGAGACCACCGCATTGTTAATCTTCAGGTTCCCTTTAATCCTGGCAGAACGAAGGATAGAGTCCCTGTCCCTGTAGTTCAGGAAGCGAATTATCACTGTGCGGGGGGGGCTGCCCACAGGGAGAGGCCTACCTGGTACCCTGTGAGCCCGCTCAATCACAAAGCATGCGGACAGGGAATTTTGGCCAAATTCCTCCTGGAACCAGCTTTCCAGGAAGGACACAGGGTCAGACCCCTCAACCCGCTCTGGCAGCCCCACCAGCCGTACGTTATTACGGCGTAAACGGTTTTCCAAATCGTCCATCTTGTCCTCCACACTTTTAAGCCTCTTCCCGCACTGTCTCAAATCAGGGACCAGGGGGTGTACAGTGTCCTCCAAGTCACTAATGCGACGTTCCGTTTCAGTAACCCGGTCCCGGACTTTGCTCATGTCCTGGCGCATGATAGTAATGTCCAGCTTGAGCTCTGCCACCTTCCCCATAAGATCGGAATGATTTACCTTGAGGGCCTGCAGAACGTCCTTCAGGGTGGGTTCCTGCACCGGATCGTCATCCATCCCATCCGCGCTGGGGGACGTCTGGGAGAGAAGCTCCGGAGGAGCCGAGGCACCCGGTGAATGCGGTGGAGAGGCTCCGGATGCCTCCCCAAACAGATCCGGAGTGGAGGCCGGGGAAGGCAGAGGCATGGTGGAGCGGCGGCCATCTTGGCAGGACCGGGTGGTAACGTTCATCCTGGCCGGAGGCTGCTTTTTCCTCTTGCCCATCCACCGAAATGGCAACCGGAGGCACCCAGAACACTGCACCGAACTCCCGCAGCAAGAAAAAACGAAAAAGGAGCGTAGGATTCCAAGGATGGAGCAGGATTACAGCGAGGGGAGCTCAGAGCCGCCAAAAGCACGTCCGCTCACATGTCCCGCTAGCCACGCCTCTCGAGTACCATTTTAATTGTGTGTGAATAAAGTACTGCTGTGCTACACTTAGATCGGCGCTTGGCTCTCTCTCTCTCTCTCTCCTGGAAACATACAGGGTCGCTTCACCCTCTACAAGCCTGCAGCCATCCAAGTGTCTAGCCATCGGATTGCACCCCACCATCTGCCCACAGTATACTACGGCAGTCACCCACACTGTCTGATTGCGCCAATCTCTCTCTCCCCCCTCTATTAAAATGTATGACAGGCTGAAATAAACAGCAGATGGATACCATAGCAAATCATACTGATGTGTTCAGGGAAGTATGCCCTGAATATAGAATTCCTGCATTCAGGGCATATGCCCCTGAATACATATGGCCCTAAATGTGAGTAGCGCTCGCATCCATCCTCTGTGTGTTTCAGCCCATCATAGATTTTGATGGGCTGTTGGCTAGGCGCTGCACCTGTGCCTCCTTGAGTGCCAAAAAATGTCAGAGTTTGACACTGATGGACCAAACTGCCCATGTGCATATAGCCTAAACAATTTATTTTCCTGGTTTAGCCATACTGCCTTCTATGTCAGTACTTCACCTTCAGCCTTCTCACAAGACAGCGAATAATTATTGTCCTTAATTTTGTGCAGGGAGCTGACCCAGGAAGCAGTAATTGAAAACCAGGAATTAGAGTAGTTTTACTGACTAGCAGACATACTGTATATGTACCCCAAGAACTAATAGATGAAACAGATGAAATTACAAATCTTTTGGTAGGTAAAACAATAAATGTGTATGTATGTATGTATGTACCTCAATTTTGTTTTTAACTGTTTGCCTGAGTTTAATTTATCTTGTTCAGGACTTGATTTTTAAAATAAATCTAAGAGACTGCGCAAAAAAATACGGCCCATGAAAAGTCATTTTTTTTCTAAAAAAAATAAATAAAAATAAAACGGAAATTGTTAATTTTGTGCTGTATTTATATAAACGTTGTCTCTTTGTTACTTCTTGTTAGACCCTAAATGGTGTTTTATTGCATACCTCCTTGTTTAACATGTTAATCTCTTGCAGAACAGCTGGATATTCCATCACAAGCTGCATTCATTTCCTTGATAACTCGGGGTAGGCTGCTTGCCATGTATTAATCTAGAGCCATTTTCATACTGCTAAACTTCCTTATATCCAAGAAAACCTCTTGGAACAAGTCACTCTTTCTTTTTAGGATTAGCAATTGTTCAAAACAGTTTAAACTCTTCTTCACATAAACAGTAAAGCTCCAATACTTGACATTTAGTACTGTAGTCAGGTACTGGACTGCAACAGAATAGAAGAAAAAACACTGCTCTATTAATTTCTTTCCCTCCTCTCAGTTGCTAGTGTTGTGCTGCACAATCCTCCTCTGGCCAGCAGGGGTAGGGCTAAGTCAAAGTGAACCCATAGACTTTCTGGAGGCACCTGGAATACCAGAAGTCATCGTTAAAAGCAGCAGCAGCCATGAAATTAAAACATTTCTGAACTACATGATCAGACAGACTGTGAGTGGCAGGAGGAGCCTTAGGTGACTTCATGTTCTTTTGCCTGGCAAAAGCCAGGTCTCTTGGCCCCCTGAGAGTCCACAGATGCAGACTAGTTTGTGGGAGCCTAGTTATCAACTTTCCTGAGTTATAATACATTAAGTTTACCCTTATTGATTTCTTTGTTGTCAGCTTTCAAAACAGCCTTAGAATTTGGTAACAGCCATTATCTGCTGTGTTTTACTTACTAGTTTGCTTGTTTTTCTCTCAACCTGGTGTGTCAGAGGGGCTGAGGTTTTTGAGGAAGTTGAGGTCAAGAACAGGGGACCCTTCTTAACAAGTGGCTCCTTTAGGGGTAGCACTACAATATACTACTACATTTAGTGCAATCAACTGAATGTGTACATAAATGATACCAGTTTGCTCTTGAAGACTCGAGAGACTCTCCTTCAGCAAATACATTTACTTTAGCTGTATTCTAAGTCAATGATTCCATAACAATCTTTGTTATGTGCAGATTGTACTACTGCAGATAAAGGCTATTAATGAAAGTGTATGTCAAGTTAAAAAACAAAAAACATACGCACTACATATATGCTATACATGCACATTTCCCAAAGACCTTGCAAGTGCAGAAAAATACCCTGTTGATCTGCCAGAAATGCACTTACTGTAGCTCCCAAAGTGATATTAAACTCAAAGACAAAGGTGTAATATATTGTGGATTACCAATCACTTCAACGACATACGGACCTGGCAGCGAAAAGCTTAAAGTGTATTCCCACTTTTGAAAATAAAGTTGAGAACCCCCACTGTATGTTATTTGTTGCCATTCGTGCAACGTATCTAAAAGTTAACCACTTGAAGAACGGGATGTTAAACCCTCTTTCTGTCTAGGCCATTTTTCAGTTTTCAGCACTGCAATACTTTAAATGATGAATGCTCAGTCATGCAACACTGAACCCAATTTAATTTTATATCTTTTTAAGACAGATAGAGTTTTGTTTTGGCGAAGTTTAGTCCACTGTATGTTTTATTTTTTACTATATAAAGCAGAAAAAAAAAATAACTGTTTTTCTTAATTCCTGTTATAAACTTTGCAAAAATAACCTTTCTTCATAAATTCAGGCCAAAATGTATTCTGCTACATTTCTTTGGTAGAAAAAAAATTACAGTATGTAAAATGTATCAACCCTGATGTGCTGTCTGCCTTTTAAAAGGCTAGGAAAGTACAAGCACCCCAAAAATGACCCATTCTTGGAAAGTAGACAGTCCAAGGTATTTAGTAAAAGGCATGGTGAGTTTTTTGAAGTTGCAATTTTTATCACAATTTTTGGGGGAAAATAAAGAATGTAAATAAAATGTGATTTTATTTCACAAAGTTGAAAATGTAATGAGTTATTTAATACACACAGCATGGGCATACTTACAAAGACTTCAAAACACATTTTTATACTCTTCCCTAGTTGGGGACTTTTTTCCTGTCTAGAGGCATAGAGAGGTTCAAAATCCAAGGTGTACCTTCTGGCTTTTTTCATAAAGAATGCATCTGATTTCCTAACTACCTATCTAATTTCTTGTGGCCCTGAAGCACCAGAGCAGAAGAATTACTCACAAAATGATCTAATTTTGCAAAGTAGACTCTCCAACTTATGTAAATAGAGTCTATTTATTACATTTTTTTGCCACAACATTTTGGATACTAAAGGCAGAAAATGGAATTGTATCTTTCTTACAAACAGCATAGGCATACTTAGAATGACACCCCAAAATACATTCTACTATTCTTCCTGAACATAGGGATACCACATATGTGAGACATTTTTGAAGCCTAGCCGCATTATGGGGTCCAATAGCACTTTTAAGCTTTTAAGGGGCATAAATTACCCATCTAATTTCCTGACTACCTATCACGTTTGGAGGCCCTACAGTGCCAGGACAATAGAAACATCCACAAAATGACCGCCCAAGGTATTTTTTGAGAGACAGGATGAGTCTTTTGAAGATTCAGTTTTTCTGCTACAAACTTTTGGAAAACTCCAAAAGAAAATGAAAATTCCAAAAATTGTATTAAAAAAGCATTGGTAAAAATTATAGGAGGAAAAATTAACATTTAACACCACATAGCCAAAATATGCTTTAAAGCTGTAAACATATCTGTCAGATCACTGGGTGGAGGCCGAAGTGCTGAGAGGGCTTCCCTTGCAGCTCGGTGCGAATCATCCCTGGAAGTGAGACAGGAGGTGACGCGACCCAAGTAGCACTGGCTGCTTGTGGTGGTATAGGTGGATGGCTGAGAGGGATATCCGGGTCCCTTCTGAGAAGCTCCAGTGAAAGCAAACAGTGCAGTGGTAAATGCCAGGCCGGGGGTCATACACATGTGGTCAGTCCAAGTAACAGCAAGCCGGGGTCGGTACACAGGTTATCAGGCAGAAGCAGGTCCGTGGAGCAAGCCGGGGTCGGTACACAGGTTATCAGGCAGAAGCAGGTCCGTGGAGCAAGCCGGGGTCAGTACACAGGTTATCAGGCAGAGACAAGTCCGTGGAGCAAGCCGAGGTCACAACAGGAAACAGGAAACAGGCAACAGGAAACAGGAAGCTGACGATAATCCAGCACTGGATGAGAGGGTGAGTGATCCTTAAGAGGAGGCTGGGTTGGTACAATGTTCGTCATGATGCACGCACATGCGCACTCGCCTAGATGGATTGTAGGCTGCACAGCGGTGTCTGAGTCCCTGACAGTGCCCCCCCCCCCCAAAGGGAAGCCTCCGGATGCCCAACTGGGCTTGTTTTTCAGGGAATTTGTCATGGAATTCTTTTATGAGTTTAGGAGCGTGAATGTTACTTACAGGTTCCCACGAATTGTCCTCAGGGGGGTAACCTTTCCATTTGATTAGGTATTGTGTAGAGTTACCCTTCTTCCGACAATCCAGGATGGACTCGACCTCGAATTCTGATTCCCCCTCCACCGTGATTGGGGGTGGAGGCGGCTCTTCCCTCCCTGGGAAGGGACTAGGCACTGCAGGCTTCAGCAGGGAAGCATGGAACACAGGATGAATCTTGTAGGAGCCTGGTAGGGCCAGTTTAAAGGCCACAGGGTTGATGATCCTCCTGATCTTGAAGGGTCCGATAAATCTTGGTCCTAATTTCTTAGAAGGGCTCGAGATCTTTAAGTTGATTGAGGAGAGCCAGACTTCATCCCCCATCTTAAATGCAGGATTCTCCCTTTTCCCGAGATCGTGGAATCTTTTGTACTCCTGTTGAGCTTTTGTGATGTTATCCTGTAGCAGTTGATAATTGGTTTTAATGGTAGTTATCCGGTCCTGTACTGCAGGAACTGATGTCTCAGGTAAGATGTTGGGTAAAAAGGAGGGATAGAACCCGTAGTTTGCCCAAAACAGAGTCTGGTTAGTTGCAGAGTGCAAGGAGTTGTTATATGCAAACTCTGCGCAGGGAAGAAGCGGGACCCAGTTATCTTGAGAGCAGGTACAGAAGCAACGCAGATACTGTTCAAGGGTCTGATTGGTTCGTTCGGTTTGCCCATTACTCTGCGGATGATAGGCAGACGATAGGCAAACCTCAATAGACAGAGACTTGCAGAGTTCTCTCCAGAACTTGGAATTGAACTGAACACCTCTATCTGAGACTATGCTGTCCGGGAGTCCGTGTAGCCTGACCACTTCTTTTATAAAGGCATTGGCTGTGTCAACTGCAGAGGGTGTGCCCATCATGGGCAGAAAGTGAGCCATCTTAGAGAGACGGTCTACGACCACCAGAACGGTGGTAAACCCTTCTGAGGGTGGCAGTTCCACTCTGAAGTCCATAGAGATTCCCTTCCATGGTTGTTCAGGGATTGGCAGTGGTCTCAGTAGACCCCAGGATTTAGTTTTAGCTCCCTTATTCCGCTGGCACGTGACACATGAGCTTACATAGTTGGTACATTACCGGACCAGATTTGGCCACCAGAAGAGACGCTGAATGAGCTCACACGTCTTCTTGACCCCAAAATGGCCGGCCAGCTTGTGGTCGTGTAAGGTTTTCAAGACCCGTAGTCTAGCTTGTGCTGGGACAAAGATCTTTTCACGGTACCATAAGAATCCTTCTTGTCGTTTCAAGGAAGAGACACCCGGCTCTATACATTGAACGGAAGCTTGCTGGATTGCTGACCGTAAATCGGTCTGGATAAGTAAAAAATTTTGAGCCGAAAGAATGGTGTTAGGCTCAGTCATATTTGGAATGTCTGGAAACATCCGGGAAAGGGCATCTGCCTTCCCATTCTTTGATCCTGGTCTGTAGGTTAGGTGAAAGTTAAATCTAGAAAAGAACAAGGCCCTTCGGGCCTGACGGGGTCTCAGGCGTTTAGCTGTCCTGAGATATTCCAGGTTTTTGTGGTCTGTGTAAATCATGATGGGATGAGCAGCCCCTTCCAGTAGGTATCGCCATTCCACCAAAGCACATTTCATGGCCAGAAGTTCCCGGTCCCCCACATCATAGTTCCTCTCAGGAGGAGTCATTTTCCGGGAGAAAAAGGCAACAGGGTGAAGAAGGGCCTTTGGGCCTATACGTTGGGACAAAATTGCTCCAGTGGCTATTTCTGATGCATCTACTTCAAGCACATAGGGTATGGCTGGGTCAGGATGCTGAAGAATAGGTGCTGAAATAAACAAGGTTTTTAACTTGTCGAAAGCCATTTGAGCCTCTTGTGACCAATGGAAACTGACCTGTTGACGAGTCAGCTGGGTAATAGGTGAAATAATTGTGGAGAATCCTTTTATAAATCTTCTATAGAAGTTGGCAAACCCCACGAATCGTTGGACCCCCTTCTTATCGGTGGGAGCTGGCCATTCCAGGATGGACTTCACCTTTTGTGGGTCCATGGAAATGCCGTTGGTTGAAATAATAAGCCCCAGGAATTGGATGGAGCTCTTTTCGAACTCACACTTTTCTGCCTTTACATAGAGACCATGTTCCCTTAGGGTAGACAGTACTCTCTTAACATGGACCCGGTGGAGCTCAAGGTTGGGAGAAAAGATGAGTATATCGTCCAGGTAGACGATGAGAAAGTTATCCAGAAATTCCCGGAAGATATCGTTGACCAGATGTTGGAAGGTGGCCGGAGCATTACACAGCCCGAAGGGCATGACCAAGTACTCGAAATGGCCAAAACGAGTTCTAAAGGCCGTTTTCCATTCATCCCCCTTCTGGATGCGGACCAGGTTGTAAGCTCCGCGAAGATCCAATTTTGTGAAGATCCGGGCTGAGTGGAAGCGTTGGAACAGTTCTGGAATAAGGGGTAGAGGGTACCGATTTTTAATAGTGACCTTATTAAGTTCCCGGTAGTCCACACAGGCTCTTAGGGTACTGTCCTTCTTCTCCACAAAGAATATGCCGGCTCCTGCTGGTGAAGAAGAGGGGCGAATAAAACCTTTTTCCAGGTTTTCATTAACGTAGACTCGGAGGGTCTCCAATTCCTTTTCTGACAGAGGGAATATCCTCCCGAAAGGAATCTCTGCACCTGGAAGAAGCTCGATAGGACAGTCGTAGGGTCTGTGCGGAGGAAGAGCTTCGGCCTTTTTCTTGTCGAAAACGTCTGTGAATTCCCCATAGACTGTGGGGACGTTCTCGGGAAGATCCACTACTGGACCGACGGCCAGACAGGCAGCAGGGATATTGAATCCTGAAGGGAGGCAATGATTCAGACAATAGTTAGAGGTAAAGGCAATCTTTTTATTAACCCAATCAATTTGCGGATTATGGGCTTGAAGCCAAGGAAGTCCTAAGATGATAGGAAACATAGGTGAGGACAGGACATCAAAGCAAAGGAACTCTTGGTGATGGGAGTCTGTTGTGGTGAAGATGGGGTGTTGTCTCTTCACTGACTGGTCCAGAACTGGGCAGGGTGCCATCCGCTAACAGGATATGGAGTTGTTGCTTCTTGGCTTGCAGAGGGACACCCAATCTCTTGGCTAGTGAGAGGTGCATGAAGCAGCTACTTGCCTCAGAGTCAATGATTGCCAGGAGCGGAATCTTCTCTTCTGCTACCTGTAGGGAGACAGGGAGAACAAACTGAGCAGGAGATGGTTTGGCAATTTGACAACTCAGCAGAGGTCGGGTGTAGCACTTACTGGGCCTTACTGGGCAGCTGCGCAAGAAGTGGCCAGATTCCCCACAGTAAAGGCAGAGATTGGCCTGGCGTCGACGTTGCCTCTCTTCAGGGGTCAAGGAGGAACGGATCAGCCCTATTTGCATAGGCTCCCCCTCAGGTCCCGTGGTGGCGGGAGGCCCAGGATGCGGTGCGGCAGCAAATGGAACCTTGGGCAGTACCCAGGTGGGTCGAGACCCTTGAAGACGCTCCGAGCGTCTCTCCCGCAAGCGCCTGTCCAGCTGAATCGCTAGTGAGATCAGGTCTTCCAAAGATGCGGGGGCCTCTACCCGAGCCAGTTCGTCCTTAAGGGCTTCAGACAGTCCGTGTCGGTACTGGTACTTAAGGGCTGCCTCATTCCAGTCCGTGTCCGTGGCCCATCGGCGAAAGTCCACGGTGTAATCCTCCACAGGATGTTTATTATGCTGTAAGGCATGCAGAGCGGATTCGGCCGTGACTGTACGTTGCGGATCCTCATACAGTTGGGCCATGGCCTCAAAGAAAGAGGTCACGGAATTCAGGGCTGGACTCTTTTGCTCCAGGAGGTTATGAGCCCAGGTCTGGGGCTCTTCAGCCAGCAGAGAGATTATAAACCCCACTTTGACCGTCTCGGAAGAGAAGGTTCTAGGTTGAAGTGCCAAGTACAGAAGACATGCGTTTTTAAAAGACCTGAATTTTCTTCGCTCCCCACGAAAGCGCTCAGGAGTGGGGACCCTGGGTTCAGGTGCGGTAGCCATAACTTGTCCTTGCGGAGAGGAGACAGGCACCGAGCTGGCAGGAGGTTGATTGGGGTCAGCAGGAGGTGGTAAGCCTGCGAGATTTAATACTCGACCCTCCAGCTGGAAGTAGCCATCCTGCAGTCTTTGGACTGCTTCGGTCAGACTGGAAACTTGCTGACACAGTGCCTCGAGCTGGGAAGCGCCTCTGTCGGCCTCTGGCATGGCTGGATTATACTGTCAGATCACTGGGTGGAGGCCGAAGTGCTGAGAGGGCTTCCCTTGCAGTTCGGTGCGAATCACCCCTGGAAGTGAGACAGGAGGTGACGCGACCCAAGTAGCACTGGATGCTTGTGGTGGTGCAGGTGGATGGCTGAGAGGGATATCCGGGTTCCTTCTGAGAAGCTCCAGTGAAAGCAAACAGTGCAGTGGTAAATGCCAGGCCGGGGGTCATACACATGTGGTCAGTCCAAGTAACAGCAAGCCGGGATCGGTACACAGGTTATCAGGCAGAAGCAGGTCCGTGGAGCAAGCCGGGGTCGGTACACAGGTTATCAGGCAGAAGCAGGTCCGTGGAGCAAGCCGGGGTCGGTACAGAGGTTATCAGGCAGAAACAAGTCCGTGGAGCAAGCCAAAGTCACAACAGGAAACAGGAAACAGGCAACAGGCAACAGGAAGCTGACGATAATCCAGCACTGGATGAGAGGGTGAGTGATCCTTAAGAGGAGGCTGGGTTGGTACAATGTGCGTCATGACGCACTCACATGCGCACTCGCCTAGATGGATTGTAGGCTGCACAGCGGCGTCTGAGTCCCTGACAATATCCCTGTAGTTTAATGCAATGCCTTCGGCTTACCCCTACACAGGCTACCCCCCCTTCAATCCATCATGAATGCTGCTGCCAGACTCATCCATCTTACCAATCGCTCAGTGTCCGCCGCTCCTCCCTGTCAAGCCCTCCACTGGCTTCCGCTCACCCAAGGAATCAAATTCAAAATACTGACAACATTTTACAAAGCCATCCACAACTTAGCCCCCAACTACGTCACTAGCCTAGTCTCAAAATACCAACCTAATTGCTTTCTTCGTTCCTCTCAAAACCTCCTGCTCTCTAGCTCCTTCATCTCCTCCTCCCATGCTCGCCTCCAGGACTTTGCCAGAGCCTCTCCAATCCTTTGGAAGTAGTAGTGCTCTCTCTCTCTAGCAGTGGGCTCTTTATATAGCAGTGTGCTCTCTCTCTCTAGCAGTGGGCACTCTGTAGTAGTGCTCTCTCTCTAGCAGTGG
Organism: Pelophylax lessonae; assembly: GCF_965119305.1. Lineage (NCBI taxonomy): Eukaryota > Metazoa > Chordata > Amphibia > Anura > Ranidae > Pelophylax > Pelophylax lessonae. Next base: position 242,994,664 of record NC_138771.1, on the reverse strand, counting down.
GCACTCTGTAGTAGTGCTCTCTCTCGCTAGCAGTGGGCTCTTTATATGGCAGTGTGCTCTCTTTCTAGCACTGGGCACTCTGTAGTAGTGTTCTCTCTCTAGCAGTGGGCACTCTGTAGTAGTGCTCTCTCCAGTGGCGTATCATCCATGTGTCTAGGGTGTGCGGTGCACACGGGCCCCCAAGGCCACGGGGCCCACTGTGCCCTCTCACACTCTGCCCACGTGGATTAACAAAAATGCAATGTGCACATACTGTAGGCGGCAGCTGCCACCACATTTGCTGATGCCTGGATCCAGATCCAGCTGCCGCCCACAGCTACTGAAGTGCCCGGCCACTGGCGGAGCGATCTGCAGCTTTGGGAGCTGCACTGTGGCCTGGCACGTGTCTTCTGACCAGGGGCAGACTAACCATTGTTTACAGCAGTTTACACAGGGAAATCCTGCCCACTGCCCCACCCTGCAGTGAGACATTGCGCCCAGACTCCGACAGGTGTACCACCTGGAGATACTAATGTAAGGGGAGAGTGGGGAGGGGTGCAATGTATGGCAGCCAGGGAGTGATTTAAAGGGGGTAGAAGGCTGCGATCTCCTCATGCTGTGTGGAGGACTGGTAGCAGTCTGCTCTGTTGGGACTTGTAGTGCCCTTTGTGGGGGACTGAGATATGGCAACCTCATATGCTGGGACTTGTAGTGCCCTAAACTGTGGGGGGGGACTGATGAATCCTTAGTCCCACACAGATGCCATTCTTCAGTCCCGTAGGGCACTACAAGTCACAGCATAGCAGGCTGCTCTGACAGAACAGGAGAAGGAACCTGGGGAGAAGGAGATCTCTCAGCACTGAGTTTCCGGTGTCTGAAGTCTATGCTGGGACAGAAATATGAGGAGTTGTGCTAAATAAGGAGAGGGAGGGGAGATTCATGCTTGGAGGGATTAAGAGGATTTTTGGAGGTGAGAACAGGTTTATGGGGGGGATATAATTTGTGCTTGTAGTGGGAATTTGGGGGAATAAGAGAAATGGTGTAAGAAGGAGGGGTTTAGGCAGGATTTTTACAGGGAGGGGGAATATGGGGGGGGGGGGGATTTGGGGGGTAAGAGAATTCGTGTAAGAAGGAGGAGTTTGGGAGATTTATACTGGAAGGGGGGATATGGGGGGATTTGTGCTTGGAGGGGGAAGATGGAGGCAATGGTTTGTGCTGGGGGGGATTTTTACTGGGAGGGGGGAGAAGGAGGCAAGGGTTTGTACGGGGGGGGGGATTTTTTCTGGAAGGGGTATGTGGCGGTGAGGATCTGTGCTGAGAGGGAGGATTTGTGCTTCAACGAGGAATTGCGGGGTAAGAGAATTTGTGTAAAAAGGTAGGATTTATGCTGGGAAGGGGAGACGGGGAAGGATTTGTGCTAAGAGGGGGGATTTGTGCTGGGAAAGTGGAGGTGGAGGCAAGGATTTGTTCTGAGGGGGGATTTGTGCTGGGGGAGGTATTTGTACTAGAAGGGGTTATATGAGGGTGAGGATTTGTGCTGGAAGGGGGGATTTTGCTGGTAGGGGGGAGATGGAGGGGGGATTTTCACTAAAAGTGGGTGGGGTGTGGTAAGAGAATTCATGAATGGAGAGGTTTTAGGGGGGATTTATGTTGGAAGGGGGATATGATGAGTGAAGATTTGTGCTGAGAGGGGGGATTTTTGCTAGAAGGAGGTATATGGGGGTTTGCCATGTTTGCCCTGGGCACTGGATGACCTTGCCCCGGCATTGGTGCGGTCTATAAAGTGCAAGGAGCTGTGAAGAGGGAGAGCTGGGTGCCGACATGAAGAGTGGATCGGAAGCTGTTCCAGCCTGTACTGACACGGTGGTGACTGTTGCAGTCGGGAATGGCAGACCCTTGAGTACCTGGTGGCCCTGCTGAGTGGAGAGGCACACACACACACACACACACGTGTTTCTTTGATAAGAGAGAACACCCCCCCCCCCCAGCTAGCCCAGGTGTATAGAGTAGCGGTGGGAATACTTGGGACCTGGTCCTGCTGAGTGGTGGACCAGGACCCAGGTACTCCCACTGCCAATCTTTACACCTTGCCTGGGGGGGTGACTCTCTTACCAAAGAAACATGTGCGCCACTCCACTCTGCAGGGCGAGGACCAGGACCCAGGTACTCCCTATTTAAACATTCTGAACTATGTAAGTCACCTAAGACTCTATTTACCCACACCCCTTTAAACCACTCCCAATATTAAGTGCAACTTAAACCATGCCCACTTTTTGACACGGCACGCTACTTTGTAGCAGTGCTTTCTTTCTAGCAGTTGGCACTCTGTAGTAGTGCAGTCTCTCTCTCTGGCAGTGGGCACTCTGGAGTAGTGCTCTCTCTCTCTCTGGCAGTGGGCACTCTGGAGTAGTGCTCTCTCTCTCTCTCTGGCAGTGGGCACTCTGGAGTAGTGCTCTCTCTTTAGCAGTGGGCACTCTGTAGTAGTGCTCTCTCTCTCTAGCAGTGGGCACTCTGTAGTAGTGCTCTCCCTTTAGCAGTGGGCACTCTGTAGTAGTGCTCTCTATATAGCAGTGGGCTCTCTCTATGAGTGGGCTCTCTCTGTAGCAGTGTGCTCTCTCTGTAACAGTGGGGTCTCTATATAGCAGTGTGCTCTCTCTATGTATGGGCTCTCTATCTAGCAGTGGGCTCTTTCTGAAGCAGTGGGCTCTCTCTATGAGTGTGCTCCCTTTCTAGCAGTGTGACCTCTGTAGCATTGGGCTCTCTCTTTAGCAGTGCTCTCTCTGATATCCATTGCATCCCATGTACTATAATCCCATACTTAACTTACTCTAGCTCATATAATCAGACAGGCAGCCATAGTACTGATCCCATAGTACTGGTAGTGGTCTCTCTTTCTAGCAGTGCTGGTCTCTCTGTAGCAGTGGTCTTTCTGTAGCAGTGGGCTCTCTATCTTGCAATGAACTCTGTGTAGCATTGGTCTCTCTATATAAGTGGGTCTCTATCTAGCAATGGACTCTGTGTAGCAGTGGGCTCTCTCTGTAGCAGTGGGCTCTCTATCTAGCAGTGGGCTATCTCTATGTAGTAGTGGACTCTCTCTGTAGCAGTGGGCTCTCTATCTAGCAGTGGTCTCTCTGTAGCAGTGTTCTCTCTATATAGTAGCGGTCTTCCTCTGTAGCAGTGGTCTTCCTCTGTAGCAGAGGTCTCACTGTAGCAGTGGTCTCTCTCTGTAGCAGTGGTCTCTCTATGTAGCAGTGGCCTCTCTATTTATCAGTGGCATTTCTATCTAGCAGTGGACTCTGTGTAGCAGGGGCGTGGCGGTGTCCTCTCCCCAGCACCAGTCTGATATGAAGCCACAGCTGTTTTTGTAGGAATGGTGTGCAGTAGATAGACTCTCTATATATCAGTGGTCCCTCTCCCTATATGTCAGTGGTCTCTCTCTATACAGTATATATCAGTGGTCTCTATATATATATACTGTATATCTGTGGTCTCTCTCTTTCTATATATAAGTGGCCTCTCTCTCTATATATATCAGTAGTCTCTCTCTCTATATATAAGTGGTCTATCTGTATATATAGCAGTGGTTTCTCTCTGTTTACTGTATTTAAATGGTCTCTCTCTATATATATATATATCGGTGGTCTCCCCCTATGTATCAGTGGTCTCTCTCTTTATATCAGTGGTCTCTCTCTCTCTCTCTCTCTCTATATATATATATATCAGTGGTCTCCCCCTATGTATCAGTGGTCTCTCTCTTTATATCAGTGGTCTCTCTCTCTCTATGAGGGGTCTTCTCTTCCCAGCAGCCTGGTATGAAGCTGTAGTCAGAGGAGTGGAGTGCACAGTGTAGTAGATAGGCTCTCTATATATCAGTGGTACTTCTCTCTCTATGAGGGGTCTCATCTCCCTAGCAGCCTGGCATGAAGCTGTAGTTGGAGGAGTGGTGTGCACAGTGTAGTAGCTAGGCTCTCTTTATATCAGTGGTCTCTCTCTCTGCACAGTGTAGTAGATAGGCTCTCTATCTATATATATCAGTGGTCTCTCTCTCTCTCTCTATGAGGGGTCTCATCTCCCCAGCAGCCTGGTATGAAGTATTAGTCAGAGGAGTGGAGTGCACAGTGTAGTAGATAGGCTCTCTCTATATATATCAGTGGTCTCTCTCTATCTCTATGAGGGGTCTGCTGTCCCCAGCAGCCTGGTATGAAGTTATAGTCAGAGGAGTGGAGTGCAAATTGTAGTAGATAGGCTCTCTATATATATATCAGTGGTCTCTCTCTCTCTATGAGGGGTCTCCTCTCCCCAGCAGCCTGGTATGAAGTTCTAGTCAGAGGAGCGGAGTGCAAAGTGTAGTAGATATATATATATATATATATATAGAGAGAGAGAGAGAGAGAGAGAGAGAGAGAGAGAGAGAGAGAGAGAGAGAGAGAGTCTATCTACTACACTTTGCACTCCACTCCTCTGACTAGAACTTCATACCAGGCTGCTGGGGAGATGAGACTCCTCATAGAGAGAGAGACCACTGAAATATTTATATAGAGAGAGAGAGAGAGCCTATCTACTACATGTGTCACTCCACTCCTCTGACTATATCTTCATACCAGGCTGCTGGGGAGAGAAGACCCCTCATAGAGAGAGAGAGAGACCACTGATATATATATATATAGAGAGAGAGAGACTATCAGTGGTCTCTCTCTATGAGGGGTCTCCTCTCCCCAGCAGCCTGGTATGAAGTTCTAGTCAGAGGAGTGGAATGCACAGTGTAGTAGATAGGCAGAGATGTATAGTAACGAAGTAGAACTACTTAAGTACTGTACTTAAGTACCGAAATGCGGTATCTGTACTTTCCTAGAGTAGAATTTTTTTCTCCTACTTCTACTTTTACTTCACTACATTTTTTCGATGATTTCGATACTTCTACTCAAGTATTTTTTTTTGTGCTGCATAGTTACTCGTTACTTTTAAAAAAATTACCACTGCCAGAACAGTAGATGGCAGGTTGCATAAAGCTCAAAAAAATGTGTATAATGTCATTTGTAAATCAGCGCATACGAAAATAAAGGCTGTGTATAATAAAAGCTGCTTTACCAAATCTTTCCAATAAAAAGAAAATATGAAACAAACAAATAAATGGTGCTACAGCGCTTAAAGTGCATCAAGAAACTACTAACAAACACAGGTTAATCATTTGAATAAATCATTTGAAATAATAAAAAACAATATGATGTTCAAACTTTTGACTTCTTTCTTTAATAACTACATAACACAGTACTTGTACTTCTACTTTCAGTACTTGAGTAGAAATTTTTTTTCAAAACTACTGGTACTTTTTACTTTTAGTACTTAAGTAGCACATTTTTTGAAAAAACTACTTGCAATACTTAAGTAAAAAAAATGTTGAATACTTTAGTACTTCTACTTAAGTAACTTTTTCTGTGAGCACTTCCACTTCTACTCAAGTCACTTTTTGATCGAGCACTTGTACTTTTACTCAAGTAGAAATTTCGAGTACTTTATACAAGTCTGTAGATAGGCTCTCTATATATATCAGTGGTCTCTCTCTCTCTCTATGAGGGATCTCCTCTCCCCAGCAGCCTGGTATAAAGTTATATTCAGAGGAGAGGAGTGCACAGTGTAGTAGATAGGCTCTCTATCTATATATCAGTGGTCTCTCTCTCTCTCTATGAGGGATCTCCTCTCCCCAGCAGCCTGGTATGAAGTTCTAGTCAGAGGAGTGGAGTGCACAGTGTAGTAGATAGGCTCTTTATATATATCAGTGGTCTCTCTCTCTCTCTATGAGGGATCTCCTCTCCCCAGCAGCCTGGTATAAAGTTATATTCAGAGGAGAGGAGTGCACAGTGTAGTAGATAGTCTATGTATATATATCAGCGCTGCTAAAACTAGTGCTCAAAATTACCAATATTAAACTATAAATATCAAAAAAATGTATATATGATGTGCAACCAGTGCCATAAAGTGCTATACATCTCAATGCAATTCTTCATATGATATCATATCATAGCTTTTGAGAATGATCTGATTGGTGGAGCGAAACGTGTCAAGCCGTTGCTCCAGGGGCGTAACTACAGGGGTTGCAGGGGTTGCGGTCGCAACCGGGCCCCATGCTCCAGGGGGCCCTGTGCAGGTCCCCTGTACACCTGGATAGGAGGGGCAGCAGGGGCCGCATGTAGAGAAATCACTGCCCTCCTTTTTCCTCCTGTAGCTGCAGGGGGAAAATGGAGGAGATTGGTTCCTCTGTATGCTGCCCCCGCCCCTCCTCCTATCCATCCAGTTCACTTGTGTTCTGCTGTCTCTGGGCCCCTGTGTTCTCCCCTGGTCCCCCCCCCCCCACTGTGCTGCCCCCCCCCTATTGTGCACCCTACCCTCTCCTGCCGGCTGCTGCAGGGGATGTGTCACAATAGAGGACCAGGAAGGGGTCGGTAAATAGGTAATTTACCAGCCAGCTCCTTCCTTTTCTCAATGGACAGAGTCATAGTCAGTGACATTGTAAAAAAATAAAATAAAATGATAAAAAATAATACAATTAAAATACCAAAAAAATAAAAACAACTGACACCAGTGAGTGAACTTCCAGGATCGTAAAGGTCACACTTGCAACCGGGCCCTGGCATTCCGCCACTGTGGGGATGCCCCAACATCGCAGGAAGGTGGCCCACTGCAGAACTTGTGAAAGGGTCCTGCAACGAGAGTAAAGGGCCCCAGGATCAGTGGGAAGAGTCCCAGGCTTGAAGGGAAGGGCCCCGGCCAGGGGTCCAGGGGGCCCTTCATGGTTTCCTGCACCGGGGCCCTGAAGGTTCTAGTTACGCCTCTGCGTTGCTCATATGTACTACATCATTTCCGGTTCCGGTGGTTGGAACGCACATGGAGAAACCGGCTTCCACTACCAGGAAGAGAAGGGATACTGCACTGTGTTATTGTAAGTGTAGCCTTTTTTTTAAATGCAATAAATGTATCAAACATACTGCACAATGAAGATTCTCATTGGCTATACCTATGGGGAGAGCTGGATCAGGTTAACCAAGGAGCCCAGGAAGCTGCAATATTGCCACGCTACTACGATTCAATGTTGGTGTATGGTCACATTGCCCGCTTGCTACCCACCCCTGATGAGGTGGGATTTGATATTACAGGCTTTCTACCCCTTTCTGTTCGGTGAGTAGGGGACTGAGAGGGGAGCAGGCAGCGGAGACACCATGCACTGAGCACTTTGTGTGGAACTGTCAGCAATATATGCTATTTTGAGCACAGAGCACTTTTTGTGTGGAATTATCATCAATTGAGTTTAAGAGCACTGAGCACTGGACACTTTGTAATTGGAGGACATTGTTCATTTATTGATTTATTTATTAAGAAGAAACCTGGTATGAAGCTGTGGTAGTAGGAGAGGAGTGCACAGTGTAGTAGATAGGCTCTCTCTATATATATCAGTGGTCTCTCTCTCTGTGAGGGGGTCTCCTCTCCCCAGCAGCCTGGTATGAAGCTGTGGTAGTAGGAGAGGAGTGCACAGTGTAGTAGATAGTCTCTCTATCAATATATATCAGTGGTCTCTCTCTCTATGAGGGGTCTCCTCTCCCCAGCAGCCTGGTATGAAGTTATAGTCAGAGGAGAGGAGTGCACAGTGTAGTAGATAGGCTCTCTATCTATATATCAGTGGTCTCTCTCTATGAGGGGTCTCCTCTCCCCAGCAGAATGGTATGAAGCTGTAGTAGTAGGAGAGGAGTGCACAGTGTAGTAGATAGGCTCTCTATATATATATCAGTGGTCTCTCTCTCTGTGAGGGGGTCTCCTCTCCCCAGCAGCCTGGTATGAAGCTGTAGTAGTAGGAGAGGAGTGCACAGTGTAGTAGATAGGCTCTCTATCTATATATCAGTGGTCTCTCTCTCTCTCTATGAGGGATCTCCTCTCCCCAGCAGCCTGGTATGAAGTTATGGTCGGAGGAGTGGTGTGCACAGTGTAGTAGATAGGCTCTATCTATATATATCAGTGGTCTCTCTCTCTCTATGAGGGGTCTCCTCTCCCCAGCAGCCTGGTATGAAGTTCTAGTTAGAGGAGAGGAGTGCACAGTGTAGTAGATAGGCTCTCTCTCTATATATATCAGTGGTCTCTCTCTCTATGAGGGGTCTCCTCTCCCCAGCAGCCTGGTATGAAGCTGGAGTTAGAGGAGAGGAGTGCACAGTGTAGTAGATAGGCTCTCTCTCTATATATATGAGCGGTCTCTCTCTATGAGGGGTCTCCTCTCCCCAGCAGCCTGGTGTGAAGCTGTAGTCAGAGGAGAGGAGTGCACAGTGTAGTAGATAGGCTCTCTATATATATCAGTGGTCTCTCTCTATGAGGGGTCTCCTCTCCCCAGCAGCCTGGTGTGAAGCTGTAGTCAGAGGAGAGGAGTGCACAGTGTAGTAGATAGGCTCTCTATATATATCAGTGGTCTCTCTCTATGAGGGGTCTCCTCTCCCCAGCAGAATGGTATGAAGCTGTAGTCAGAGGAGAGGAGTGCACAGTGTAGTAGATAGGCTCTCTATATATATCAGTGGTCTCTCTCTATGAGGGGTCTCCTCTCCCCAGCAGAATGGTATGAAGTTCTAGTCAGAGGAGTGCACTGCACACACAGTGTAGTAGATAGGCTGTGTTCCAGTAAGAAGGGGTCTGCTGTGCATTTGTCAGGGGTTGGCCCAGAAGGCGGGCTCTCCTTTGATGTCGGCTCTTGGGCTGGTCAGAGAGTTTCTGGCACTGAGCTCAGTGAGCTGGTCTCTGTGTGTCTCTCTCTCCCTCGGGTGACACTCATGTGCTGGGAGGTGACTTGGTAGTGCCGTAGAGCTGAGGAGAGCGGGGGAGAGCCAGCGGAGGAGCGATGTCCGGAGAGGAGAGGCAGCTGGCACTGCTGAAGAGGGAGAAGCTGTGAGGGCTGAGCGGGGCTTGGAGGGGCTCAGGTTGGGGGAGAGCGGAGTGAAGGGGAAAGGGTCCCTAGCCCCTGTGTCCGGGGGAGAACATGCTGGTTGTAAAGTGGTTGGCGGGGCTGATCTGTCATCTATGCTTTCTGCATACTCGGTCCTTGGAAAGCCGGCTTCACCCCAAGCAAGGTAATACAACAAGTCACTGACAGCATGGGACTAACAGCCTGCATGGCGAGGGTTAACCCCCCATCTACTGATGTGGGCCACGTTCTTGTAATGAATGGAAGTCGGTGCCAAGCACTGACACTGGGAGGAAGCTTCTGCCAGGGAAATGTATAGAGGGCACAGTCTGGGGAAGCACAGCCTGCAATGCTACAACTTATATTAAAATGCATGGATAACCAAAACTTTATTTATTTCTGTTTTGCATACAGTAGGAGAGGTTTGAACCCCTGTCAGGTTATTATTTGCTCACCCCCTTTGTGAAGATTTCCCTTCACTTCCTTTCATGGAGACACAACAGGAAGTGAGAATAAAGTCAGGGCAATGCTGTCCCCAATGGAAGATTATCCCTCTGTTTCGGTACTGGTGACAACTTTACATTTTATTTTATCTAAGGTGATAAAAGCCAACAGAACATAATTGAGGTTGGTTCATCCAGGGAAACTCTGTCCCCAATGGAAGATTATCCCTCTGTTTCGGTACTGGTGACAACTTTACATTTTATTTTATTTAAACAGAACAAAATTGAGGTTGGTTCACCCCAGACAGTAATAAAAGCAGGGATTCCCCATCCTACGCATATATCTGATCAAGTCATCACATCACTTGTTCATCTGGTGTGATTATTGGGTAGTATTGTCTGTGGCCTGTAACGCTTTCCTTGGCCAATGTCAACGTCCTTTGTTATCATATCTAGCCATTGATTTGTAACTTTAAATAAACTATATTGAAATATAAAAACTTGACCAGGGTTCTACTCTGCCCAACACGTAAAATGCAAGCTTTGGCTATCCATCTCAGTAAGCTGTCCATGAATGGATCGTGCCCACCATAATATGGACACCCAATGCATTTGGTCAGATAAAAATAGAGTGCTCCTCCCAGTCAGATGAGAGAGACTATGGATCCTGGCTGACCAATCATTGACCTTAAAGAAATTATAAAGCAAAGTGCAGCAAAAGATGTCCGAATAAAGTGCAGTCCATTCAATGGTCAAGGTCTAGCTGCCTTCTGAATTCATGTGACGGCTCACTTGGTTTTCAAGCAGTGGCAAAGATGAGATCCTTCATTACCATTCATTACTGGTTGTACACTAATCTCTCACTGCCTGCTAGTGCATGTTTCTGCTATATACCATCACTGGAAATAAGTACATGTAATCATTTTTAACATCTAATGAACCAAAAGATTGTAAGCTCAGTTGGGCAGGGCTCTTACGTCTATCATTTCTTCTATTTGTATGTTAGAATTTGTTTTCTTATAGCTTTTTATAAATGTAAAGCCCAAATCCAACAAAAAGATGTATTTTATTTTCCTTTTTTCATAGCTTTTAATGGAGTGGGTGCTGGCTAGAGATTCTGGTGGGTCTTTATTGCTGTCTGTGGCTCTACTGGGGAGATTTCTCTATACTTTGTATCCCTGTGACACCATAACATGTAGGGCAGGGGTGTCAAACTCAACTTCACCTGAGGGCCACATCAGCATTATGATTGCCCTCAAAGGGCCGGTTGTATCTGTAATACTAGATGTCCAGAGTATCCCACCCACCTTACATCAGATGTCCCCCCTACCCTCCCTTACATCAAAGTGCACCCCCTTACCTTGTGTTGCTGCTGGACAGAAGCTGGGGACAGAGCTGGGAAGCAGATAATGCAGGGTCTGCAGGAGGCCCAAAGGAGGGCTGGAGCTCTACTGCAGCTTTTGGGTGAGGTGGGAGGGCCACATGAAATGGCCTGGAGGGCCGGATTCGGCCCGTGGGCCTTGTGTTTGACACATGTGATGTAGGGGAAAAAGGGTCACTGGAACACGAGGGCTTAGACCAGGGTTTCTCAACCTTTTTTCATCCAAGGCACTCTTTTGAATTATAGACAATCTCAAGCCACCTTTTAAAGTTATGGACAGTCATGAGGAACCCCATTCGTAAATGTAAAAAACAGTTCTAATAGCTTTACACAATGTAGCAACATCCACACGTAGGACACCTAAGTGTCCGTTCACACTAGGTCGGATCCGACTTCGGGGCGACCTGTGAAGTCACGTGCAGCGCGACTTGCACAGACTTCATAAAATGAATGTCTATGCAAGTCGCTCCAGGTCGCCCCGAAGTAGTACAGGACCCTTTTTCTAAGTCGGAGCAACTTGTGTCGTTCCTATTAGAACGGGTCCTGTACTACACTATGGGACGCGACGGTGCGTGACTTGTCAGGCTAACCAAGTCGCCTGACAAGTCGAACCAGTGTGAATGGAGACTGACGTTAGAGGTGACCTATTCTTACAAAGTAAATACACTTTTGCACACTGGTACTGACTAGTATACCAATGTTTCTCTTCTCCCTCCATTTCTCTCCATCAGTCAGCTAATATCAACTCAGTGCTGAGGGAGGGGGGCACAGGAGGGTCAAACAAGGATGCCATGGAGGCAACAGATATCCTCATTTTTAACTGATGATGTCACTGGTTGTTAGGATGCCAGTTTCTAGAAAGTCGTAATGGTGCATAATAAAAACCTGTGGCTTTTTTAAACTAAAAGGCAGGCTTGATCCACCTGCTGGCTTGTATACAATTTTTGATCAGTTTTTAGGCATTTTGCCAAGGTATTCCTGAAGAAACCTCCAGGCACCCCAGAGTGGTTGGGAACCCTGGTTGAAAAAGGCTGGTTTAGGCAGTAAGCCTGGGTTCACACCTGTAAGTGGGCATCAGCACACACGTGTGGTGCATTTGAAAGTCCACCAATGTCAATGGGCTGCCCAACGCATGACAGTTGCATTAAAGGGGTGCTACAACACATGCATGTTAGCAAAGTGCATTGGGATGCTGAATAATGGCACTGCAGTTCACCTGCAAAAGGACCTGTGTATTTGTGTGCGGCCGGGAAATCACAGGTGCACCGATGTGAACAGGAGCCAATAAAATCCATTCAGAGTTTTTAATTAAAGTGATTGTTTTTTTTTTTATTTAATTTTTTTTATAACAAACATTTAATACTTACCTACTTGTCCGTTATCATTGGTCAAAGCCAAAGACGGATTCAAGTGGCAAGCATCCAAAGGTGCATCAAAGTTGCACTCCAAAATCGCTGTACAAGAGCCATACAACTGTGAATGGAGCCTCTCTGTCCCAGACAGCACTAAAACTTGACAAGTCTTCTCCACTCTATCTCTAGTAGAAATAAGTCACATTCAACTGGACCTGATCTGTTTAGTTGAAGACATTTGTGTGGCTTTTCAAAGCCACTTCCTGAGTTCTAATGAGTGTCAGATCATTATTTACAAATACAAACTTTTAGCCCCCGTTCACACTGGGGCGACCTGTGAGGCGACCTGGTCGCCTCACAGGTCGCCGCAGGTCGCCTCCCATAGGGAAGCTGCGGACCCGTTCTGATAGGAGCGACACAAGTCGCTCCGACTCAGAAAAAGGGTCCGGAGCTTCTTTGGGGCGACCAGGAGGCGACCGCCATAGACTTCAATGTTACGAAGTCCGTGGCGGCCGCTCCGAGGTCGCGGCGCGCTGCTCGCACCAGTGTGAATGGGGGCTTAATTTGTTAAAAAAAAATGTTATGACTTTCTATGGAATGTGGTGCTATAACACACGGTCCAGAACAAGTTTAAGGCTGGGTTCACATAAATGCGGTGCAGGACACTGCATTCCTATTCAAATCACATGTGATCCATGTGCGGTGCGATTTGAGCCATTCATTTGTAGGACCCATTTTTTTCCCCCGCACTGAAATCGGATCGCATGGGTGTTCACACCTATGCGTTCTGATTCTGTCACTCACACTGCATTTTGCGAACTGTTTTGGGGGTGTTGTTAACTTAATTTTTAACTTTACTGATTCCAGCAGTGAAAGGTATGTTAACCACTTAAGCCCCGGAGGATTTGGTTGCTTAAAGACCAGGGGGTATTTTGCGATTCGGCACTGCGTGATTTTAACGGACAATTGCGCGGGCATGCGATGCTGTACCTAAACAAATTTGACGTCCTTTTTTTCCCACAAACAGAGCTTTCTTTTGGTGGTATTTGATCACCTGTGCGACTTTTACTTTTTGCGCTATAAACAAAAAAAGAGCGTCAATTTTGCAAAAATAACAATATTTTTCAAATTTTTTTATATGAAATTCCCCCCCAAAAAATGTAAAAAATCATAATTTTTTAACATTTTCGGCCAATTTGTTTTATGCTACATATGTTTGGTAAAAGAAATCGCAAAAAGCGTATTTTGATTGGTTTGCGCAAATGTTATCGCGTTTACTAACAAAGGGAAAGATTTTTGTCATTTTTGTTGTGGCGGCGATCTGCCACCAGTGACATTTCTACAGTAATCAGTGCTATACATATGCACTGTTACTGTAAAATTACACTGGCAGTGAAGGGGTTAACTTTATTTGAGAGGGAGGGGCTGTGTGTGTCCCTAGGGGCGTGATTCTAACTGTGATTGGCTGTGGCTTAAGCTGTAGAAACAGTGATCAACGGTCCTACATAGTAGAACCGTATGATCACAGTTTCTACACCGGGGAGAATGACAGGCAGCTTGTTTACACAAGCCGCCTGCCTTTCTCCCTCTGCACCGACGATCGCTGAGTGAGCGGCGGACATCGGGTCCGCCGGTCACACGCGTGGGGGGGGGGGGTCCGTCACCACGCGCTCGCTCCCCAGAGCCTCACAGGCTAGTGACGTACCCCTACGTCACTCTGCCTGTGAGGGGCTGACCGCCGCAGTATATCTACTTGCGGCGGTCGGCAAGTGGTTAAAAATGAATTGGGCTATAAGATTTTTTTTTTTCGGGTTCGTTACCTTATTTTTGAGGATAGTTTGTTATACTTCCTCCTTCTGCGGCTGCGGTCACTTCCGGCTTTGCATTGCGTCCTGGGAGATGTTTGTCATCAATCCCAGGAGGCAATGGGAAACCCGACATTGCCGATCTCAAACTACAGCGCATGCGCGAGATTGCCAGGTGCATTCTGGGTAGCCAGCTTGCACTGAAATCAGGAAGAAGGACACAGCGGCTTCAGATGCCCACACTGGAGATGGCCATGCTCTGCAAGCGTTTTTAAAAGTAAGAATTTCTCTACCATCAAATACTGTACTAGTTATAAATCTGAGAATAGTGATAATGTACATGGCAATATATTAGTATTAAAGGGGTATTTTTATTTAAAAAATTTGTCCGGAACTTCGCTTTAAAATTGACACCCGCTGCAGTTCACATAAATGCCATGCGATTTCAATGCGGAGTGGAAAACGCACAGGATTCACTGTGTTTCCTGAACCTCATATACAGTATCTCACAAAAATGTGTACACCCCTCACATTTTTGTAAATATTTTTTATGTCTTTTCATGTGACAACACTGAAGAAATAACACTTTGCTACAATGTAAAGTAGTGAGTGTACAGCTTGTATAACATTGTAAATTTGCAGTCCCCTCAAAATAACTCAACACACAGCCATTGATGTCTAAACCGATGGCAACAAAAGTGAGTACACCTCAGTTAAAGTGTCCAAATTGGGCCTAAAGTGTCAATATTTTTTGTGGCCACAATGTTTTTTCCAGCACTGCCTTAACCCTCTTGAGCAGGGACTTCACCAGAGCTTCACAGGTTGCCACTGGAGTCCTCTTCCACTCCTCCATGACGACATCACAGAGCTGGTGGATGTTAGAGACATTGCGCTCCCCCATCTTCCATTTGAGAATGCCCCACAGACGCTCATTAGGGTTTAGGTCTGGAGACATGCTTGACCAGTCCATCACCTTTACCCTCAGCCTCTTTAGCAAGGCAGTGGTCATCTTTGAGGTGTGTTTGGGGTCGTTATCAAGTTGGAATACTGCCCTGCAGCCCAGTCTCTGAAGGGAGGGGATCATGCTCTGCTTCAGTATGTCAAAGTACATGTTGGCATTCATGGTTCCCTCAATGAAATGTAGCTCCCCAGTGCCGGCAGCACTCATGCAGCCCCAGACCATGACACTCCCACCACCATGCTTGACTGTAGGTAAGACACACTTGTCTTTGTACTCCTCATCTGGTTGCCGCCACACACGCTTGACACCATCTGAACTAAATAAGTTTATCTTGGTCTCATCAGAAAAAAAAAATGAATGTAATGAAAGTCCCTGTAAACAGTCCCAATAAACACTGAGAAAGATAAGGAAATCCCTCAATCTGTGAAAATTGATTATAAATATTTAATAAATACATCCATCCATCTTTCCAATAATTAAAAAGGCCGAGATCCACCGTGCATGCGTAGTAGCGTGTGTGTGTAGCTAGATACATCGCGTTTCGTCATATGTGAAATCAGGGGACGTCACGTATGATGAAACGCGTTGGGTCTAGCTACGCACACAAGCTACTACGCATGCGTGGTTGATCTTGGCCATTTTAATTATTGGAAAGACAGATGTATCTATCACATGCTCCTGCCAAGGCTTTCTATATAACGTTCCTTGGCATATCTTTCATGAACGAGGGACTCGGTGTTGCCTTACTTATTGTGTCTGGAGCTGTTCATCTGATTGAGGGAGCTTCTTCCCAGAAATTTGGATTCTGCTTCCAATTGTTAAACAAAGTGAATGTGACCTACCTTATTAGGGGATCACTACATTAGGGTAAGCATGGTGTGAAATCACAGGCTGGTGGCATCTTTGCAAGTCTTCCATTTCTTTTCACGGATTGAAGGAATACCTTATCTTTCTCAGTATTTAATGGGACGGTTTACATAGACTTTCATTACATTCATTTATTTATTCATCACTAATAGTGCTGCACTTTTTTGATATGTGTTTGTTTGATCTGGTATCTGGATTGTGCACAGCTGCTGAAAATATTATATGTTTTCATCAATTGCGCAGTCTTTTTTTTTATATACTGATTTACACTTATTGGTAGCACTGGTGGGCACTGATTGGCAGCACTGGTGGGCACTGTTGGGACTGCACTGATAATCAGGACACTGATTATTAGTGTGCATGTTCCTTTTAGAGAAGCTGGTTTAGGCTGTCTTCTCCTCTCCTCACGCTGTTAGCATGAGGAAAGAAGTGCCGATTCTAGTTACATCTGTGATCAGCTGTCATTGGACACAGTTGATCACGTGGTAAAGAGCTGTGATCAGCAGTCCTCCGGAAACTGTTATATGATGGTCTCCCAGAACTAGTCGGCTGTGCTGTAGCTGTCATTCGGGTAGCACAGACACCTTAAATCAATCATCATGAAATGTCTAAGGCTGGGTTCACAGTTGTGCGTTCACAGACATTGCAAACTGTATGGCTGAAATTGCATCAAATTTGCACCAAAATGGTGCAGGAGCTTTTTTTGTTCTGCACTGGAATCAGATTGCTTGGGTATTTACACCTATACGATCTGATTCCTGCACCAATTCACAGTTCGCCCTGTGATCTGGGAACAGATCAGGGGGTGTAATTAACTTTACATTGACATCCGTAACAGTTCGCAGATGTCATTGTGAACCTCCAGCGATTCAGGTGCGATGCAGGAAATCATACAGGAATCATGCTGGTTCCTGCATAAAGGTTGATTGCCCATGAACAGGATGGGAGGTGTGAAAGTTATGCAACCACTCTGTTCTGGTTACAAAATGTCATTTTGGTTTTATGAAGGTATTCATCTTTACCTTGATAAATTGGAGCCTTCACAAACATCTTCTTTATTAAAAATTAAAAAGAAAATGTAAGCAGGAGTTGGGCATTGAGGGTAATGGGCAAATTGGTATGGTGCCCCCTGGGAGGTGTCATGGGCTGAGTCAATGCGCCATGACAGATGGCCTTCACCAGAGCCGCTGATGGTGGAGATGGGCTGGAAACCATAATGGTCCTGGTTTTCTTGCCTGCAAACTGACTTGATCATGTCACTTAGAAATACATCACCAAGGAGGGGTGGCTGGAATGGAAAGGTTATGATGTTGAGCTTGTTCATAGGGCTGCAGACCAGAGAGTATTAAGGTCTAGGCAGGGGTTAAGGTAAGCAGGAGAGTAGTCAAGCCTCAGAAGAGGTCCAGGCATGCGACACGCAAGAGAGTAGTGAGGTCAGTATGGGTCAGCAGCAAGTGGACAACTGGCAGGTAAGTATTATATTACTGTTGCTCTCAGATAGCTGGCAATAAGACCCAGCACCTGCTACTTTAAAGACTGGTGCTTTTAATACCATTTTGGTCAACGGACACACCAGCATCGTTACAAGGAACACTGGAAGTAGCGGAGGTCCTAGGAATGCTGGAAGACCCAGCAGGGATCCTGTGAATACTAGGGGTCCTAGTAGTCCTGGAAATTCTGAAAGATCCAGAAGGAAACCTGTGAGTACTGGAGGACCTAGGAATCATGGAAGATCTGAGGGATCCTGCAAGTACTTGCAAAATAACAGGTTGGCTGGGTGTCTTCAACATGCTGCCCTATTGACCCACCAGAAAAGCTCATGTTAGTACAAGAAGAGGAACCGTATCCCTGTGTAAGCTCTGACTCAGTGTATGGTGGGAGTTTCTGGGCTCTTGTAAAAGTGACAAATAAGGAGCTCATGGAAAGCAAGTGCGGGCTCCTTACCACCAGTAATTGTCAAAATACAGGTTCGCTTTATTGTAGAGCTGTGTAAAATATCAAGACTTCATACAGTACATCAGTAGTAGGTAGCATACACTGTTTTTAGCTTTATCCTTTGACTTAGATCCATTATATTTTCTAAAGTAAATTACCTTTGGATAAATAACAAGTGGATATAAAAACATACCATGAAAAACCTGCCTTTATTAAAACTGGCATGTCAATATATGAAATGGATTAGCTATAAGTTGCTTCTGAGTTATAAATGCTCTATAATGCAGAAGCAGGTGCTGTGACATGAGTACTGTAAGATGAGTACCTGCTGATAGGGTGTAGCAAGTGGCATCACTCAGAGTACAGTTACATGTGGCTGCCGTGCAACTGGTTGGGAAAGCATTGTTTTGAGATATAAATGATAATAGTTAAAGGGAATCTGCCGGGGTAGAAATATAAGTGCTGCTGTGGCTGACTATCTATTGAGAGTGCATATCATGGGCTGTTCTGCTTATCTTTACTTAAAAACTTAGTAAGTAGCTGACCCAGAGCAAGCATTTGAAATTCTGATGTCTTTTAACATTTTATATACACATGCTTGTTCCATGTCAGTGACTCAGCATGGACTGAATTAGAAATATGGAGGATAGCCCTGGAACAGGCAGCATCAAAACATATGTCTATACTGGAAGTTTCCTTTAAACATCTGCTAGAATTATACTTCCCTGTTTAAATTGTTAAAATCAGTTAGTACCCCTTTGAATCACTAATTTAGGTGTTGATGTTTTTTTAAATTCATCCAAAGGATGAAAGTGACATATACCTGACCTATAGAAGCAAGGTATAATTCACTAGACATTTGCCAAACACTTTAAAAAAATCCACAAACATAGTGCCCGAACCCCACTGAAATCTATTACAGCTAAATCTTGTAAGCTTTTTTAGCTGATTTTTTAAGGCCATTTTGCAAGCTATACACCATGGGGGACATATACCAATGACAAATGTTCATATCGTTCTGCAGGGAACAGGTCTTTAATAAGGATTTATAGCAGGGCAACTATAAAATGGAGCTACACTTCATCTAAGCACAGCAAACCAAAAATGCTATTTAATTCATTTTCAATATTCAAAATAAATTTACCCCACCTATTTATGTTTCTAAGCTTTGTTTTGCTAAGAAATTACTTAGAAAACCTCTCCCCAGCATTTCTGGCCATCTTGAGTAAGGGCAGATGATTCATGTAGCATTTACTTCCTAGAAACCACCTGCCCTAAGCGCAGGCACACAAGCAAGAGGGGGTGTGCTTAGCTGAGAAAGCCCCTCCTCCCCTACTGAAGACTCCTGGGATGTATGACATCATTTGCCTAGGCATTGAAAGCAGGAAGTAACTGATGAAATTTAAAAAAAACATTTAAAACAAGTTAATGATATACTTTGAAATCCATCTACTAATGCTAGCAGTATGTGGACTAAAAATAGCCAATGTTAATTGAGAAAGTGTATTTACGCTTTAAAAATACACGCTTCCTTTAATTAACATAAGTGGAGAATGCCTTAGACCTGCATATGAAGTGGTGCACCTATAGGATGTACTACAGTAAAGGAGATATAAAAAAAAAATTATATTATTTTGGTTAAATTACATTTATAACTCCTGGCTGCTTATGTTTGTGAACATTAACCTGGGTTATGTACCGTAACTGACATAATATGATCTTGGCCATGTTTGGTCAGTGACATCAGCCAAGTTGGTCAGTGCTGCTGTTTAACTACTTGCTTTCCGCTCATAGTACTTTTACTACGATGCGGGCAGCAGCTGCAGGGGCAATATTCTGGTGCATTGTGACACACATAAGCCCTGGGGCGCACAGTGGAGTGATCCCGTGACCGCTTCCTACAGCGGTCGTGGTATCATGTGATAGCTATGACCAATCCTAGCGATCACGTGATCACATGTATGCAAAACAGTCATGAAAGGCTTGGAACCTATAAAGCATTTTGTGACTTGCTTTGAACAAAAGGGGTCACAGATCTCTGGTGAGTGCACTATGTATCTGGGGGAGAGGAAGAGAACAATTTCTTTTTTGGTTTCACCTTTTTACTACTTTAATTGGACTTTTCTCATGTAGCAGGATTCCCAGCCATTTTGCTAGATATGGGTCCCCCTGGGTCACCGGGTGCAACAAAAGTACCTTTGTGCATGTTTCTCCAAGTGCGAGCACTGAAACAATGACCAGTCCAGTATCTTTGGATTTTTATATTTATTGGGAACTTTGATAGGAGAAGGGATGAGTGGGATACTCCTTTGACTTAACTATGCACAATTTACAGGGGACAACTGAAAAAAATGCCTGTTAGCGCTGACTTGATGCTGGTCAACGCCGGTTAATTCTGGTTAAGGCTGGTCTGTTGCCTGTTAACACTGAACTGACTTCTGATCACCTCCTTGTGACTCAAAGTCCTTTTGAAGCTCCCTTTGTCACTCCTTGCGGAGGTAGCTACTTTATCACTGCTGCACTGCTGAACACTTGTACGCTTCCGGGCCCGCACTAAAACCCTCTTTCACACGCTTATCTTCAGGGCTTAGACTCTTGCACCCCTTTTCTAAGCCTTCTCTACTGGTTAGCTGGCTCCCGGATCCCTCTGACCTTCTGGAGTGATCCCCTCTCCTAGTCAAACTCCTGGCCAGTTTACAGTACTCACAACACTGCTTTCCTGGAAACCTCTGCCCAGAAGCTCCACTCGGTCCACAGCACACTGGATCCCTCTCTGCAGCTCAGCTCAACTTTCCGTCCTCTAGGCCGACTGCCAAGGACCTTTCCTCATGCTGACAGGAGGAGAGACAGCCGTCCCCCTTCTCCTGGGACTCTGCTTCCCGCCAAAGACACTGCGTCATGTGTTCCCCTCAGACTTATACCCTCTCCCAGGGTGCTTTGCGGCAGATTCTGCCCTCTGGGATAGATACAAGCCCTGGTGTGCTATTGGTTAGATTTCCTCCACTGTCCAATAGGATCCCCCCATTGGACACAGTGAGGAGACTTCCCAACTCAACAGACACCCTGGAAACACATGACAGCCTAACTGAACAATTAGGCCCCCCTAATAAGCAAACAGGGCCTCCCTTATGGTTTTCCTAGCACCTACCTAGGAGGGTGCTACATCTATGTACTTTTTAGTTGTATGTTTATTAATATTTTGATGACACCTTCATTTCTTTTGGGGGGGGGGGGTTATTAAAGCTCAGTGTACAGTATTTATTTTCTTCTGGGTGATTCATCCCAGTCAACATGCCCTTGCAAAAAACATCTTGTGGGTTCCTCCTATCATCTTTATCCTAGATAGGGGTCTGGTATGGGTGTATAAGTAGCCCTATGCAAAAAGAAAAAAAAAAATCTGTACCAGATCCCGACCTAACCATGCATGCATCCTGGCTGTCCAGGAAAAGCAGGGGCAATGTGGCCCCAATTTCTCCCTGAACCATACAAAGCACATGGCATGAACATGGGGAGGGTACCTTGCCAGGATGGCTCTCATGGCAAGGGACAACCACCTATTTTCCACAACCTTGGCCTTGCGAATGTGGGGGTGGGGGAGGGGGGCTTGACTTTCAGACTCTGGAAGTCCTCTTTAAAATAAGGGGCTCCCAGATATTTAGCATGCCCCCCCATGCCCCACAATATAACTACAATTCACATTGTCCAGCAAGTAAGTCCATTATTAATCATTATGATTAATGACCCACGGACATGACAACCTGCGCCACAACAATCCTATCCTGACAATATTCTGTCGCAATTGACAATTACCTGAGCCGCTGTTGAATGTCAACAACGTGGCCAGGGAACAAGCATTGATTTGATTTTATTCTCTCTTTTGTTAATTTACTTTCCATTTTGTTAACTGATAAAAAAAATAAACTATTAACACTTCTATTTCTGAAAGTATTCTTAATTTACAGCATTTTTATACACTTGCCTAAAACTTTTGCACATGTGCAAAAGTGCATTTTTAATGTAAAGCCACACTATTGAGTCAAGGCTTCTCAGAAAGTTTGGTCCCTAACTCCATAATAGAGACCTAATCCTTTAATGGGTCATTGCTAGGTACACACTTTCAGTTTTTATTCGTTCAACCCAATTGGTGGAAAAAAAAAACAACCTGAAGAGCTTGGGAGGAGCTCACTACACTAATTTACTGATGTTAGTACAGCGATCTCTCCGCTGAGCTATTGTGTTCTGATGGGGACTGCCCCCCCCTGCCTGAACACACCTCTAAACTCTGGCAGCCATTGGCTGCCAGTGCTGATCGGATGCCAATCAGATGCTGGTTTTCCAGCATGCCCATGCGACAGAAGCCGGCCAGGCTTGTGTACACAGGCCGAATGTCCGCTGGTTTCTGTTGAACCAGCCAATACCAGACAATATTCGGCCTGTGTTTACCAGGCTAAAGGGGAAGAGTACAAACAACCACGGCCACGCAGTGGACACCTTTGCTGCCATTGTGCTATATGCTGGTTGTCCAGTGCACCCCTGTGCCTTTAAGGAGGGGTGGGCTCCCTCCACCCTCATCTGCCCTCTATCTATCCATTATAATGCATGTGCTTCTACTATGGAGGCTTTCAAATTGTATAGAGTTAGCACTGCAGATAATACAGGGGTGCCTTGTCGTGACCTCTGCAGCTTACGCATGTATTTGCAAATGTTTGCGAGCTAAACCCCTGTTTTTAACACAAACGGTTACGAATTTGGTTGGTTGCAGGCTGATGGCAAGTTGAGCTAGGAATTTTGCTTGGTTTTGTTTTAAAGGTGAAGAGACCTGAAGACCAGACTTGCTGAATGGCAGCTTAAAGCAATACTAATGGTTAGGCAAAAAAAATAACAAACATGTCAAACTTATCTTCTCTGTGCAGTGGTTTTGCACAGAGCAGTCCTAATACTCCTCTTCCCCGCCAGTGCTCCTGGCTCCTCCTCCCTGTTGCGTGCCCTCAGAGCAAGCCACTTGCTCTGGGGGCACACGTGCATGCTCGCTCCTGAGCTCTGCTCTGTGTGTCCCCTCCCCTACTTTCTCCTCACTGGCTGCGATTGACAGTTGCCAATGTCTCCCGCTGTTGTGTCTCAGCCAGTGAAGAGGGAGAGACCGGGAGAGTCGCTGCTGTTGTGCACATTACTGAATTGGGCTCGGGTAAGTATGGGGGGGGGGGGGTTTTACCTTCATGCATAGTATTGGCACTTTTCCACAGCAAGTACCGGTTCGGCTCTACTCGGCCCTGCTTGGCCCGGTTTGCTTTTCCACTGCTGGTACCGCATGGTACGGTGTTGGAACGGTTCGGTACGGTACGGTTAGGTCTGCTTTTCCACTAAAGTAGTACTAAAGTTAAGTGGGTGGGATAACAACGGGGTGGGTGGGATTCTCTGACCAATCAGTCGCTAGTAGTGACTGCATGCAAAGGATTGTGGGATATGGTACCGGGTATGGTACCTCTTGGAACCACAATCGAGTAGGTACTGTTTTTGAGAGCTGTACCGTTCGGTTCCATGCAGTGGAAAAGCGCCGCCGTACCGTACCGAACCGTTCCTACACTATACCATGTGGTACCAGTAGTGGAAAAGCACAAAAGCGAGCCGAACCGTTCGGTTCCATGCAATGGAAAAGCGCCATATGTGTAGCACCCTCCTAGGTAGGTTCTAGGTAGGTAAAAGCCTAGTGTCTCCATCTGCTTATCAAGGGAGCCTGATTGTTAGTTAGGCCTGTTGCATGTGTCCATGTGTGATTCATCTGGCCTCAGGGAGTGTCCCCACTGTATCCAATAGGGGAACCTGTTGGACAGTGGAGGAAACCCAGCCAGGTCCCAGAAGGGGGGTGACAGTTGTCTCTCCTTCTGCTGCAGTGGATGGTGGTCACAGGCGGTTGGCCTTGTGGACCATGAGTGTGGAGCTGAGCCAGGAGGTCCAGGAGAACTGACTAGTGGAGTTGGCTGCAGAGCAACCTTGGGAAAAATGGTGTCCGTGAGTACCGGGAAGCTTGCCAGGGGTCTGCCCAGGACGGGGACCACTCAGTGGAGAGTCAGTTGACAGGTGTCAGCGCACTCAGCAAGTGAGAAAGGGGTTACCAAGTTAGACCCTGAAGAGGAACCTAAACGAGAGTACACATTCTTTATCTTCCTTTCAGTAGCAGGGTTCTACAGTCAGTTGTCCTCAGGAATTGTGCATAGTTCAAGTTGGAGTATCCTACTCATCCCTTCTCCCATCCAAGTTCCAATAAAAACACAAAAAAAACAAAATACCCTGGACTGTTCATTGTCTGAGTCACGAACTTTTAATGCCGTGTATCCACTGTCAGTTTCTAATGGTAACCCTGGGGAACCCAAGAAGTGTAATTCTCAGCAGCTCCTTAGGGGACAGTGCTACTTATGCATGAGGTAAAAAACCTGCAGCATTTAGAACCACTTTAAGGCTTCTAGTGCTTATGTGCATCAATCTAATAAGCAAATTTAAAATGGCAGTCATTCAGATTATTTTGTACCTAGCATAAGTAAGGTGCACAGGCAGGGCAATTTATAGAACAATAAAATACACAGTTGATCCTGCCTGTGTCCCCCTCTGTGTGCTGACCACGATAATCATGGCTCCTGATCCTGATTACTGTGGTCAGTTTACGTGCCTCCGTCATCCCGCTGCTCTCGTTTCTCCCATCCCCCCCTACCTCTATGCCTGTCAGCTCTTGTGTGTGTCTCCCACCCTTTCCGCCCCCCTCCTGCCACTATTGGTAGCTGGTAGTAAAAGTAAAGAAATATTACAGCCACTCTGTTCTATTAATTTATCCTACATCGTGTACATGTTTTTTAAAAAGATGTGTGTAAACACCTTATCTTAGACCGCTTCAGGACTGTCACGTGACCTCCAGCCACTCTCTTCCCCCATCTAAGGGCTACAGCACAGCGGTTACATGACCTCCCCAGCTGATATCAGAGGAGGGTCTTGGTCCCTCCCACTGTAGTCCGTAGATCGGTGGAATAGAGTGGCCGGAGGTTAAATGACCGGCCATAAGAGATCTAAGATAAGGTAATTACAGGCATCATTTTAAAAAAAACATGTACACAGTGTAGGATAGATTAACAGATCAGAGAGCTGGCTGTAATTTTTGTCTACCTTTACAACCACTTTAAAGGTGAAGTTTAGTTAAAATGTTTTAGTTACATTACTTACCTGTAAAGATGTATGCTCCACAATTAATCTTCACTAGTGTTGCCTTGTCCTCATCTTGCTGCTGAATGTTCAGCACTGTTGGGGTTAATAGCTTCTTGTCCCTGGGGTCAGCTACACTGAATATGTTCCAACAGATACACGCCCCTCCTGCTGTCTCCTCCAGTGAGAAAACTTGTTTCACTGATTACGCTGACGGTAACATGATTTGTGAATGGAGGACAGAATTCTATTACTCACAGACTCTCCACCATTCATAAATCATGTTAAAGAGAGTTTATTTAATGAAAGTACTTTTCTCAATGGAGGGGAGGGCAGCAGAGAGCATTTCCCTGTGGGATCATCTTTAGAGCAGCTGAGCCCGGACACCCGAAGTTGTTAACCCCCACAGCACTGGGGGTTCATCAGCATTGAAGATTTCTAGAGAATCCAGAAACCTGCAGGTTGTAGGACATCATTACAGGGAAGTAATGTAACTGAAGCTGTAGAGAAAAAAAAAAAAATTTTTTAGCAAAATTTCAGCTTTTTAATCAAACATGCAGAAAGTGAAAGTCAGAGAACATACAGAATTCCCTATCTCCTTACTTGTTCCAGGTCAGTGACCTAGAAAGTGTAGAAGGCATCAGTATGGATAATGAAGCTGGCATTTGTTCAGCGATCAGTAGTAATGCAGAGTGCAGGCGTCAGAAGTAAGTAATGCAGAGAGCAGAGGTCCGTAGTATTTAACACAGTGCAGGGGTAAGTAGCAAATATTACAAAGGTCAATAGTTTGTAATGCAGAGTGCAGGGGTAAAGAGCAACATGGCCCCCCTTCTGCCTTTTGAACCCTACTGTCACAATCAAGGATTGGGCTCAGAGACCCTTAGCTATAGCAGTAGGGGGACTCCCACCAACCAGCAAGATAAGTATACAAGAAGGTCACCCTGGTGGATGACACTGGCTCAACTGAGGTGCGGAGTCCATGTACTAATCAGTGTTCACCAGAGCTCCTGATGGTGAAGATGGGTTTTGCTGTGTGTTAGTACCAGGTCACGGTCCTCAGGATCGCCCCACCAGGAGGTGAGCAAGTCGAGGTCATAGCAGGTAATATAGCAGGTAAGGATCAAACAGAAGCGCAGTCAGTGAACAAGCCAAGGGTTGGAACAAGTGATGCAGGTTGGGATTAAGCAAAAGTGTAGTCGAGGAACAAACCAAAGGTCGGTAGTGAGTGATAGCAAAAATATGGACGGCAGCAGGGAAGACAAGAGCCAGATATTGGCTGGAGAGAGCACAATAATCTGGGAAACCGGAAGTGCAGAGACATGGCTTTCAGCAGAAGTCAAGGCACAAGGCAGGGTTGTCCAATGGATCAAACAGGGTGCTATCTGGTAGCTTAGTGAGAAGAGTCATTGCCAGACACAGCAGAGGTCCCAGGTTCAGGCCCAGGCCCTGACTCCTACAGTAGTGCAGTCAGCAAAGTCTATGCTCCCTGCTGATTGTATAAAGGTTCATTTGAGGTTCCAGATAAGGGTTAGCAAAAATATATTTTCATGTGTCATCCTTTTTTTTCAGACTTTAGACCTTTTTATTTCTGTTGTGATCAAAAAAAATGTAGGTTATCATTAACATGTGAGTTTGGTTTGCTCTGTCTATTCCTGCATCCAGATGTACTGTAGTTAAACTTTTGCATTGGAAAAGAAAGCTAAAAGTTTTTTGTATGCATTTAAATGTGTTTTCTGTATGCGTTTCTAAGGGAAGGGTACTCCTACTTTTGGATTTCCTATGTGGTACTATTGAACCTGATGGATTCAATAGTAAGATTGTAAAGTAAAAACTGTACACACCATGTGAAAATGCATTTAACCAGTAACACTAATACAGTGATCTGTGCTAAAAATATGCACCGTCACTGTACTAATGACACTAGCTGAGAAGGGATTAAACATCTAGGATGACCAATGGATGATCAAGTATTTTTGTGAAATGTGTGTGCTGCTTTTACTAAGAGAAGAGATAGATCTTTCCCCTGCTTTGCAGGTACACAGAATCTAATCCTTTCCCCCTGTCAGAACAGAGAACTGCCTTGTTTGCATAGGCAGATATCTGTTCTGTGTGTTTAACTAACGATCAGCGGGTGCCAGCGGACATCCAGTGTCCGGCACCCACAAATCGGCTACTAGTGTGATTAATTAGCAGAAGTGGCCCATCTGCGGCGCTCATGCCCCTCTGTAGGTGGAAATGCAGAATCACGTATATATATATATATATATATATATATATATATATAGAGAGAGAGTATATATATCTCACAAAAGTGAGTACCCCCCATCACATTTTTGTAAATATTTTATTATATCTTTTCATGTGACAACACTGAAGAAATGGCACTTTGTCCATTGTAAAGTAGTGAGTGTACAGCTTTTATAACAGTGTAAATGTACTGTTCCCTCAAAATAACTCAACACAAAGCCATTAATGTCTAAATCGCTGGCAACAAAAGTGAGTACACCCCTAAGTAAAAATGTCCAAATTGGGCCCAAAGTGTCAATATTTTGTGTGGCCACCATTATTTTCCAGCACTGCATTAACCCTCTTGGGCATGGAGTTCACCAGAGCTTCACAGGTTGCCACTGAAGTCCTCTTCCACTCCTCCATGATGACATCACAGAGCTGGTGGATGTTTGAGACCTTGCGCTCCTCCACCTTCCGTTTAAGTATGCCCCACAGATGCTCAAGAGAGTTTAGGTCTGGAGACATGCTTGGCCATCACCTTTACCCACAGCTTCTTCAGCAAGGCAGTGGTCATGTTTGGGGTCGTTACCATGTTGGAATACTGCCCTGCGACCCAGTCTCTGAAGGGAGGGGATCATGCTCTGCTTCAGTATGTCACAGTACATGTTGGCATTCCTGGTTCCCTCAATGAACTGTAGCTCCCCAGTGCCGGCAGCACTCATGCAGCCCCAGACCATGACACTCCCACCACCATGCTTGACTGTAGGCAAGACACACTTGTCTTTGTACTCCTCACCTGGTTGCCACCACACACACTTGACACCATCTGAACCAAATCAGCTTATCTTCGTCTCATCAGACCGCAGGACATGGTTCCAGTAATCCATGTCCTTAGTCTGTTTGTCTTCAGCAAACTGTTTGCAGGGTTTCTTGTGCATCATTTTTAGAGAAGGCTTTCTTCTGGGATGACAGCAATGCAGACCAACTTGATGCAGTGTGCGGCATATGGTCTGAGCACTGACCCCCCCCCTTCAACCTCTGCAGCAATGCTGGCAGCACTCATACGTCTATTTTCCAAAGACAACCTCTGGATATGACGCTGAGCATGTACACTCAACTTCTTTGGGTGACCGTTGCGAGGCCTGTTCTGACCATGGAACCTGTCCTGGTAGACCGCTGTATGGTCTTGGCCACCATACTGCAGCTCAGCCTCTCTCCTGCGCCTCTAACCGACCTATCCAATAAAGGAGCTCACACTTGGCTTTCTGGATTGCCACGGCCTTGCTGTTCTTTAAGACTAAGGATGTCTGTAAGCACTGAAATCAAAAAACAAACAGAGGGCGCACCGGCCTACGCATTATCCTCAGTAATAGGCTTTATTAGATAAAAAAGTTATACTCACAAACAAATGTTTTATACAAGCACATCAAATCCATACATCTGGAACCATAACTATGATAAAAACAGGTGTCATGTCCTCAATAGATGGCTGTCATCTATCGAGGACATGGTATCTGTTTTTATTGTGATATTGATGGTTCCAGATGTATGGATTTGATGTGCTTATATAAAACATTTGTTTATGAGTATAACTTTTTTATCGAATAAAGCCTATTACTGAGGATAATGCGCTATAGGCCAGTGCACCCTCTGTTTGTTTTTTGATTTCAGTTTAGACATTAATAGTTGTGTGTTGAGTTATTTTGAGGTGACAGCAAATTTACACTGTTATACAAGCTGTACACTCACTACTTTACATTGTAGCAAAGTGTAATTTCTTCAGTGTTGTCACATGAAAAGATATAATAAAATATTTACAAAAATGTGAGGGGTGTACTCACTTTTGTAAGATACTGTATATAGCAGTAAATCTACTATTGGGTGGTCCAGACTTGGTTAATCTTAAAACTCATTAGGGTTGATTTACTAAAACTGGAGAGTGAAAAATCTGGTGCAGCTGTGAATGGTAGCCAATCAGCTTCTAACTTCTGCTTGTTCAATTTAGCTTTGACAAAAAAAAAAAACCTGGATGCTGCACCAGGTTTTGCACTCTCCAGTTTTAGTAAATCCCCCCCCCCTTTGTGTTTGGCTAAATAGACAACAACAGCCACAGTTGGGCCACATTTTTAAAAAAATTTTGTAACTTTCATAGGGCTCTTGGAAATGTTTAGAATTAAAATTTTTAAATACGTCCCTAATAATTGGTGCTTCTCCAAATCTTTATCTTGGAATTGTTTGGAAAACTCCTTGGTCATCATAAAACTTTGTGTACATACAGTATGTTCTCTACTGTCCTATTCACTGCCATGTTTTAAGTTACACTTTGTATGTGTCTAGCCGTGATCACCGCAGGTATTCACTGGCTGTGAGAACAGTCAAAAATAGCTATGGACACTGACAGCCTATCATTGTACAGTATGGGGTCAACGGCTGCAGTTATCCATACATAGCTGTCAATCCCAGCCACAGGAATTAATAGATTCTTGCATTTGGGATTCGCAATGTGGCTAGATGCCTAAGATGTGTTGTGTGTGCATTGCATTGGAAAAAGTCCTGTTTCCTATATTTTTCTTCTTTTATATCTTGCACAGAGGTGTACTCTATTCAGCTAATTATGTGACTTCCAATGTGTAACTCATCTGTAAATTGTTTAACCAAAACTTTATGATCTCCTATTGTACATAAGTGAGCCTGTGAAGATTACCAGAGATTCCTTTCATCGTATAGCTAAAAGTAGTAAATCACATTCAACTGGACTTGTTTTGTAATGTTGAAGACGTTTTGCTGCCCATTCAAGTAGCTTCCTCAGTTCTAATCAATATCTGGAACATATCATAGCATTTAACTCCACGTGGATAATGCAGTTACATCACTCAGTTGACTGAAGTTAACAACTAGCTGTACATCAGTGACATAATAAAAATCACAATTTTTTAAAAATGTTTTTAGTTCCCCTTGTGGAGTACCTTAACTTTGCCAATTTATTTTGTTACATTACCATGTGCTTCCCTGGATTAACATACACATGTTGCATTTCTGTTAACAAATAATGTTTTCTTTCATACGAGGGGTTTGCCAAATGTTCACAACCTGACATGGAAGATGACCAGACAGACATGAAACTTTATCACCACACCAAGCCACTCTTCCAGATGTTCGGTGCTGAAAATAGCGCGTGTGTGCTATACTTTTTTCATGTGCCCCTTTAAACTGCTGGCACCCCTCGTAGTTGAGTTAAAAATTGAGAAAGTGGAAAAAAAAAATGCCTGGAGTGTCCCATCATCTGGCAAAGTGATAGCGACAATCTTCTGGGATTCTGAGTTTGTGCTGCTGCACATCCCAGACTGTCATCATCACTTTGCCCACTGATGGAACACTCCGACCCTAACAGTTAGCTGGAAAGTCTAGGAATATTGTACATTTTTATGGGCAGTTTCTTTGTATTATTTTTAGTGAATTCTGTGTGTTTTTTTTGTTGCAGCTAATTTTGTGAAAACCCTTTCATCATATGAAATTGTCATACCTTCTCGAGTAAATGACTTTGGAGAAACCTTACCACATAACCAGCATTTTAGAAGAAGGAAAAGAAGCTCCGACTTTCAAACTTCACAGACTCATGTCAACAAAACAAATTATTATTTTTCTGCCTATGGACAGCGCTTTCATTTTAACCTTACCATGAATGCAAATTTTATTGCAGACTCTTACAGTGTTGTCCATATTGGAAAACCAAGTTATGGTCACCTTGACTCATCAGACCTCAAACATTGTTTTTACAGTGGGCATGTTAATGGTTTAGAGGAACATACAGCTGTCATGAATCTTTGTGGTGGAATGGTGAGTTTAATTATTGCATCAACCTATAATGTTTGAGTTATCTATACAACATTTACCATTATTCTGTCTTCTTGGTCTTCTGTATTTAACACATTTTCACATAGGGTAATGTTATTTCTTTTTCATATTTGAGCATTATAAACCACAATTTAGGTCAAATATGTCTTTATTCATGTATCCAATATAATATAGATACTGCAATGTCAGATGACAAAAACTAGAATAATAATAATACAGTAGGGGAGGATAGGGAAAGGGTAAGAACAGTCAAATACAGGTATACGACATACAGCAGGTTATGCTTGCCGTAAGATACTAAACCTAACATCTTGGGGCGGGGTGGGGGGGGGGGGAGGCTGAGCAGGTAGAGAATGACAGGTATGTACAAGAAATTGTAAGAGCGCCACAAACTAGTTCTTACTAAGTCAGGACCTTTAAAAATAATCAGTGTTGCTAAGGGCCAATTAACAAGTCCAAGTGGAGGAAGCCAACTCCGGTTATTTTTGGTCAAACGCCAGCAGAGTCTCTGTAGATATTATGTCATTAAGGACCTGTGCCTGTTCCATAATGGAAGGTGGCGTAGATGATTTCCATTGGCAAGAAATCACAACTCTAGTTGCCAAGAGACAATGAGTTTTGTGACAGACAACCTGGCACCCAGCCTAGGTGTTTCCGCCAAGATACAGCTTCCTCCACCCTGGAACCAGGAACCAGGTATTATAGCTGAATATTGCACTCAAGAACTAGACAACACTAGCTTAGGAGCTTGATCACATTATCCTAAGCAATGCTAACCGTAAATAGTAATATCATTAGCACATCTAAGGAACAGCTAACATAAACATAAACTATAATCTAATTAAACAGTAAGCTAATAACAACTAGTCACCTAGACAAGCCTAGGTGACTCAGCAAAATGCCCAACCAGACAGTTCGGCACCAGTATTTAAGAAGACCCAGGGCTGTCCAAATCTCATTAACCAACTTTCTTTTCACATACATCTTCTCACTAAGTTTCAAGTTGGCAGAGGCCATCATGACTTCCTTGGCTGTCAAATGTGGTAATGTCAACTTGCATTAGATAACAGTACATCTTCCTGAATGCTTGTAGCTCCCTCAAATGCCAGGGCCAATAGCCCATAGGCAAGAGGCTACCCCCAAT
This sequence comes from Pelophylax lessonae, assembly GCF_965119305.1. NCBI lineage: Eukaryota > Metazoa > Chordata > Amphibia > Anura > Ranidae > Pelophylax > Pelophylax lessonae. The sequence continues at coordinate 242,962,593 of NC_138771.1, read as the reverse complement.
GCCTCAAATGTACACTTTGTTTTAGGCAGAGAAAACATCACCAAACAGAGGAAATCTAGTACATTCCACCAAATATGTATCTTATCTTCAGAGCATCTCCAACAGTAACTGGAGGTGGATGGATAGATGAGACATAAGAAAGTATGATACCAGAAGGAGACAATGTTTTCAATTTCTTGAAAGTGTAAGGACTTTGACATTTTATGGGTGAGTGCAAAAGCCAGCTCGGTTCCAGTCCTCATTGGTAAATTCCTCACCTAGATAGCATTCTCATTTAGAAATAAATGGAGGTCTGCTCCTAGAGGACCTCTCTCTTATCAACCTGTGAAGTTGGAAAATAGCTTGGGAGAGGGATTTAGGAGCTGAAAAGAATGTTTCAAGCAGTGTAGGTCTTACATAGGTCACTATGAAGGGGCAACCAAATAAGAACCCACAGAATGCTAGGACTAAGTTCTTGCTCTAGCAGGGTCACCATCTTGTCATAGTGGTGATAAAATCAGTTGGAGATCTGATAAAACAGTACCACCTTTTATAACTCAAAGCCTGGGAGTCCCATTCCCCCCTCATCCTGGTTTCATGAGGATCGAATCTGGGTTTATGTTTCCTTCGCATGAACCCAATGGCCCTAGAATGGAGGTGGGTAAAGATCAAGTTGAAATGTGGTTTGAAAATACCACACAAATTTGTGTTAGCAAAAATGTAGTTGTTCAGCATTAGGCATTCATATATTTTCTTTTGTGGCAAATTGTTCAATATAGTCTTCTCTTCAAATGAATACGGTTGAATGCATACATGCTCTATTTTCTTTCCATTTAGTAAGATTGATCAGAAAACCAGTTTAAAACAGGAGCAGTGAGTCCCTGTTCACTTCTTCTGTGTTTTAAATGCAAAAACTGTACAATAACAAACTTGACACAGATGTCTGTAAAACCTGCAGTTTGTTCAAGATTGCAGGCTTATGGCTCAAATACAAGCACAATCTTTGTATATCCTTTGCAGAAAAATGAAGATTCATTGGCAGTAGACAGGCACCTCTTTCCAAATCTTACCTAATAAACCCACTCATTGCTTATAGACAGATATAAAATGTTCTCGAGACTTTTATTAGGCAAGCTGCTAAAAGCAAGAACCTAATAATAGCACCTGCTATGCAGTGGTGTTCGGGTAGGGCATTTTATTATCGATCATGCACACTAGAAATTTTGTGCCAAGTGTTTGAACGTTGATTCATTTCATTGGCCAAAATAAATAATTTAGGGGAAGGGGAAGCTCTGCTTCTTTGATTCCTCCCCTCCTCCACTGCCACATTTGGCACCTTTCGGGGGCTAGCGAGGATTGGGTACCTGTTTTTGACAGGTACCCGCTCCCACTTCCGGGTGACTTTGCTGTGGTGAAGGCACTCAGAAGTTCGGCCCCCCTCTTCCTTCCCCTGCTACAAGGCCATTCACAAAGCGCAGTGCGCTTCGCGCATGCACAGTAAGGAGCCGGCTGTGACGCTGCAAGGCTTCACTGTCAGTTTCCCTTATAAGAAATAGTGGCAGCAGCACCCGAGAGCCAACTGAAAAATCGGCTGGGGTGAAGACATTGCACGATTCCTGGACAGGAAGAGCTTCAAAGGACGCCCTAGTGGGAGGGGTGAAACGCGTCAAGCCATTGTTCGTACGTCCGGCGTCACATCTGGTTCCGGTGGTTAGAGCGCAATCGGTGAGATCGGCGTCCACCACCTGGAAGACAGGCGCATTGAAAGCTTCTGTTTGTAAGTGTATTGTATTTTATTTAATAAAAGTTTAACTCAATTACTACACTATGGAGGACCTTCTCTCTTTGTATGGCTATACCTGTGGGGGAACTGTATAGAATCTAGAGCCACGCCGTTGCCATGCATATTTGAGTGTGTGCATCCCAAACCAGCCGGCATCCATCTTCCAGACCGTGAGGAGGAAGTGACACTGACGGGCTGTTATACTCTAGTTGTCCGATGAGTGGGGGACCAAGAGGAGAGCACACGAGGAAGGCACAAAGCACTGATACACCTGTGTGTAGAACTGTCAGCAGTATATGTCACGTTTACACTAAGCACCAAGCACTTTGGATTTCTGAAGAGGAGATCCTTGTGGGACTATTGATTTATTGATTCATTTATTTATTTAATCATTGTGGTATATATATTTGTGGGACTGTCAACAATATTTACCACTGAAGCGCTGAGCACTGAGCACTTTGGATCTATGTGGAGGAGATCCGGGTGGGATCTTTGATTTATTAGTTTACTCACTGTGCACTTTGTTGTGATTTTTAGCACATGATAATAATTTGGTAGCATATTTTTATAGTATAATTTATTAATATATGTTTGCATATATATATATATCTTTTAAATCAAAGAGATGAACTTCGGTCTGTAAATGAGGGCAGTTTAACCACATAAAGACTAAGCCTTAGGGGCGTGGCTAGCCAGCAAGATGGCTGGCTGCATGTGATCGAAGCTCTGCAGGCCTCCACTCGAACTCCATGCGGTGCACCTTGATACCCACCTTGATCCAGACATCCATGCGAGTATTGCGGCAACTTGCGATACATACTGGGCAATATGAGTAAGGAGACAAGTAAGGAACGTCCTGCTACGGCAACAGAACATTTGAAGGAGTTTGTGCGGACCGAGAAGCAAGAAGCAGGTCGGAGCCCACCAAATACACGTAGTGGAGGAAGCAGCAGCAATACACAGAGCAACATGCCGGCGGAGAAACCAGCAAAACACTCACTTGAACAGGTACATTCTCAACTTATGGCTGCTATAACTGCAAGTAATACTATGTTGACTGGTAAAATGGAGGAAATTAGAATGAATATTGGTTTAATACACCATGATCTGCAGGCTGTGAGAGAGCGGATGGCAGAGGCTGAAAAAAGGATATCCTCATTAGAGGATAATTACACTCCAGTGCCAAATCGTATATTAGCAGCTGAAAAGCAAGTAACATACCTTAATCAAAAAGTTGATGACTTAGAAAACCGATTAAGACGTAATAAAATCAGATTTGTGGGCTTACCGGAGAGGGCTGAGGGGAAGAACCATGGAGATTTTGTGGAGACATGGATTAAAACCCTATTTCCTGATACTACTTTCTCCACAGTATTTGCAGTAGAGAGAGCCCATAGAATTCCTGCAAAACCACCAGCCCCTGGAGCCCCTGCAAGACCTTTACTTGCACGAGGCGGGGGGAGTGGAGGGACTGGGAGTTAAGGAACTATGGGGTTTGTTTTTTTTTTTTTTTTGTTTATACATTTTTTTGTGGACCAGACGGACTTCCGTTAGAAGTATATAGTAAATACGTGGATATTCTTGCCCCAGTGCTAGTTCAAGTATTTGATGCAGCTTTCAGGGTAAAAAGACTTCCTGAATCCATGTATTTAGCTACAGTAGTACTAATTCCAAAACCAGATAAAAATTTAACAGACTGTGCTTCATACCAACCCATATCATTATTAAATACAGACTACAAAATTCTTGCAAAAATTTTGGCCCATAGATTAAACAATGTAATACTTAATATTATACATCCAGATCAAACTGGATTAATGCCAGGGAAATCCACATCTATAAATCTTCGAAGAACACAACTTATAGCTCAGCTTAGAGATCAACTACCAGACTCAAGTGTCTTGGCCTCTCTTGATACAGCAAAGGCTTTTGATTCTATTGAATGGCCCTTTTTGCAGGCAGTGCTTAGGGTATTTGGATTTGGGGAGAAATTTTGTACTTGGGTGGAAATAATGTATCTAAATCCAACTTCTCAGCTGTTGGTAAATGGCTTTTTAACCAAGGCCATACAATTATATAGAGGCACCCGGCAGGGATGCCCTCTATCACCACTCTTATTTTCAGTAGCTATTGAATCTTTGGCACTTCGACTTCGGCAAACCCCTTCTGTACGGGGCATTACATTGGCAGAAAGGATAGATATAGTGGGATTATATGCTGATGATCTTGTTTTATATTTAAATGATGCACATGGATCATTGGAAGCAGCTATGCATATAATAGAACTATTTGGTTCTTATTCAGGCCTTAAAATTAATTGGCAAAAATCCTCCCTTATGCCATTGCAACCACAACTACTCACACTAAGCAAGGATTCAAGTTTATTAAAGGTAGTGTCCTCTTTCAAATACCTGGGAATAAATATTACAAGATTACCACATGCAGCTTTACAGGCTAACCTTAATCCACTCATGACAACAATTAAAACTAAATTAGCTACTTGGGCTAAATTACCACTTTCAGTTGCAGGGAGAATAAATTTAATCAAGATGGTCCTATTACCGAAATGTTTATACATTTTTTCACATATGTCGGTTATAGTCCCTAAAACCATTTTTAAAAAAATAGATGCCCTATTTACCACATTTATTTGGGGAAAGGGTAGAAATAGAATAAAGTTAACCACACTTCAGAGAGCTAAAACAGAAGCAGGTATGGCACTTCCTAATATATACAGATACTATCTCGCTGGACAACTTAAACATCTCACAGGATGGATAGTACCAGTAACACTACAGATGGTAGAATCACACCTGGCTCATGTTTTACAAATCGATAATTTACTTATAGCCCTAGAAGCACCTTTGAATAAATTAAAATATAAGCAAATACCAATGTTAACATTAGCTCGTACAATATGGAGAGAGGCAAAGAGGGAAACACACAAATAAACATGGATCTCCCACTATGGCGAAACCCAATAGGGATATCAGTCCTTGCAGACGTATATGACATAACACATATGTACTCTTTTTCAGATATACAAATTAAATATGATATACCACATACCTCATTATATAGATACCTACAGTTGCGACATGCATTACAAGCGCAATTTGGAGTTTTGGGACCTGGGATCTCTAGATATCCAATGATTGGTATCCTTAGGTCCCAGGGCCCTAAAGGATTAATCTCTAAAATATATGCACATTTAACCAGGGTTAATTCAGGAATGAATCCCTTGGCAATAAGAACAAAATGGCAGGAAATAATTCCCAATTTAACTGATGAAGATTGGAAAGAAGCCTGTTCATCCCATTTATATGTATCACCAGCAGCAAACAATAGGTTAATACAATTATATATGCTACATCAATCATATCTCTCTCCAAGTAGACTTTATGCTATGCAAAGCATTGCATCTCCTAAATGTTTGAGATGCAGTGCTAAGCGGGCAGACTTTATACATATTATGTGGTTTTGTCCAGTGATATCAAGATTCCGGCAGGAAATAATTCAAATATTATCCTCTGTATTGAATATGCCTGTACCTTTGACCCCAGAAACCTGTTTGCTGGGTATATTAGATGAAATAACATGGTCTAGATATCACAAGATAATGCTTAGAGAAACGCTGTTTATGGCAAGGAAAACAATCACAGTTAAGTGGATTCAAGTGAAGCCCCCTGTTGTTAAGAACTGGATAAGAGCGGTAAATCAGATTTTACCATTTGAAAAAGTATTGTATATGCATAGAGGATGCTCAACGAAATATAATAAAATTTGGAATAATTGGAGTCAATCAACATTAACCAATGGTTGAATATAAGGAGATAACTAAGAGGATATAGAGGGATGCACATAGTATGATGAGGAAATAAATCTATGAATGCAATGGAGCAAGGGGTTGGGGCACACCTGGACAACGGCGATCAATTAAGCTAAATGGATATACCTTGGCATAAAGGGATTATGAATACTAAGTAAACAGATAATTATTTGGATATTGTATAATTTTTTTATTTTATATTGTTTTGTCCCTTTGTTGAAAGGACGTTTGGAATGTTCGTTTTTATGCACATATTGAAATAAAAAGAATTAAAAAAAAAAAAAAAAAAGACTAAGCCTTTTTTCTGACACTTGTTCCTTAAAAGTTAAAATCAGTATTTTTTTTCTAGAAAATACATAGAACCGCTGAACATTATATATATATATTTTTTTAACAGAGAGCCCAGAGAATAAAATGGCTTTTGTGTATGTCACACTGTATTTGCGTGGCGGTCTTTCAAAAGCAATTTTATAAAAAAAAAATATACTCCAATGAATTAAAAAAAAACTAAACAGTAAAGTTAGTCCAATTTTTTATTATAATGTGAAAGATGATGTTACGATGAGAATCGTGATCTTTATTCTAAGCAAATAAAATTGTGATTCTTATTTTATCAAGAATCATGCAGCTCTAAGTGAAATCAATAAATTAATAAACTGTGTAAATATGTTTAATTGGGATTTGTGGTGAATGTGGAGTTATTTGCAGTTGTATATGTAGTTGCATATTCTTCTTAAAAGTATAACTGCAGTTAGTTTAGTTTTCTATAAAGCAGGGAAAGTTTAAAACCTCTGCCCGGTTACTTGTAGTCTGTGTCCCATTGGGGAGGTTTCTCTTCACTTTTTGTCCCAGGTTTCAACCCTTTTCCATTCTAAACTTAAAGAGGAAGTAAACCCTCCTCTGCAAGTTGTACCTATAGGTAAGCCTATGATAAGGCTTACCTATAGGTACTGTAAATATCTCCTAAACATGTACCGTTTAGGAGATATTTACCTTATATGCAGCCAGTGACATCACTGGCGCATGCGCTCTGAAAGAACGGCCGTTGGTGCCGTTCCTTCAGAGCCCCGTGCCGTGACCGTCGGCTCCCGCGTGCGTGCGCGGGAGTGACATCACCGCGGCTCCGGCCAATCAGATGGCCGGATGCCGCGATCCCGGAAGACGGGCGACTGAACATGTCGCCCGTCATAGAGGTAAGCGGGCGGCATGGCGGGGGCTCGTTCTAAGGTAAGTGTTTCATAATGAGCTAGTATGCGATGCATACTAGCTCATTATGTGTTTCTCTTTCAGGTTGAAAAAAAAAAATTGGGTTTACAACCTCTTTAAAAGAGGTTTGTTTTCCTAATGAAGATCTGACAGCCTGTGAGATGAAACATCTTATTTAAAGAGTATATTGTATGGGCAAGCTGTTTAAAGTTGCCCATATACATTCCCATCCAACAATTCCAGGTAATGCTATAAGCTATTTCTTGCATGGTTGCAGCTGCATGAAGTAAAAGGAAAAAATATTTTATTATTTTTTTTGTATCTCGGTACATACAGATTTGGTGTACGACACAGGTAACCTAAAGTACAACTAAAGGCAAAACATTTATTTTAGTTTTGTATAGGGTGTAGAAGGATTAGAAAACTTGTAATTTTTTATTGCTGTCTGTGCCCCCCTTAGGGAGATTCATCCTCTCTATTTGTCCTGTTTACCAATATCATTGAAAGTAGAAAATCCAAAATTTTGGGTTGTCCCCAGAAAAGTAATAGAGGGGAAATCTTCTAATCGGGACACTAGTTCTGGTGACCTGGGGGTCCCCAAAGATTGCCTTAATTTGCATGGATTGCCTCTCACTTCCGGTTTGGCTATGGGACAGGAAGTGAAGGGAAATCTCTGCAATGGGACACAGATGGAGAAAGAAAAACCTGACAGGGGTTATAACTCTCCCTTGCTCTATCCAAAATGAAAAAAAAAAAAGTTTATAGCCTATATTTCTACTTCAACAATAGACATCAGGCCACTTTCTTCTACTCTCTAAGCAAGCAAGATTCGGGTGAGTCATACAAATGTAACAAATTGTGCTGTTCAAAGTTTAGACCTAGAAATATTACAAACTTGCCCTATGATTGAATTTCACAGGATGAGCTAGTTTTTCAATTATATCTAGTTGTACACTGTGTGGCATTGCCAATTTTTTTTTTTGCAAAGAGAGGTGCTCGGGGACTGTGATGGGCTCTTTGGCTTCAATATATATTTACAGATATCTTTAAAGGACTTAAAAGACAAGTTCACCATCATTTTAACGTGTTAAATGTTACACCCGTATTTAGAATGTAACATGTTACTAAAGAGCACCTGCCTGCACCCCCCGATCCCCCCTTTCCCCGTGACAGTGAGTGGGAATCGGATCCCCGCACCCTCTGTCACAATTTAAAAACAGTGTGGCTGTGCGGAGCTCCCTCCAAACAGCTGTGTCATTCATTCACAGAGATCTGTGAATAAATAAACTACAAGTACCATCTACCACTGCAGCAGTTGGCTTGTAGTTCTCAATGAAATGTGAAGGCACTGATGAGTGCTCTTATAGTTCATTGATTCTTCCTGCTCTTCAGTAACTGTCTGCCCCTATGGGAGGTACAAGCAGACAGCTGTACTGAGAGTCTGCCAGAGCTTGACATTGCACCAGCGATCTGCTGATCATAGGTAAAATGCTTTGTAGGCTCCTGAAAAAATAAAAAAGCATAACTTTTTAATAGCAAAAACGTGCATTTATTTTTTTTTTTTTTTAAAGATGAACTTATCCTTTTATTCTAGATAGACAGAAAAATAGCAGTCACATACACATTAACATATTTTCCACTAATATTAGGAGAAGACATTCTCCATTTCACATTTGGTGGCATTAGCAGAGAGTGTAGATATGGGGTATTGCATTAAAATTCAAGGAGGTCCAGTCACTAAAATTTTCTTCCAGCCGAGGTCCAAATCTCAAGTCTGTGCCATGGAAGATTGTATGCATCTAATTTCCTTTTCTTGGTGCAAGCCATGCTCTCTGGCATTTTTGTTACTGTTTCCTCCACACACTCTGGTAATACTCTGTAAATATAAATTGGATGCTCCCCCTTACATCAGGTGACTCTACCAGAGAAATTCATTACATTGGGTGTCCCCATCAGACTACCCCCATAAATCAGTTGCCACCATCAGAGTACCCCCATATATCAGATGGCCCTATCAAAGTTCCCCCTTAAGTAATGTGTTCCCACCAGAGTGTCCCCTTAAGTAATGTGTTTCTATCAGAGTGCCACCTTACAACAGATATTCCTGTCAGAGTGCCCACATACATCAGGTTTCTGCAACAGAAGTCCCCCTTACATCTGGTGTCTCCCATCAGTGTGCACCCTTACATAATTTGTCCCCATCAGAGTGCCCCATTATATAAGGTCCTCACATCATAGTGCCCCCTTACATAGGGTGTCCTCATCAGAGTGCCCCCTTACATTAGGTGTCACCATCAGAGTGCCTTCTTACATCAGGTGTCCCCATCACATCAGGTGTGCCCATTAGAGTGCCCTTTAGATTAGGTGTCCCCATCACAGTGCCCCTTTACATCAGGTGTCCCCACCAGAATGCCTCTTTACATCAGGTGTCCCCATCACAGCGCCAGCTTACATCAGGCATTCCCGTCAGAGTGCCCCTTACATCAGATATCCCCATCAGAGTGCCCCTTAACATAAAATGTTCCCATTAGCGTGCCCCTTAACATTAAATAAGGGACATGCTGATGGGAACATTTTATGTTATGGGGTCCACTTATGGGCACAACAAAATATGCCCATAAGCGTGCCCCTTAACATAAAATGTTGCCATCAGAGTGCCCCTTAACATAAAATGTGCCCATCAGAGTGCCAATTACCATAAAATGTGCTCATTAGAGTGACCCTTAACAAAAAATAAGGGGCACGCTGATTGGCACAACAAAATGTGCCTATCAGTGTGCCCTCTAACAAAATATGCCCATCAATGATCCCCTGAAGAAAAAATGTGTCCAACATACCTTGAGGGCAGGAGTTGGCACAGGTGGAAAGCTGTAGGGGCGGAAGCTGAAAGGTATCATACCTCACAAAGAGCAAGAGCCAGGAGCCATGAGCAGCAAGAGGCGGGACTTGCAGGTGACATCACTCCTCAACTCGCCAGCGAGGAGTGAGAGACGGGAGTGAAAGCCGCGGTCAGCAGCAGGGGGCGGGACGCGGCGCACACACAATGTCACTGGTTGCTGGGACACCTGCGATCCCAGCAACCAATGATTGCTAAAATGTGGCACTACACTGGCGGCCTGAAGGTCCGGCAGGGGCGTTGCTTGGTCCGTGTTTGGACCGTGGGCCGCCATTTAGTGACAGCTGGCGTAGATTAACACAAAATACTTTTAGATGTGTTTAGTGAACGTAATGAGGAGAATTTACTAAAACTGGAGCGACAAAATCTGGTGCAGCTTTGCATAGACACCAATCACATTCCTGGTTTTTTGTCAAAGCTTAATTGAACAAGCTGAAGTTAGAAGCTGATTGGCCACCATGCACAGCAGAATCAGATTCTGAGTGTGCCAGCTTTAGTAAATCTCTCCCAATGTACGGGGATATGAAAAACAGTGGACACACAGGGGTTCATTTAGTAAAGGCAAAAGGACGGTGCACTTTTTAAAGTGCAGTTGTTCCAGAGCTTAGTAAATGAGATAAAGCTTCACTTTGCAACGGATACCCAATCACATGCAAGGAAAATAAAAAAACAGCATTTTTGCTTGCACATACATGGATGATGGAAATCAGCAGAGCTCTCCCCCATTTACTAAACTCTAGAGCAACTGCACTTGCAGAATGCAACCACACTTTCAAAAGTGCACAGTCTATTTCCCTTTAGTAAATTAATCCCACAAACTCTTCAGTTGAACTGTGAGATAAGATGATGATCCTTGTGATTTAGGTTATTGGATAGAGAGGATAACATATAACAGATATGCCACCCGCTGCAGTGGGGCGTTTTTAGGATGCACACTGAAGCAGTATGAAGTTCTCGGGAGTAAATTGTTTTTTAATGCAGTGATTTTTATGTACTAGATAAATATAGGTATATTCTTCACTGAAACTAGTAACTGCGTAAAATGTTTGAATTGTGAAATGCATCCCGTCTCTAACCTGTTACTGCTAATGAAAAAATAAAATAAAGATTATATAAAAAAGATGTTGTTAGTATGATTCTAATAAAAGCCCACCTTTTTTTTTTTTTTTTTGGTTTTGTAGATGGGCACTTTTAAAGCACATGATGGGGAGTATTTTTTAGAACCATTGGTAAAATATGATGAAGAGCATGAAGATGAGCACAGCAAACCACATCTTCTCTACAAAAAGCAACAAATGCTAGGGGAGCCTTCTGGAAAAGCAGGTCCAAACTGTGAGACCACAGGTACAGTTACTTTGTAGACTAAAATGTAAAGACATTTTATTCCTTAATTATTTAATTCATGTATCATATAGTAGTCAGCAGTTTAAATTACACTAAAAGTAGGCAAGCCTTTTCAGTATGAGTATTGCCCTCTTTTTCTGTGAGGCTCTACGTTACAAAATTTTGAATTCAAAGTGGCTGTAAAATGTATTTTCCTAGTTGTGAATAAAGCAGGGAACGGTTGAAATGTCTGTTAGGTTTGTTTTTGCTGTCTGTGTCCTCGCTACGGATGTTTACTCTCTTTATTTGCCTGATTGCCACTATCACTGGGATTACGATGAGGGAAAAGCCAACATTTTGAATTGTCAGTGGAAAAGAACTAAGGGGACATCTTCTGATCATTTGTTCCAGTGACAACTGTCTAAGAGGAGATTTCTCTCACTTTAGAGACATTTTCTCTCTTCATGTTGCTTCTACAAGACTGTAGGTAAAGGGTGCTCTTTATTTTCTGCCGTATCCAAAATGGAACAAAAATTGTTTTGACTTTAGATATACTTTAAAGTGTTACTAAACCCAGGATCCTGCATTCACTATATCTGGTCTTCCACAGTACACAAAACATGGAAATGCAATTAATTTAGTAAATATAAACTGCTAAATACCTTTTCTTATCAGCAGTATATAGCAGTCTTGTGACCTCTGTCAGTGTCTGGTTAAAGCTTGTCCTTTGAGGCTGCATGACCCCCCGACCCCTGTCTGGACATTGCTGATTGGCCCTGTGCTGATCACATGTACCCTCCCTAGATAAAAAAAATAACTCTCCAGCAATAAAAACTGAGCATGTGCAGAGTGACTCCAAAGGCTCTGCTTTATCAGGAGATGGATTGGGGACAGTGGAAGAAGGGGGGGGGGGATCAGAGAAGACAGGATCAAACAGCTCTTTTACACAGTGCAAAGGATTACCCCTTAGGTTCCTCAGTGAGTATAACAAGCATGCTTTACTGCAGGGGTGGGGAACCTTTTTTCTGCCAAGGGCCATTTGGATTTTTGTAACATCATTCGGGGGCCGTACAAAATAATCAACTTAAAAATTAGCCTGTTATATTTGACCACAGCGTGCCCCCTTTCAATGCAGAGAGACCACAGCGTGCCCCCTTTCAATGCAGAGTGAGCACAGCGTGCCCCCTTTCAATGCAGAGAGACCACAGCGTGCCCCCTTTCAATGCAGAGAGACCACAGCATGCCCCCTTTCAATGCAGAGAGACCACAGTGTGTCCCCTTTCAATGCAGAGACCACAGCGTGCCCCCTTTCAATGCAGACTGACCACAGCGTGCCCCCTTTCAATGCAGAGAGACCACAGCGTGCCCCCTTTCAATGCAGAGAGACCACAGCGTGCCCCCTTTCAATGCAGAGAGACCACAGCGTGCCCCCTTACAATGCAGACTGACCACAGTGTGCCCCCTTACAATGCAGACTGACCACAGCATGCCCCCTTACAATGCAGACTGACCACTGCGTGCCCCCTTACAATGCAGACTGACCACAGCGTGCCCCCTTACAATGCAGACTGACCACAACGTGCCCTCTTACAATGCAGACTGACCACAGCATGCCCCCTTACAATGCAGACTGACCACTGCGTGCCCCCTTACAATGCAGAGAGACCACAGCGTGCCCCCTTACAATGCAGACTGACCAAAGCGTGCCCCCTTACAATGCAGACTGACCACAGTGTGCCCCCTTACAATGCAGACTGACCACTGCGTGCCCCCTTACAATGCAGAGAGACCAAAGCGTGCCCCCTTACAATGCAGACTGACCACTGCGTGTACCCTTACAATGCAGACTGACCACTGCGTGCCCCCTTACAATGCAGAGTGAACAGTGTGCCCCCTTAAAATGCAGAGTGAACAGCGTGCCCCCTTACAATGCAGAGTGAACAGTGTGCCCCCTTAAAATGCAGAGTGAACAGCGTGCCCCCTTACAATGCAGAGTGAACAGCGTGCCCCCTTACAATGCAGAGTGAACAGCGTGCCCCCTTAAAATGCAGAGTGAACTGCGTGCCCCCTTAAAATGCAGAGTGAACAGCGTGCCCCCTTAAAATGCAGAGTGAACTGCGTGCCCCCTTAAAATGCAGAGTGAACAGCGTGCCCCCTTACAATGCAGAGTGAACAGCGTGCCCCCTTACAATGCAGAGTGAACAGCGTGCCCCCTTAAAATGCAGAGTGAACTGCGTGCCCCCTAAAAATGCAGAGTGAACAGCGTGCCCCCTTAAAATGCAGAGTGGACAGCGTGCCCCCTTAAAATGCAGAGTGAACAGCGTGCCAAGCCCCCCCGACCAGTGCACTTGACTTACATTCCTCTCTTTGAGTCCTCCCGCGTCCCGCCTCCTCCTCGGCAATGGCATTGGCCGAGGAGGGGTAGGATCTGTGAGACAATAGCGAATTTTCATTCGCTATTGTCACACAAATGGGCGGGCCCGAGGTGCACTGCTCTGCGCCTCGGGTCCACCCTTTTCGGGGGCTCAGTGTCAGGACGGAAGCCATCGGCTCCTTCTGACACAGCAGCACGGGGAGGGGGGGCGGACGTCGCGATCATGCGGGCCGGACGTCAGGATCGTGCGGGCCGCATGCGGCCCGTGGGCCGCAGGTTCCCCACCCCTGCTTTACTGCATATACAGACTGATTTTACTGTTGTGGGTTTAGTAACTCTTTAAGCATCAAGCTGTTCCACAGTATAACTCTAAAATAAAATAAAAATTCCAACAGAATTTCCAGCCTTGAAATGAGTGGGGCTTGCAAAGGCAGGTGCATGGCCAAATAGATTTTCAGTCAGAATGGAGATTAAGATATCTTGGGGCAAGTGTAGATTGATCTGCAGATGTCATTCTACTAGGCAGTTTATTCATTTATCTAGTTGGTTGGTTTAGCGGTTGACTTTTATAGAGAAATACAAAAGTTAGAAAGATTGCTAAAGACCAATAGGCTGTTTAATTTGTAAAGGCACTTGCACTGTACAAGGGAATGTTACCAGAACTTAGTGAATGAGGTGCATTTTCACTTTGCAAAAAATACCCCATCACATGCAATGACTATTTTTTTATATGAATATAAAAAAAATATTTTTTTTTTCCTTGGATGTGATTGGATGATGGTAGTCAGCAGAGCTTGACCTCCTTCACTAAGCTCTGGGGATAATTCCCTTGCAAAGTGCAACTTCCCTTGTAAAGGGAACATTCTGTTCAACCCCAAAGACTGTAACAATGGCAAAGCATTTACAATAATGTACAGTTATATGATTCCATAATTATATACTTAGGGCACAACATAAAGTAGCACAAAGTGTAGGGCACAACATAAATTATAAACTAATGGCAGTACAATTGAGGGTATAGGCTGGCACAATGTCTAGGACTAATTTAGTAAACTGGATATGACTTAGTGCTATATACTGTATGTATTTTCCTGGTATTACATGTCTGGACTCTGGCCCGAATAAGATGATGACTGCATGCTGATATATATGGGAGAGCTCAAAACATTCATTTTAGCACAAGTTATGATTTAGTGTTAGGTCATTTCCCAATATCTGTGGCGATCCTACTGTATGTGTAGTGAAAGAAAAAATACTATAGTTTTTGTTTTTATTAAATGTTTTATATTTACTATGTCCTTATGTACACCCTGATCTATATTGCTCAGAAGTATATGGTATATGAGAAGTGTGTGCAACCAATAGTTTAATTTTGCCATTTTCAAATTTTGTTTGTGTAGCTCGATGATTCCAAAACTACGAGTCGACAGCATGTACAAGTATGTTTTTACAATAGGGGTAGATTTTTAGCATTTTTTACAATTTTATGCAAATTTCTAATTGTAGAGTTTGATAAATATGTGTAATTTGCCCAAAAGCAGAAGACCTCTTTACTTAAAGACTAATTATAAACTGTGGTTAGTTTCTGGGGTCAGATGGTCCTTGGAAATAGCCTGTTTTAACTGTAGCCAAATAAAGTTACTACTTAGCACTCTGGAGCTTACAGAGCATGTTTATTGGTAGAAATGAGGTTTGAGTTTGTTACTACCTTAAGTTTGCTAAAAATCCACAGGGTTCATTGGGTTTGCAAACTGTGAAC
The DNA here is from genome assembly GCF_965119305.1 of Pelophylax lessonae. Taxonomy (NCBI): domain Eukaryota; kingdom Metazoa; phylum Chordata; class Amphibia; order Anura; family Ranidae; genus Pelophylax; species Pelophylax lessonae. The sequence goes on along the minus strand of NC_138771.1, from coordinate 242,947,444 downwards.
TATTGGCTAGAACTTTGCAGGTATAGTACCAGAAATAAGCAAATTCTCATAATGCAGTGCATAGCCATTTCTATAGACAGCGGAGTCACAAGAGCCAATAATTTGAAGAAACGGGTAAACCAGCCCACTCGCTGTAAAGGGTAGATTCACAGCAGCCAAATTGTCAGTGTGTGTTATTGTTAAGAAGAGTTGACAATTCTGTATAAGGAGAGATACTGTGCTTTTAACCACTTGCCCTCCTGAAGATTTACCCCCCTTCATGACCAAGCCGTTGTTTGCAATATGGCGCTGCATTATTTTAACTGACATCTGCGTGGTAGTGTGAAGCTGTACCCAAATAAAATGAATGTCCTTTTTTTCCACAAATAGAGCTTTCTTTTGGTGGTATCACCTCTGCAGTTTGTATATTTTGCGCTATAAACAAAAAAAGACCGACAAATTTGAAAAAAAACAAAACAATATTTTTTACCTACTGCAATAAAACACATCCAATAAAAAAACTTAGAACAATCAAATGTCTTCATAAATTTAGCCCAATATGTATTCTGCTACATACTTTTGGTAAAAAAAAAAAAAGCCCAAGACGTGTATATTGATAGGTTTGTTATAGCATCTACAAATAATGGGATATTTTAATTAATTAATGTATTTTTTACTAGTAATGGCGGCGATCATCAATTTATAGCAGGGCTGCGATAGTGCAGTGGACAGTCGGACACTAACTGACACTTTTGACACTTTTTGGGAACCAGTGACACTAATACAGTGATCAGTGCTAAAAAAAATATGCACTAATGACACTGGCTGGGAAGAGGTTAACCTCAGGGTTGATCAAAGGGTTCAATATGTGCCTATCCTGTGTTTTCTAACAGTCTGAGGAGGTGCTTTTACTAGGGGAAGGCATGGATCAATGTTCCTGCTTTGCAGGAACACAGAATCCATGCCTTCCCTACTGACAGAATGGCAATCTGTCTTGTTTACATAGGCAGACCCCTGTTTTCCCTCTGTACCGAATGTTCGGCGGGTGTCGGCAGATATCGAGTCTACGGTACCCGCCAATCAGCTCTCGCTGTGTATAATCACAGTGGTAGTGGGTCATCGGCGCCTACTAGATATGTGATTCAGTGCAGTAGTGCCACTTTGCTGCCGTATAGCTAAGGTATACTGTCGGCTAGGGGTTAATTATGGCATTGGTACATGTCCCCCATGGCAGTGCCTGGTATTCCATGACTTTTCTTTGACAATAGTATGTTTATTACCCTTACAGATATCCCGAATTAAATAACATTTGCCACTCCTTAGACTTTAATGGGGTTCACTGCACAGTTTGTAAACTTTGAGTGAGATCTGAAAAACTGTTCATGACCCAAACCTAGACAGGTTCGCTCATCCCTATTTATCAGACTGCTGTTGGTCTAAAAGAATCTCTGGCTTTGTAAAATACCAACTCAGTAAGAGTTTTACACCTTTAATAACAAAAGAAACATGAAAAAGACCTTTACATTTGTTTTAGTTATAGTACTGTAGTGTACTGCCATGGGGTCCACTAAATTGAGAAAACAGTGAGGTAACATGAACTGGATCACCATGCACATCACGGCTACTTCTTCAGACAGTTCACTCGTTTTTACTTTGGTTTCAAGACACTAAAAGCAGGTTGACCTAGTTTTTTCTTTTTTCCTTTCATACTCCCAAATAAAGACACAGTCATGAATGTTGAAAAGTAATAAGACTTTGGCGAAATGTGAGAACAGAAGCTTGCAATGCTGGAATCAACTTTACAAATTAATATCTTTTCTCTTACAATATCTTTTTATGGTATCTACTGTTGTAATTACCATTATTATTTATTTTGTTGTTTCTTTAAAAATGTCAAGTTTAATATTTATAAAACATCCATTATTTACCCTTTTGTAGGCAGACAATTGTGGTCTTTTACAAACTCCAACAACAGACAGCATAGTGTTTTCTCTGTAATCTGCAGATGTCATTATTAGGCCTTATTCAGCAAGGCAAGGAACAATATGCTAGAGGTTCAATTCACAAAGCTCACACAACATGATAAGGATTCTTATATATAAAAAAAATAAAAATAAATAAGTGACAGTTGTTTTTAGCTTAGTCCTTTAAGACTTCAAAATTACAGTCATGTGGATAAAATCATTATTCTTCAGCTTGTACTAAAGCTTTGTGAATTGAACCTTATGTGTTGGTAACCAATAGCAACTAATCCTCAACAGACCACTTACCTAACCAACAAGAGAGGCTATTGCTTACCATAAAAAGTAGTGTTTGTTGCTGATGTTTTGCAGGAAATAGTGGAGAATCCAACTAAAGTTTCAAACTTTCTAAACATTTAGGTGTCCTTTTATGAAATGGAGATGAACATCATTCTCAGTTTATGAAACAGAAATGATTGGGGGAGAACATGTTCTTCACTGATCATCTCTTCACACAGGAATCTGTCATTGACTGACACAGAAACAGCCAGGTCATGAAGCTGCGATCCCCGCACTTCACTGGCGATCTGTGCCAGAATTCACACTCCCGGATTCACCAGCCTGGAGCTTGTGAAACGGGGAGTGAAGACAGAATCGGGGGAGAACTGAGGGGGAAAAAAGAAGATTTTGGACTTCCTTCTTCCTCGTTCAGACCCCCCAACACAGTAATCATGTCCCCCTGCCATATTTATGTATATATATACATGTATATATATATACACACATACATGTAGATATATATTTAATGTGTGTATATATATATATATACTAATACTTGTGCCCACAATGTAAAAAAAATGTGGGGCATGCTGCAATATAAAGCATGTTAAAGAGAAACTAAATACTAAAGAACCCCAATTAATAGTTTTGTTTTGTATGGAGTAGGAAAGGTTTAGCTCTAATTTCCTGTTCTTATTGGTGTGTCCCTGTTTGAGATATCTTCCTGTCCTATTGATAGCTGTCACTAGGTCAGAAAATGGATCAGAAATCCTACCCTGTCAAGTGTCTTCAAAGTTGGGGTTTGCCCCATCTTTAACCACTTTAAGACTGGAAGATTTTGCTGCTCAATGACCAGGCCACTTTTTTCAACTTGGCACTGCTTGATTTTAACTGACAATTGCGCGGTCATGCAACGCTGTACCCAAATGAAATTTATGTCCTTTTTGTCCCATAAACAGAGCTTTCTTTTGGTGGTATTTGATCACCTCTGTGCTTTTTATTTTTCTCGATATTAATAAAAAAAGAGCAAAAATTTTTGCGAAAAATGTTAAAAAATATCCAATATATTCAATTTTTGTCATATATTTAGGCCAAAATGTATTTAGCTACATGTCTTTGATAAAAAAAACTCTCAATAAGCGTATTTTTATCCACTTTAAGACTGGAAGATTTTACCCCCTTCCTGACCAGGCCATATTTTGCGATTCGGCACTGCGTTATTTTAATGGACAATTGCTCGGTTGTGCGAAGCTGTACCCAAATTAAATTGACGTCCTTTTTTTCCCACAAATAGAGATTTCTTTTGGTGGTATTTGATCACCTGTGCTATTTTTAACTTTTTTTAAAAAAAACTACAATTTTGAAAAAAAAAATATATTTTTCACATTCCCCCCAAAAAAATGTAAAAATCAAAATTTTTTAACATTTTAGGCCAATTTCTTTTCTGCTACATATTTTTGGTAAAAAAAAAAATCGCAATAAGCGTATTTTGATTGGTTTGCGCAAAAGTTATCCTGTTTACTAACTACGGGAAAGATTTGTCATTTTTATTGTTTTGTTTTTTTTACTAGTTATGGCGGCGATCTGTGATTTCTTGTGGGACTGTGATATTGAGGCGGACAGATCGGACCCCTAACTGACATTTTTTACACTTTTGGGGGTACCAGTGACTTTACTGCATTAATCAGTGCTAAAAATATGCACTGTCAGTGTAATAATGACACTGGCAGGGAAGGGGTTAACACTGTTGGTGATGAAGGGGTTAAATATATGCCTCATGCTTACTGACGTGTGTGGGGGGAGGGGGTTCTGTGACAGAGACAGAGATCGCAGGTTCAGCTATGCTGAATCCTGTGATCTCTCCCTGTCTGTCACAGAGAAGATCCGCCCGCTTTGTTTACACAAGCAGGCGTATTTTCTCACACTTTCCCCGACGATCGGGGAAGAGAGACGGTGATTGCCACCTCTCCTCCTCTGACCCGACTCCCGCTGGATGGCTAGGAGTCCAGCGAGGTAGGTTTATGTCGCTGGACACAGGGCTGCCACTGTGCCGCAGTAGCAGCACAGTGAGCGGTCCTAAAGTGGTTAAGGAGATTTGCTCTTACATACTGTTGTGCCTTTGAGACAGTTAAACAGAATAAATTAAATAAATTCTCCACAACCAGGATACTTTTTCCTGGAAATAGTTACACATGTTAAAATATAGTATAAAATGAAATCATAAACAATTAAAAAATGTATAAAAATACTACAGAACTGAAGAGGCGAATTTAATAATTTCAGTTATCTCCTCTTAGAAGTTATTTTTTGCATTCATTTTAATATATGGGCCTTGCCTAAGAAATTATGGGTTTGTGAAGATCACCTGAACTAATACCAAAATCCTGTAGCTTTTTTGTCACAAACCCTGCTATGCCATTACTACAGATTGTACTTTACAAATGTATTGGCCAGCAGGCTACCATTAGAATACATAAATGTTCAAAGATGACCATACACAAACAGAGAAGATTACCTAATTAAATTACTTCAGACCATCTGTTCAACAATCTCACAGTGTATGGATTGCCAACAATTTAAAAAGATGGTTTTAGGAGGCTTATGTTGATAAAAAAATGTGTTAGGATTAAGCATTTTGGTTCATTCATTATAAACTTGCCTGTTCTGCACCTAACAATGGATGTGTCGTATGAAAGATTTTCAGATGGACTGGGGAACATAGTCTAGGACTGGGAATATGCCCAATGGTATACAATAAACCCTAGGAACTAGTTAGAAATGTATATTCAATTGCATGGCCCATCTAACTTGCTAAAGGAGTTTATTTTTTAATAGTTCCTGTATTCTTTGTTCCTATTAAAAGAGATCACCAATTAGCAAAGCAGTTTTTAGATCTTAGGTAACATTAGATGCTTTGCTATCTGCCAAGGCAGAGCTTTCATATAGATGGCCCATAGTGTCTATCTTGTTTTTTGAACTTCAGCATTATTCTTTTTTTATATTGCAAGATTAAAAGGCTAGACAATGGCACTGTGAATTTTCATTTTCATTTCCATCAAACAATGTGGCATCCTTTCATTCCTAACACATTACCCAGTCCATATCATTATAGATATCCAGCATGAGATTTTTCTCCATTTAGATCTGATGTGTTTTCAATGTGTTCCTTTCATTTTTTTGAGCAGTGTATATTAATATATGTATATTTATTTTCTGTTTAGCATCTCTGGCAAAATGGCCATGGGATAATGTGAGTATATTGCATATCCATTCAGTGGATCTCATTTACTATTACACTTCTTCTTCCTTCCTCTGGGCTTCAGTGATCATACTTTGAAACTGAACTTGGTTGTGACATTTGCTGACCTGATATCTTCAGTCCAAGTTCAGTCCTATCATTTTTATACTCTGAACAGGTGGTGCTGTGACAGTATTTGCTATAAGGACATTGGATAGGCTTAGTCTTCTTGATTTATAAGGTACATCCCATTTGAAATTACAAAGGTGGTATGAATAAAAAAACACACCATTTCCATTTAAACCCATCAAATAGAATATCTTCTGTAAACATTTAGAAAAACAGCAATCTAAAGAGAATTACTTTCTTTAGGCCAGAGTTTTTATATTTATTTCTATTTAAGTGATAATAAACCCCAAACCAAAAATGTAATATATTGCAGCTTACCATTCATTAGATGTGGTGGCTGCATTAGTTTTCTTTTTTTTTCTTTTTTTCCCTCTGTTTCCACCTGGTAATCTGGCCAGCAACACACCTCCTGTATTAGAGTTTCCCCGTCAACTCTTGTTTTAACCCCCAAAAACCTGCACCACCACACTGCTGGGTCACATTCATCTGGCAGCACTTTCTGCCAAGCATGACAACAGGGATACATTTTACCACTTTGTGATGGCAAGTGCAGTGGTTGTGGCATATGTATACCCCCTTCTGTACAGTTTATATTGACTAGAACTTAGAATGAATGTACTAAAGGCAACTAGGTTGTTCATTTGGCAAGGGAATTTGCATTCTTCAAATACATTTTTCCTTAGCATAGTGAATGAGCATAGTGAATGAGGTGATGCTTTGCTGACTTCCATTATCCATTTGTTGGCAAGCAAAAGTACTGTTTTTTTTTTTTGTTCCTTGAAAAAGTTTGGGTTATTTTTGCAAAGTGAATTTTCCACAACATTCACTAACTAAGGAAACATTCCATTGCAAAGTTCAAATTCCCTCTGCAAAGTGAGCAGCCTATTTGTATTTAGTAAATCAACTTCTTTGCATGAGCAGTTTATTTCTGAGCTAAAACCACCAATTGAAGCATATTACTTAAGCACGTTGCCAGTGTGCTTATGTCAGATCTCAACCAAACAGTTGTATACTCTGGTAAAATTTGTCAGTGCAATTTTGTATTAACTTTTTCCTGTATACCAAGTTGCACAGGCCATAAGTCAGCAAACCAGCTATAGAACATGATGTTCTAAAAATAATGTACATTGCTGGTAAAAGAATTCATAGAGAATTGGCATTCCTATATTGTGGAAAATGCATTTGCAATCTTTAGATGTGCAGCTGTGTGTAGAGTAACAGTTTGCTTTTTGTGCTCCATGAACACTGTTGTTGTTAGTATGTATGTACAAAATCCTTGAAACGTTCAAGACACTTGTGTGTGTTGTTGTTGCCCTTTTTTTCCCCCAATTTAGAAATGTAGGCTGGACCATTGCTTGCATACTTATACTTCGCCCACTCAAAGGGCGATTGACAACAGAACTCTCTTTTGCTAATTTTGACAGAGGGAGGCTGATCTGCTAAAGAAGTTGAGAATGTTCAGTTATCCAATCATGTGCAGATTATAAAAAAAAAAAAAATAATAATAATTGTCACACACTTTTTGTGTGAACATTTCCACCTCCCTTAGTAAATTTGCCTCTTTGTCTCACACCTTTATAGATATTCTTGCAACATCCTCTGATATTAACAGTAGATTATGTTAGTAATGCAATCTTGTATGCCTCTTATATAGAGTTGGGCACCATCAAACCACATTTTTAATATCATATTGGAGTATGTGTGTCAAACAACCTTTTTTTTATTTTTTTTTAACAAAGGTTTTATTTTACTTGTATTTTAGAATTACAGATCAAGAAAATAATGTGAATTCTATGGAATTAGACACATTTTAATAACGGTGTATACAGTGATTTTGATAAAATATGTTATTACTTACCATTCCTTGGTAGATGGAAAGTGGAAAGGGGCATTCTTGGTTCTTATATCAAAAGGGAGTCTGTTAAAAAAGTTATTTGAACAATAATATACAAGCTAAAGCTGCCATTCCTTTAAAAGTTTAGAATGCCTGTCCACAAAGACAGTGCTTAGTTTTTCCTCAACTGAAAGTTGAATTCCAGGCTAAACCTAACTAGTCTTAAAAATGCCCACTTCTAACACCTATGCTGATTAACCTGTGTAAGAAAGATGTATATACTCACCTATTCAAAGCCCGCTCTGATCTGGTCACGTGACCCCCCCCCCCCCCCATGTGAGCCAGCGGTGGCAGGGCAGAGAAGAGAGTATTCAATAATGGCTGGGAATGCCTGGGAGTAGTGACGTCACCCCAAGGCTGCCATGGCTATTGTCGTTGGTCCCTCCTCCTCCCTGCAGCCAATGCTGGCTGACACAAGAGAGCTGAATCACGTGACCAGACTGGAGCGGGTTGGACATAGGTTAGTATAGGGAACATTTTTAGAACTATTTAAGGTTAGCATGGAATTCTACTTTGGGCAATTTGGTGTGTTTGAGGGCATACATTTTGGTATCCTAGCCTGGGTAAGATACCAGCAAAACAGCACTTTGCAAGAATTCGCAAGTGATAAAAAAAATCACCAGACTTCTGGCTGTTTGAACTGATATCTCTGTTTAGTCTGCAGTGGGTAGAGCCTCCCCCAAGTAGAGGTTAGAGACCAGCCCTGGGGCATGAGGTCATAGAAGCATTAGTACGTTGTGTTTTCTTTGGAGCCTTTTTTGTCTGTGTATACAACCATGGAAATACTGTCATGCTAAACCTTTTTTTACACTCTTTACACCCTTTGTACTTGAAAGTTCTAAACCTGTCCCCGCTTTACATTCTTCCCTCAAGACTGTAAATATTACGTTCTTGTGGTTTCTTTTGATACGTTTTATCTCTCAGACCTTTTACCATTTTTGTTGCCTGTCTGTGTTATCAATATATTTTGGTAAGTGAGGTCTCCAGAACTGGACATGGTATTCTAAATTAGGAGGTCTAACTAAAGATTTACACACCGTAGGGGAATCATGACCTTCTACCATCTGCTGGTGATACATCTGGTGAGGCACCCTATTTGCCTTATCATTTTGCAATCATCTGAAATTAGCACTCCTGAATATTTTCCCTCTGTAGTTCTGGCCAACACTACACCCAATATTGTACTCTATCAGAGAATTATTTTGTCCTTAATGCATTTTCAAAAGTTTAACTTCAGTTTCCACTGATTGGCCTTGCTTGAAGCAATGCCAAATAATGTTCAATGTTACAAACAGGGAGCATGGGCTCCAGGATGGCTATTTAAAGCGGACTTTCATCCTATCCATATATTTCTCTAACAATTTGACAATTATTTATTTACATTTTTGTCTGTCAATTAGGTCTCCACACTCTGTCCCAGCACTGCTCAGTCCTGACTTTCTGTATTCTACTCCTGCCCCTGTGCTCTCCAACCAGCCTTCTGCAGTCTGACCCATGCCTGTCATGCTGCTCATCCTCAGCACTGTCACCCCCACACTTTCTCACTGGAAGTTCCAGAAAGGGTTGAACAGACAACCGATAGATATGTTTTTGTGTACAGTTTGTATGTGTGTATACAGTGTGTGTGTGTGTATACAGTGTGTAGGTATAGATGGTTCTGCTGTGCCATGTAAAAGTGGTGGTACATCCAGGTCTCCCTCAACTTAAGTATTATACCTACCGTATTTTTCGGCGTATAAGACGACTGGGCGTATAAGACGACCCCCCTAATTTTCATCTACCAGTAATACTTATACTTAGGCTACCTTGGAGATATTATACTCGGCGTATAAGACGACCCCCCATTTTTGGGCGATTTTTTTGAGGTTCAAAAGTAGTCTTATACGCCAGAAAATACAGTAGTTTTCTTTTTTGTAATCCCATTGTACCTTTTTTTCTGTCCTTCATATACCTAAAAAATACTGTAGCCCCTTGTTTTAACTAAGTAAGTCGATTCCTCCTCTTTATGTGGTTTAGCAGCTAGGGATTTTGTTTGGCCTCCTTTCCTCTGATTGTATACATTTTTCTATCTATATAATTTAAGTTCTTTTAATAGCGTCCACTGATTATAGAATCCTGCCATTTTACTCCCAAATTTTAATTATTTTTTTTTTTTATTCACCCATTTCAGCAAAATATGTCCTGTTGAAATCTACAAACTTTTGTCTTTGTATATGAACTTTCAATTTTTGCTCTTATATCAACCAAAGCCATTGGGGATGACTACATTTTCTATCATCTCAACATCAGACAACTGGTCCACATTTGTCCAAGCAGTTATTCTGTACCAGGTCTAGAATAACTGGTTGTCCCTTTTACTAACTGTTTTAGAGAAACTCCTTTTCTATGCCTCAGACATATCTCTGTTACTTATAAGGGTATTTTTAAAACTCTAGGTAATGTCCAGCATGTTGAAGTAACTCATAAATAAAATCTCTCCCTTCATTGTAATTTGAGTTATCTCATCAATCAACAGGTTATCATAATCCTCAGACTGTCCTGGGGCCTATATACTACACCAATTCTTAGGAAAGATCCCTCTCTGTCTTTAGGCAGACCCAGAGGGTTTCAAGTAATTCTATCTTATTATTCGTTTTATACAAATTTCATATTTCTGTATACTGTGTACCCTGGTTTAGCGATTTGAGTCCCTAAATTATGTCTCTGTAAGTCCAAGATACTGCCAGGCATAATAGCTTTCAGTTTATTTGGCTTGTTACCTAAACTATAAGTCTTAGTGCACAGGACCTGACAAACACTGCTGGCTATTTTTAGTATTTTAGTAGCAGAAACTCTAGCATTAGCCAAAGTCTTAGAAACAGCCACCCTCCAACAAAATACGTTTTGTGCATTATAGACAGGTAAGACATTTGAAAGTACAAGGGTCGCAAGATCCTGGCCCAAACTGAACGTTCTTGTGTGTAGAATACACATAATTCTGTGTCAAATCATTGGTACCAAGGTGCACAATAACATCTATATTGCATTGAACAAGGAAAAATAAAATGGTATCACTATCCCTGCGGACTCTATTTGTGCCCCAGAGTAACCGCTACAGGTGGGCGTGAACCAAATGGTGGGATTTTAAGGGTGAGGCTTGTAAGGGTATATGTTTAAGATAAATAATTCAAAAACAAGATAAAATTATAATTTTTATTACAAATTCGATAAAAACAATCACATACAGTGATACATCTTGATATCGCAAAGATACTTAAATGTACATAGAACCATTGAAAGGTGCTAGGGGTGCTAGGAAGGCATGGCACCTTCCTTTTCTTGTATAACATCTATATTGCATTCTTGACAGTATTTATAATGCTACTCTTTTCTCCTCTGGCAGTAGCACCAGTTAAATATTTAACTTCAGTTTTTTTGGATCCTCATATATGATACCTGCCTGCATTTTTGCATCAGATATGTTACACACATGTATTTACTTTTGGTAGAGCAAATAGGACCTCCATCCTATCGCTCACGAGGATCATAATCTTCACTAACAGCTATGCTTGCAAGTTCTGAAACTTCACCTAGTTCAGAAAGAACAGGATAAGGATTATTTGACACAGTGACACACCAAAAGCTACATGTTTATGGTCCACAGTCATCACTCTTCCAAACCCAACAGATATCCACACTGCTTTCTTCTGCACAGATTTTGATGTAGAGGTGGTGTTTTGCAAGGTAACTTAGTAGGACAAATTGTTTTATAGAGTTTTTTGATCTCAGATTGAATGGTGCAAACCAAAGATCCAGACAAGCAATGTCACCATGTAACCTGTCAATTTGCATACAAACAGGGCAATAATCCAGTTCCCAAACAGTGCTATAGAAAATAACTGCCAATCATGAAGTATGCTTCAAGGATGTATTGATGCAGGGTTTGACAGTGTTCTAGATCCATCAAAGTATGCCAGAGGTCCAGTAAAATGGGGTTAGGTTTAGTTAGTAACACCTAAGAACAAAGGTACTGGATGCGATCTGAGTAAGGAACTGCAAAGATTAACTCTAAACAGAGTAATGAAGGGTTATAATGTTTTTTTGCCATTTATGGCCGATTGGGGAGATTTATCTTCATTTCCTGTCCCATTGCCAAAACAGGAAATGAGAGGAAATTCCTGCAAATTAAAGAAACCCCTCGGGGTCCCCCAAGTCACAAGAACTAGTGTCTCCATTGAAAAATTTCCCCTCTGTTACTTCCCAAAATTTGAGATTTTATTTTCATTTCACTTTCAATGATAATGGTAAACAGGATAAATAGAGAGGGTGAATATCTCTAATGAGGGCACAGACAGCAATAAAAAAAGATGTTCTAATACCTCTCCACCCTATCCAAAACTAAAATAAAAGTTTTTCCTTTAGTAATATTTTAAGTAATTACAAAATATCTTTATAAATGCCAACTATTAAATGAAAATAATATAAAAAAAAACGCACATATATATATATATATATATATATATATATATATATATATACCTAAATATCTTCCACCAATAAAAAAGACAGTGTTGTAGAAAAGGGGGATTTATATATGCGTGTGATTTTAATAATATTTTCATTCAATATTTGCCATTCATAAACATTTTTTGTATTTTCTTAATTTACTTAGTTGTTTTTGATACACCGCGTGATTCCTGCAAAAGCAGCTTCTCTTTGACTGGTAGTCCAGTCATCTTTTTTTCTTTTGTATTAATACATATGCTGCATGAACCGCACCGACTTAGTGAGTTGGCATATTTCTACAGTTTAAACCATTTTACCTCTTTATTAGCAATAAAAACTGACTGGGGTTCTAATTTTTCTCCACTGTATTCACCCTACTGGATATTGCATGAGATAAAATATTGCATGCTTTCATGAGATAAATACTGCATATTTTGGAAAACTACTGCATGCTGTATTTTAAAAGCATTTTTTTAAGAGAATGCCAAAAAACTTTTGGAGAAAACACTAAGCTGTATTTTATCATATTTTTTAAATTGGTAAATACCGCTTTGTTATTGGAGCCCAACATATTTGCAGATCAAACTGGTCTGAGATCATTTAGGCTGAAGAAATGGGTCTCCTCTAGGCAGGGAACATCTGCATGTATGAATTTTAAATACTGTTTGATGTAAGTATACTAGGTTTAACCTTCCTAGCGGTATTCCCGAGCGTGACTCGGGGTTAGATTTTAGAGCCAAAAGCGGTAACCCCGAGCCACACTCGGGGTAGCGCTAGGAAGATTGCTGGATCCTGGTAGAGGTTTTACTTACCTTTTCTCCGGGATCCAGCGAAGTATGCGGGCAGTATGCGGCGGCGGAGCTTCCTCCCGATCGTCTGCGAGCCCCGGCTTCCGTCTCCGGCGACGTGACGTCCGCCGGGGGGTGGAACCGGTGGCAAATTCGAATGTAAAACACAACAAACACACTGATACCATTCAAAATAAAAAAAATTCATATTACATTGCCCCCCAGTGCCCTTTCCTGCAGTTTTACTGTACTTTTTATGTAAATATATGTATATATATATATCTATATACATATAGATATATATATATATACAGTATATATATATATATATATATATATATATATATATATATATACACGTATATATATATATATATATATATATATATATATATATATATATATACGTATATATATATACATATATATATATATATATATATATATATATATATATATATATATATGTATGTGTGTATATATATATATATATATATATATATATATATATACATATATATATATATATATATATATACACGTATATATATATATATACACACAATTCTTGTGAATGAGCAGCCCAAACCAACTGTATACATTATATATATATATATATATATATATATATATATATATATATATATAAAATATATATATAATAAATGTATACAGTTGGTTTGGGCTGCTCATTCACGAGAATTACATGCAAAATAATGGTACCGCTTTCAGCACCTAAAATCCAAAAGAATCATACCGCCAGGGAGGTTAACCACTTGCTGACCGCTCACAATAATATTACTGCGGCAGGTCGGCTCCCCTGGTTCCAGCGACGTAGACCTACGTCGCTGGACTCCTAGTGATCTTGGCGGCGCAGGCGTGCCACCGGAGGCTCGCTGTCTAAACACAGTGGGAGTTGGGCCGGAGGAGGAAAGGCGGCGATCGCCGTCTCTCTTCCCTGATTGTCGGGGAAAGTGTGAGAACATCCGCCCGCTTGTGTAAACAAAGCAGGCGAATCTTTTCTGTGATAGACAGGGAGAGATCACTGAATTCAGCATAGAGGAACCTGCGATCTCTGTCTGTATCACAGAACCCCCCCCCCCCTCCACACATCAGTAAGCATGAGGCATACATTTAACCCCTTGATCACCAACAGTGTTAACCCCTTCCCTGCCAGTATCATTATTACAGTAACAGTGCATATTTATAGCACTGATTACTGTAGTAATGTCACTGGTCCCCCCAAAAGTGTCAAAAATGTCAATTAGGGGTCCAATCTGTCCGCCGCAATGTCACAGTCCTCCAAAAAATCGCAGATCGCCGCCAATAATAGTAAAAAAAAGAAAAAAACAATAAAAATGACATAAATCTTTCCCGTAGTTAATAAACGCGATAACCAATCAAAATACGCTTATTGCAATTTTTTTTACCAAAAATATGTAGCAGAAAACAAATTGGCCTAAAATGTTAAAAAATTTTGATTTTTAAATTTTTTTGGGGAATGTTATATATCAGAATGTGAAAAATATATATATTTTTTTCAAAATTGTCGCTCTTTTTTTCAAAAATTTAAAATCGCACAGGTGATCAAATACCACCAAAATAAAGCTCAATTTGTGGGAAAAAAAAGGACGTAAACTTTGTTTGGGTACATGGTCGCACGACCGCGCAATTGTCCGTTAAAATAACACAGTGCCGAATCGCAAAATATGGCCTGGTCAGGAAGGGGGTAAAATCTTCCGGTCTTAAATTGGATAAAAATATGCTCATTGAGAATTTTTTTGTCAAAGACATGTAGCTAAATACATTTTGGCCTAAATATATGACAAAAATGTAATATATTGGATATTTTTTAACAGTCAAAGTAGAAAATCTAAATTTTTCGCAAAATTTTCTCTCTTTTTTAATTAATATCGCAAAAAAAAAAAGGGCAGAGGTGATCAAATACCACCAAAAGAAAGCTCTGTTTGTGGGAAAGAAAGGAAGTAAATTTTGTTTGGGTACAGCATTGCATGTCCGCGCAGTTGTCAGTTAAAGTTGCGCAGTGCCAAGTTGAAAAAAGTGGCCTGGTCATTGAGCAGCATAATCCTCCGGGGCTAAAGTGGTTAATTGGTGAATTAATAGTCTAGACATTGAACATTACTATGTTATATGCCATGGTATATCTTTAAAGTGATTGTAAAGGTAAAACTTTTTTTTATCTTAATGCATTCTATATATTAGGATAAAAAGCCTTCTGTGTGCATCAGCCCCCCTAATACTTACCTGAGCCCATCTCTATCCAGCGATGTTGCTGGATAGACTTGGCTGCCGGGGACTCTCCTCCTCATTGGCTAAAACAGCAGCAGAGTGACACTGGCTCCCACTGCTGTCAATCAAAATCAGTGAGCCAATGAGGAAGAGAGAGGGGACGGGGGCTAGCCGGGGCTCTGTGTCTGAATAAACACAGGGAGCTGTGACTCGGTTGTGGTGCCCCCATTGCAAGCTGCTTGCTATGCAGGCACTCATCAGGGGGGAGGGGCCAGGTAGAAAGAGGGAAATGAGAAGAGGAGGATTGAGGCTGCTCTATGCATAACCACCTCACAGAGCAGGTAAGTATAACATGTTTGTTATTTTTAGGCAAATAAAAAACAAAAAACGAGACTTTAGTATCACTTTAACCACTTTAAGACCGGAAGGATTTGCCCCCTTCCTGACCAGGCCCTATTTTGCGATTCGGCACTGCATTACTTTAACGGACAATTGCGCGGTCGTGCAACGATGTACCCAAATAAAATGAATGTCCTTTTTTTTCCCCACAAATGTAGCTTTCTTTTGGTGGTATTTGATCACCTGTGCGATTTTTATTTTTGCGCTATAAACAAAAAAAGCGCGACAATTTTGAAAAAAAAAAATATTTAATATAAAATATTTTTCACATTCTGCTATATGACATTCTCAAAAAAATAAATTTAAAAATCACAATTTTTTAACATTTTAGGCCAATTTGTTTTCTGCTACATATTTTTGGTAAAAAAAATAGCAATAGGCATATTTTGATTGGTTTGCTCAAAAGCTATTGCGTCTACTAACTGCGGGAAAGCTTTATGTCATTTTTATTGTTGTTATTTTTTACTAGTAATGGCGGCGATCTGCGATTTTAAAAGTAGTAAAAAGGCGGCGGGTGGTCGGGAAGTGGTTAAGGCACTTGTCCCAATAATAAGCTTACCTGGGTGAAATCATTGCAAAATTATTGGTTGCTGCAACAGGAAGGAAAGAAGGGAGATAAATTAAAGAAGAGTAGAAAGAAGAAAAGAACAAGGGCAACATTATCCTAGATGTTTTCATCAATATCTTGAGTGTTGAAAAATATATAGCAAAATATAGGTAAAATTAATTGTTTAATAAATAAGGTAGTATATTAATATAATTCTGAAGGAAATTAGACCATATTAGAAGCCATTGAAGGCAGGCAATTATAGTACTTCAGTTTGAGTGAACAAGGCCAAGCTACATCTAAGTCCATATTTTACTAACAATTTACTAACTGCTAAAACCAATAGCCACTACTCCATACTGCTATTACTTGACCTCTCTGCAGCCTTTGATACTGTTGACCACCCGTTCCTTCTTAATTAACTGTTTCCTTTGCCTCCAAGATTCTGCTCTATCTTGGTTCTCCTCCTACTTATCACAGCGCTCCTTCAGTCTTACCTACAGCTCTGTCTCCTCTCCATTGCCCCTTTCAGTGGGGGTTCTCCAAGGCTCTGTTCTTGGACTCTCTTCTCTTTTCTATTTACACCGCCTCCCTTGGTCATTTGATAATCTATCATTAATGCTGCTGCCAGGCTTATCCACCTTACTAACTGCTCAGTGTCTGCCACCCCTCTTCACCAATCCCGACACTGGCTCCCGATTGCCCAGCGAATTAAATTCAAAATACTAACCACAACATACAAACCCATTCACAACTCTGCCCCGAGCTACATCACCAATCTTGTCTCCAAATATCACCCAAACCATCCTCTCCGCTCCTCTCATGACCTCTTACTCTCAAGCTCCCTTGTCTCCTCCTCCCCCCATACTCATCTCCAGAATTTCTCCACAGCCTCTCCCATCCTCTGAAACACTCTACCTCAACCTGCCTAGCTATCTCCTCTAGTTGCCTTCAGGCGATCCCTGAAAACTCATCTATTCAGGGAAGCCAATGACACCTCCAACTAATCTTTGACCTCGTTCATCAGCTCGTTCCCCACAGTTACAACACCTGACCCACCCTATTAGAGTGTAAGCTCTTCTGAGCAGGGCCCTCTTAATCCTCTTGTATTTTATTGTATTGTAACTGTATTGTCTCCCTTTTTATTGTAAAGCTGTTGGCGCTATATAAATCCTGTATAATAATAATAATATTTTCCAGTCATTGAAATGTGCCAATGAGAAGATTAACATTTATTATCCTACTTACCAAGACACTCCTATGTTTCTGTTTTGGTTTGCTAAATAGATACAGTTGCCTAAATGCTTGTAAATATAGATAGCATCTGCTAAGTATATTACAGTTTAGTCAAATGGCTCATGGTGTTTTAACTGTATGCTATGATTTTCACTCTCTAATCTAAAAAGATGGTTATATACTCAAGAGCCATCTGCTCATGTGGCCTCTCACTCATGAAGGCTTCACCTCTTTTGACTTCCAGACAGCATAGGGTCCGTTCAGAAGTCTATTTCTGGTGAAAGAATTTTCAGTAGGGATTATATAAATAAATATAAACATGTTTTTTTCATTGTCTAGTTAAGAACATCAATTAATTTTAAAATAATAGAAAATATATATTGTAGGCCTTTTTTATGATGAGAAATGTAGAAAAAGATATAGATCACCTGTCATTACAGTTTGATCAGAATGCTACAACTAAGCTATCAACAAATGTGGTTCTTCACAGACCTTACTGAATGTTAGTAAAAAAAATGCTCCTTTGAGACTTCTTTGCTGACTTTTAATACACAAATTGATTAGGCTCTAGATATCTAGATTCATATTTTCCATTCTTTTCCTGGCTGATTCCCAGAGTTCATCCCAAATTAAATGTTGCATTGGCCTCATACTTAGTTCTTGTACTTTGAAAGTAAAACATTAGTTTTGGTACAAAAAAATCCATCACTAGACATATGGTATATTTGTAAACTATGCATCTTTGGATCAAGCTAATTTTAATTAAGCAAATACTTCAGTAGATTTGAACACAAAGCCTCCCTCTTGCCTATTGCATGCCAAAAAACATGTTTTAAGCTATTCATAGATATGAGAGTACAGATGGGCACATAAGTCACCCCAAAAACCTTGTCTCACTGAGAAAATGGGTCCCAGTTTCTATTGTTCCCCTTCCATAGAAAGACACTGAAGGAACGACTGAGCCAAGTTTTTAAGCCCGTGTATCATGCTGTAATCTATTTTTCCAGGAATCTGTTGGATTGTACCCAAATGTCCACTGCCTTCTGAAGTCTATAGGGTCCAAAGCCCATGAAAAGCAGGAATGGGTGCACCAGATATTAAGCAATATTACAAAGCCTTTCTTCTAGGTCAGGCCAAACACTGGTGGTCACTCTCAGAATGCCTCTCTTGGGTGCAAATTGAAGAAACTCCTCTTTGACATTCAACCAAGTCCCTACTGGATACTTTCTTGCTGCATTACAACCCATCCAGGTCCATTCTCAGCATGGTCAATGCAAATGTCAAAAACTGGCAGTCATCTTGTCAACATGCCAAAGGTCTATCGGTACAAGCTTTGGAGTACTTCCCTCTCTCCACACTGGAACTCCTATGCTCAGAACTGTTCACCTCTACTTGGTCCACAGCTGGAAGCAAACACATTGGAGATATGTATGACAATTGAGACTTATGTACATTTTAAGCGCTCCACAGGAAATACCGCATCCCAAATTGTGACTTCTACAAAAATCACTGGATACTGCACATCCTAAGAACTATCTTATGGTCGGACAATACCCTCACCGCTGACATTATACGTTTTTACGAAAAAAACACACTTCCTGATAAAGGTATCTCGTACATCTATAAGGTACTAAACTACACACAAAACCATACTAAATTACCTTCGATGAAGAAATGGGAACAAATCCCAAATTTCTCGGC